>NC_134360.1:180813535-181136035 GCF_048569485.1 Anomaloglossus baeobatrachus | reverse complement strand
ACCGTGACCCCGACGATAAATCGTTAGCGATGTTGGAGCGTGTAAAGTACTCTCTACAGGCAATGTGCATTTTGAAGGATGAGCAAATTAGTCTACCTCCAAAAGGAAGAAACCTGTACATGTATCCGTGTAGTGTCATCCCATGTCTCTTCTGAAAGGTTGTAAAGGTTACTCTTACTAAATTACTTGTAAGAGTTTGTAACCGCGTAGAGTAAGACCAGTTGCTATCATTTTAAACCATGTGAGGAAACTGGAAAATTAGCATGGTGTTTACTGCGCTGCTGAGAAGTAACAGAAGACCAATGCACTGCATCCAGAAGAAGGGCGGTTTCTATCTCAACGCGTTTCGAAATCATCATCACATTTCTTTAGGAGAATCAGCTGCTAGACTAAAAACCGAACTTAAAATGATGCCATCTGGGTTAAAACCTTCATATCTGGGCAGCTAGATTCCAGCTATAAAGGGGAGTGAACACAGCCTGGTTATAGGGTGGAGAGCTCAATCAGAAAGAGATACACTATAAGTATACAAAAAAACTGACCAGCACATCCAACAGGTGTGAACAGGTGTTAGGTTCCCAGTATACAGAGATAACCTTGGCATGGTGACCGGGCTCACATGCATTGGCCAATTCATATGGTAAATATCTGTCTTTTTTCAAATATTACTATAGCTGTAATGCAATACCAGAGTTCCCTTATTCATTGTTAGTATTCCAGTGTGCAGCTGTACATGTTTCATAGTTATGAATATGGCCTTAGACACTAAATTATGGAAATATCAGGCTTCATTAACACTTCTGGAATCAAGAGACAGTGGAAAGGGTTAAACGCCGTGGTTTTGCCTAGAAATAAGTCCAAGGGTATAAGTTGGTGGTTTATTTTCTACGCGTTTCGGAGAGTTCCCTGTCCAGACAAAAATCAACGTACACTTCTGGCAGAGGCCTATAATGTTTATTTGCAAATGAAAGTTTAGTAGACTATGCTTTTTTTATATAAGTTATGCTTGCCAAACCAGTGTGTTTTACAGTGGCACAGTTTTGGGATCTGCAGGATGTGGAGGTCTAGGAACATGTCTGGGGTATATGTTGCGTATACTTTGAGCTCTTCCATCAGTCTTTCTGAAGTGTCTCTGATAATGTTAAACTACTACAAACCACATACAGAGTTCACCACTGTGCATTTTTACTGTCTGTATTTTAACAGTGGACTTATTTTTTATTTTTCTTTGATAGACGGAAGAGAAGAAACTTCAACAAGCAAGCTACAGAAATTTTGAACGAGTATTTCTATTCACACCTCAGCAACCCATACCCCAGTGAAGAGGCCAAAGAGGAGCTAGCCAAGAAGTGTGGCATCACCGTATCACAGGTGGAGCACGTCTGCACGCCTTACGTAGAAATGCTTAGTCCCTCTGACAGATGGCTTTATTATTCCTCCAGGACATTTTCCATACGATGTCCTATACATTGCATTATAAGCTCATAGTTAAAAGTTTTGGAGGGCACAGAGTTTATAGATGGGGCTCACCTAATCACGAAAACCTAGAGTCTGAGTTCAGTTCATAGCACTGGTTGATTGCTGTAGTCCATTTAAGATATTGGATGTCCATTGATCTCAATAATTCCATGTAACGTTTCAATATACTTCAGTGGCAAGTTTATAACTACTTATTTACCCTGTTGTGGCACTACAGCAAAATTGACCAGTTACCCATCGATTTCTCTTTCGCTGGCATTAGGTTTTGGGGTCCCTTCAATAATATAATAAATGGACACATATTGTCTTGTTTAGGTTCCCTTTAAGCATATGCTTTTCTATCAGCAGATTTGGAGCCTATAAACTGCGGCCACCACCAGTGGGCTCTTATATACAGCATTCTAACAGGATGTATATAAGAGCCCAGGCCGCTGTGTAGAACTTAAAAATCACTTTATAAGACTTACCTAAACGGTCGCTGCGGTGGAGTTGGGTCAAATGGTTGTCTCCGGTGCCAGCACCACCTCTTTCGGCCATCTTTAGCCTCCTTCTTCTGAAGCCTGGGTGCATGACGCATCCTACGTCATCCACACTCACCGGCGTTGAGGTCCTGCGCAGTCGCACTTTGATCTGCCCTGAGCAGGGCAGATCAAAATATTATAGTGCGCCTGCGCGGGACCGGCAAGTGTGTATGACGTAGGACGCATCATGCACACAGGCTTCAGAAGGAGGACAAAGATGGCCAAAAGAGGAGGTGCCAGCATCGGAGAACGGAGACGCCCATCTGACCCAACTCCACCGCAGCGACTGTTTAGGTAAGTATTATAAAGAGATTTTTACGTTCTACACAACAGCCTGGGCTCTTATATACAGCGTGTCAGAATGCTGTATATAAGAGCCCACTGGTGGTGGCCGCCGCAGCTTATAGGCTCCAAATATGCTGACAGGTTCCCTTTAAGGTGTAATGGCTTTAAAATATTTTCGTATGTCACCTTATCCTATTAAAGGAATCATTCATTTTGTCTGTTTAAAAATAACAAAATTAACTTTGCTTCCTAACTATCAGCTCAAACGCTGCCTCTCCGCTTCTTCCCTAGTTTTTAACGTAGCTGTAGCAGTGCCATCATGTTTACAGCATTTGACCGCTGCAGCCAATCACTGGGCTCAGTGGCCTTGTGCCGTTTACTTCAACATCACTGCGGAGACAGTGATTTGGCTGCGGTTGTTGTGTTGTAGACAAGACTGCACCGCTCCAGCTGTATCAACAATGACTAAGGGTGGGTACACACGATCCGGACATGCTGCGTCCTGGGCCCAGCCTGTCTACTCCTGCAGAGACCAAGTGTTGTCCACAGGTCATCGCAGCTCCCGTGCCAACAATCAGGGTTCGGGCTTTCGCTCCCTGAGGAGAACCCTCGCTTCTCCACAAGCATAAACTGTCATGCTATGGCTCGGGAATCCGCGCCACAGGCACGAAAAGAAGCACAGTGGGCATGAGATTTCTATAAATCCCATCCACTGTGCTTCTACTGTACAACACAGCGTCTAGGATGTAGCGAAACTACGTTTCAGCCAAAATACTGCTATCCCAGATCGTGGGCACGTACCCTGAGGGATAAACTGAAACACAGCGTTGTGGAACATTGAAAGGTTAGTAAAGATAGTTTTGAAAATTTTAAACAGGACAAGACCAATTTTAATATACAGAGGGGCAACCCCGAAAACTATTGTTTATTGGAAGTTGGGAGTCCTGGAACCCCTCCAATCACTGAAACCAAAGGGCTCAGCTGATGCATGAGAGCGGTGCATGGGCTCAATACAAAGTGTGTGCTTGTCTGTGCACTGTTCTGCGCACACTCGTGCATAAGTCCAGTGCTTCTGCAGCCTGGTTTCCTTGATCAGTGGTGTTCTCAGGACCCCACACCGGTCAATGGTCCTTAATAGGGGTTTCAGTTTATCGATCATTTCTTAAAAGTTTAAGCACATGGATTCTTTATGTTGCCAATAATTGAAGGACCGTGTATATACTGTACATATGTTAAACTTTGCAAACTTATCCCTGTAAACTGGTCTCCCTGTTTCTATCGCACAAACTGCAGGTATCAAACTGGTTTGGAAATAAGCGAATCCGCTACAAGAAGAACATAGGTAAATTTCAAGAGGAAGCCAATATATATGCTGCCAAAACAGCTGTGACTGCTACCAATGTGTCAGTTCACGGAAGTCAAGCCAATTCGCCCTCAACTCCCAGTTCTGCTGGTTAGTTTATGTTTTTTTGTTTTCTTTTCTTTTTTTCTTTTTCTTTTTATCTTTTTTTTTTTCTTTTTGTTTGTTGCTATTTTAGTTTTCTCTTACCTCCAGCCTTTCATTACTGTAGACTTTTTGTCCACTTTGTTCTCTCCCCATCTTGTCTTGATGCCATCGCCGTCCTCGTCTTACCTTCTGTCTTGTTTGTGCCCTTTCTCTTTGCTCTTCTATATCGTCTCTTTTCCCTGTTTTTGTTTTGCTTTCCCTTGCTTATTTTCTAGATTAGCTTCCCGCTGTCTGTGTTCAGATATTACCATATTCTCTAATGTCTTTTTCACACCTATAATTACCTCAGTAATATTGGGATTTGAGTTATTAAAGCCTCTTGAAATAGCCCGCAGCAGCTACCATTTTGTGTTCTTTTCGACTATTAAAGATCCTGATGACTTGTGCTTTCACCTTATTTGTAGTCTTTATGAAATAGCCGGTCTGCCATCTTTAAAGGCTGGCTGTCCATATTGCCTATATAAAAATGGTTGAAAGTCTAAATACATGAACCACAATGCTGATACATTACATTTTTGCAATTATACTGAACTATTTCTTCATTTATGGTATTGTAGGACCATCAAGACCCTAAAATTTGTGGCCTTATTTACTCTTGATTTGCAATGTATTTGCTGATTTGAACATCTTTATTTTTTGGTTTTTTTTTTACTTTTGCTTTTATTATATTATAGAGATTTTATGTGTTGTCCTTCAAGAATACCAGACCTATCTGTAATGTAGAATTTGATCTCCGTGCTTTAATTTAACTTACTATAAATGGGAATTAAGTCATAATCGTAGCCAAAAAGTTACACAAAAGGCAATTTTTTTTAATATATATATATATATATATATATATATATATATATATATATATAATATATATATATATATATATATATATATATATATATATATATATATATATATATATATATATATATATATATATATATATATATATATATATATATATATATATATATATATATATTTTTTAATCAACTATTTGCCTCCCCTATCAATCTATATAATACTTGAGGTTTAAAGAGAAAAGCTGCTTAGGCTGCACCATTGCTCAGTCTGAAGAAGGGAAGACTTTGGTTCTTCACCTTAGGGTGGGACTAAGAGTTTTCTGAAACAAGAACTGCCCTACCCTACCCTCGTCTTCAGTCTGAAGGGCCTTAATTTAGTCCCACCCTAAGGTGAAGAACCAGAGTTTTCAAAAACAAAAACTGGTCTACCTTTCCCTCATCTTCAGTCTGAAGGGCCTTCATTTAGTCCCACCCTAAGATGGAGAACCAGAGTTTTCGGATAGAAAAATTGTTCTACCCTTCTCTCGTCTTCAGTCTGAAAAAGGGCCATAATTTAGTCCTACCCCAAGATGGAGAACCAGAGTTTTCGGAAAGAAATACTGGTCTCCCCTTACCTGGTCTTCAGTGTGTCAGATATATTTGCTTTTTTTGATCTATACCAAACCATGTGCTGCACTATATGAAGTCTACCTCCAATCAGGTTATGTGATTTATTGGCTGCTGTCCGCTTACCAGACCTGTGTTACCTGATCGTAAGCTTATTCACCCTGTACAGAATGTTAATTCCTTAATGGCACCTTATTGAATTTAAGTGAGCCAAGCGTGAAGGGTGATCTTACCAAATCCTTCAATAATATGATCATTATTTTGGAACAAACTCCATTGGAATGATCTGTATAATTTATTGCCCCAGGCTGTGCAATAATTAGATCTCTGTAGTTGATCACTTGTTGATGTCATCATTAAGTAATTTGGCTAATGAAATCTCCAGGAATTGATTCTGGGATAGTTGGCAAGTCTCCAGAAAAGAGATTAAGGATTGAACTATGGGGAATTGAGCATAACACGGATAGAGGTTAGGAATGATAGACGAAGAGCGATGGGGTTTGGGGCAGCAGCATGGAATAAAATGGATCATAACACAGTGGCAAAATTAGAAAATTAGACTTTGATCTGGAGCTTTGTTCATGTCCATGTATGCAAGGTGATAACTTCTGTTATGCCTGTGTACATTAGCTTAGGTGATGGGTTTGCGCTAATCATTTAGTTATCTCCTTTTACATGGAGGTTAACCACTTGGTTTGTTTTTCATTATTCTCTATGTGATCTTTAATTTTAATTTGTTAGTTGTATAAAATATTTGAGTTATTGATTGCTATACTTAGTTACTGTTACATTTTATATAACTTTTGTTATTTGAAGTCCCATGAACCTAAAAGGTTGAATCTTTATGCTCCTAAATATTGGCACTGACGCATTTCAGACCCGAGCCACAGTTGTTGATAAAATTGAAAACCATAACTAGTTGATGCCTAAAATTCATTTGGGGGACGATAACAGAGTAGACCACTGATGTACTTTAAGGTTTTAGGAGGATATAGATATCAGATGAAGTTATTGAAATCACTCCACAGATTCTGGTTTTCCCGAAGACAAATAGAATATGCCATGTTGGGCATGTGGTTTCTGCTCCATTCGTTTCCTTGTGACCTGATTCTAGACAATGGTCCTAACGGAAACACAAATCTTGTGATAAGTTTGTGTCTCCATTTTCAGACCCACTTTATCTAACCTAATCCATCTTATGGTATAGCGCCCGGAAACGACGTTACCAATGCCAAGATTACCGATGTGAAAATGAATACTAACCACATTGAAAGCCTTTTTATAAAAACTTATTAAATTTTCTCTATTTTTAAAGGTAACCATTCGGGTGCAATATGTAGCCAGGACCACGAGCAGTTCTGGGTGCATATTGCTAATCCTTGCCTGTCGCTGTATCTAGTAGCAAACCTAAATAGATCTTTAGAAAAATAATTTCTAAAGATCCTATATGGTATGCTGATGAGGGCAGGGATTAGTCACAAGGGCATTAGTTCATGCGCTCGTTCCGCCCTCTTAGCATGTTAACACGCCCACAGGGGTGTGCTACCATGCTAATCATTGCCCACCCACCAATGTCCTCATCGGCAGTGACGCACGTACCTGTGTCCAATGCACCGCCTTAGAAACGGTGGGCATAGGGTCAGTGTGCATGACCAGAAGGCCCCGGCACTTCCAGTCATGCGCACTACACCAGTTTGAAGCCGGAACACGTCCAGCTTCATAGTGCACGTGACTGGAAGTCCGGGGATCATGTGCACTGAGCCTAAATCAATCGTCAGGCGCGGTGGCAGCAGAGGTGACTGGGACCATGCCCCTATGCTGTGCATTCATTAGAATGTTGGCATGCCCACAGGGTCGTGCTTACATGCTAAGGGGGCCAACTAGCCAACGGAACTAACGCCCTTGCGACTAGTCCCTGCGCTCATTAGCATATCATAAAGGATCTTTAGAAATATTTTTTCTAAAGATCTCTTTATGTATGCTATTAGATGCAGGGACCATTAGGCAGGGAATAGCAATATGTACTGAGAACTGCTCGTGGTTCTGGGTGCATATTGCATCTGACAGGTTCCCTTTAAGATGGCCCTACACATAAGATGGCTGACGGCTGGACAATGCTTCTCCGCTGACTCTCCCATACGCAGGAGGTCACATGCAGCCGAGCGCTCTTGTGTTCTGTATGAGAAAGCCACCAACTAAGCGTCCCCAGTTCTCTCAGTAAGCTGTTTTTTCTCTGCATAGGGCAGTATTTAACTTTACGGGCACATTTCATGCCTTCATTTCTTTCCGAGGAATAAACATATGCTGTTGGCAATATGCAGTTCTGTTTGTTAGCTGGATGACAGGTATATGGTACTTTAATAAACATAAAGTGGAATTCCCTTCTCTGAAAGCGCTTACATTGTAATTAGGAGTATAGGGAAATAAAAGAAACAGGAGGCATGTATTTAAATACACATTTCTGTTTCACATAAGCCAGCCTGTGCTGGAAGCATTTCATCGCTATTGGCAGAGATCTTGTGAGGACAGAGGACTCAGAACTTGTACATTTGACTAAAGCGTTGACATAAGATAAGGAAAGAGCGAGATCACAGTATAGTACCGGAAGGAGATGGCCGGGGTGAAATGAGAGAATCTGTTAAAGGGAATGTGTCATCAGAAATGACCTATTTTAAATCCGATTTTTGCGTTTAAATATACTGTTCTTTGCAGAATTATTTTTTTTTCTACACCTGCCTAAAATTTTTACAAAGGAAGATTGAATTAAAAATAAAATCAAGTTTATCAATCAACAAAATAAAAAATAAATGAACAAAAAATGAAATTAAGATCAACTCCGTATTGGGTGTGACCACTGTTTGCCTTCAAAACTGTTAGTTTTTCTAGGTTACACTTGCACAAAGTCTGGGATTTTTAAGGTTTACAGCCAGGTGTATGTCTAAGCAATTAGTACAAATAGCGTAAAAACATCATTTTCATTAACAGATTGAAACACGGCCATTAACTAAAACTCTGTGTGGAACAGCTAAGCTCTGCTACAAAGGTGAGGTTGTGGAAGACTGTTTTGTCACAGGTTATACACCATGACAAGGTTTAGCACTTCAACAAGACACAATATATGCACTGCATCAACATGGAGTCTCAGTCGCAGACTGAGCTTTCAAGATGTGATGTTCAAGCTTTTTGGAAGAAGCCCGAAGAAATGGGTAATGTTGAAGATTGGTCGTGAAGGACACATTCAAAAACTGAAGATGTCAAAGATTTCCATCATCTCCCAATTGGCAACAACCAGTGTGACCCAGCTACACCCATCTACTGCATGGAGAAGTCTGGTTTTCATTGAAGAATTGTGGCTAAAAACCATACCTTCATCACTGACACAAGGCCAAGGAACTCAAGCATGCTCAAAATCATAGAGTAAAGCGTGTAGAAAAATGGCAACAAGTGGTCTGGAGTTAGAATTTGAAATATTTGGCTTTAATCGAAGGCCGTTGGCTCAGAGAAAGGCTGAAGATTCGTAGAATAAATATCTACATGCGACAGTGAAGAATTGTGGTGGTGGTTTGCATTTTGAGGCTGCATATCTGTGAATGGAATTGGGTATATGGTCAGGATTAATGGTGTATTACTAATAAATGCAGGCAGATATTTAGGCATCTCTCTGATGGATGATTGCCTTAAATAAGTTCGGGGTAAATAAAAGTGTCCTGGAAGGGATGATCTGGCCCAACAGAGCCCTGATTTCAACATTGAGTCTATCAGGGAGTTATATGAAGAAACAGAAGGGTTTGCTCAACCTTACACACTTTGCATCATTTTCTTCACTTGTCCATACAGCTTTTGCACAATAGTTTTGTTTTGTATTTTTTCTAATTTTGGTAAAATATTATTCATCTTTTTTATCAAATTTTTTATTAAAAATATAACCTAGAAATCTTACGATTTTCACACAGACCACCGATGCTTTTATAGATTCACACTGCCTTTCATGTAATTAATCCACATGTAAATTGGTGGCATTGAAGCATCTATTGAGCATTTGCATTATAAAGTGAGGGGGTGGAGAATCAGCTGTGTATAGAAGTGTTACCTGTCATTATTATCCTTCCTCTGCTGATAAGGACCCTGCTGCCAACTCTCCCTGAAAAGGCAGGAAGTTTGGGTCTAAAAAAAAGTACCATTGGTGAGTGTAAAAATTCCAAAATTGCTTATTATATTTATTATTTTTAATAATGATAGTCATCTGAAATGTCATTTGTTTTTCATAAATGACACAACAATCTGATTTAAATAGTTCATTTTCTGATTTAAAGATTCCCTTTTAATCTCTTTTCGTTGGGCTTAGATATTTCAAGGGCTCACCCTGTAGAGCGTATTAGAGAATGTAGACATTAATAGAGCACCATAATAGTTCTGGTGGACCGATGCAATATGTGGTTGGTAGTGATGAGTAAGCACTACCATGCTCTGGTTCTCTGTACAAGCAGCTGGATGCTCGGATTGGCGTGACTCGAGTACCATGGAAGTCAGTGGGGAACTCAAGCATTTTCCCCAAAGATTTCCTTTGCAAATTCTCAAGTTCCCCATTGACTTCTATTCTAGTCGGGTACTAGAGTCACACCCATTTGGACATCCCAACTGCCCGTTAAGAGTACCAAGCACCTGAGCATGATAGTGCTCACTCTAAAAAATAGTGGTTGGTCAGGACCTGTTACCAGGCAAAATGTGGACAGATCTTCAGTAATTACCCTGTGAACAATGTCCTCTTAGTTAAGACTGTAAAAAAGTGTATTGGGCATGGATCTAAAATAAAAAAACAATCAACAAAAAACAATACTAGGAGCAGCAGGGATCAAATAAAGGCAAACGATGGTCACTTCTGATCTGGCGACAGGTCCTTGTTAAAGTCTTCATGCAACACTTTGCTTCCCCTGGTAATAGCACTTGATCCCCAGAAGTTAAAGAAAGCCAACCCACTGGTTGGCCAATCACCTCTTATATTCCCCCGGTCACTCTACGTCAGTCTCTTAATTTATTTTTTTTTACCATGTGCAGGCCTCTCTCCTACAGTCTTTAGTTATTGTTCCCTATTATTTATGTTGGCATTATTATGGGATTCTAATTTTATCAATTTTAGACCACATTCTAGATGTCCATAGAAGATGTAAAATAATACAGCTTTAAGACTCTTGCGTGTATTAGGGCATATAAACACCTTCCTTTCCCATGTTCTAATAAATATTATAATTTTCTTCCATCATTGGAGTTTGTATGAGACTAAGGATCTATGTTTGAACATCTTTTGAGTTTTTCATGTTTACCCCTTCCGTTGGATCCTCCTTGGTGTTACATTTCCTTCTGAACCATGCTAGATTTGACAGTCTTCCTAAAATTAGCCTATATCAGGTGCTCTCAATACTCCAGTCCTCACCGTCCCCAACAGGTGATAAATTCAGGATTTTCTTAGTATTGCGCATGTGATGTCTTGATAATGATTCCATTACCTGTTCAATGGTAATGAGATCCAGAAAACATCACCTGTTGGGGGCTGTGGGGACTAGTGCCTAGATGATAGGCATTGGCTTGAGGTGGGAATGAATATCCGACACGGAGAAGAATCCTGTTGAAGATCATTTATGCTAGTGCTATGTTAACTGATAAAGTAAGAAATAAATTGTAAAACCTAGTAAAACCAATCAGGCCTAAAAATAAAGGAGCTTGAAAAATCGATCTTTCCAGGAGGGGACAATTTAGTTGCAACCATTGCCTGCATGGCTTTGATTTGTCTACATCACAAGATCTTTGACATATGATATGTTTTTGAATAAAACTTTTCAGAACTCCAGTGATGAAAGTCAGTAGAATAAAGAGCTGCTAGAGTTTTCCAACAATAAGATTTGAAAGGATTATTCCTTTTACTGTCACATGCATCAACCAATGACTTTAAATCCTTTATTAATACGGTATTCGCCAAAGTTAAATTTGCCACCTGGAGATGTAAGATGAGAGACCCGTCTGAAGAAGAAAAAAGAGAAATAACTTGTCTGTGCGCAACTTTGAAGAGCGAGGTCCATTCACTTTTAATATCATTTTCCTCGCCTAATGTTTCAGTCTGTAGCATGTACGCCACAAGAAGTTTAGGAAGTTATTGGTTGTACCTAACCTGGTATTGATAGTCTAGATTTATGCATTAATTGTAAATTAAGTGGTTGTAGATATAAGCTCTAATCTGATGGCCACATACTCCTGTCTCTGAACTATATAGTTGGCTGCTACATGTAATCAAGAACAATTGCAACAATGGAGATCCAACTTTAGAGACTACGATCTTACGCATTCTTCAATAGGCTTCTCTTAGCTTTTGAAAAATATTCTGCACCCACCAATTGGGATGTGACTTGACTGTTATAAGTATGGAGGCCACCGGAGTTCTCGACAGATGACGTGGAAGGGAAGAAGGTTAGGGCATGATGAATTAGAATGCTTGATACTTTTGCATTCAGAGACCCTTTTTAACTTGTTTTTTTATATCTGGTACATTACACAGATTTATTTATTTATTTTTTTTTTATCATACTTTTTTTGTCTCAGATTACTCCTAAATTAGATGTGGATCATGTGACTTGGTTTCCTCGCTATTCTTCTCAACCAAGGTCATGTTCTGTACACCCAGCTCTTGATCTTGGCTGCTTAATTCCCCTTCCCCTTTCTACAAGTCATCGACATTGGTTTCATGTCCATGGGCAGGATGCAGCTATGGTCATCAGTGTATGCGCAACAGTAAGGCATTGCGCATGTGCAGAAACTGTTGACCAATATGTGACCACTGGAGTGGACTGGGTGGTTGCTAGAGATGAGTGGAGAGCGTTCACATGACATTATCGGAAATGTAATACAGGGCTCTGTGACTTAGTTTATCTACAAACTAAGTGCAGAAGGAATAAAGCAATAGTAAGACATTGCGCATGTGCAGAAACTGTAGATCCAATATGTGACTACAGGAGTGAACTGGGCAGGTGCTAGAGATGAGTGGAGAGCAGTCGTATTACATTATCATAAATGTAATCCATTGCTTTAGAATTTAGTTTGTCTACCAACTAAGTGCAGAAGAAATAAAGCTGATAAAAAAAAATCAATGCAATGGTGAATAAAGTATCTTTACTTAATTAGCACTTTTGTGTTTCGATGCTAGGTTTGTATTCTTGGTCTCTTGGACAACCCGTTAAGTGGCGTTGTGCAATTCTGTTTATTTCTACATTGAGTGTTAGACACCTCTGTACGCTGGACAGGACAGCTGTCACGACAGAAATTGGATGCCTGGCAGGTATCGTGAACGTGTCCTATTCTAATCAATAGGTTATTTGTATGATTCTTTCCAGGCATTCCATGGTTGCCTCGGGAACTGTCTTGTCCAACTTGCAGCGGCGTCTCTCAACACCTGGTTTGGAAATGCGTGGTGCTGCACAACCCACCTTTCTGTGCATTTTTCTTTTCTTTTCTTTTTTGTTATAACCTTGTTTAGACTAAAAAAGAAAATCTAAACCTAAAAAATTCAAAAATCGCCAATTATTTAAGTCCTTTATGCTGGAATATTTTATATTTTTTTTTTCTTTTTATGTAACATACTTCCACACTACTTCTTCATTTTGAAAATACAGCATTTTTGTACTTCGAGTTTTAGTTGACCTTCTGCTATGTGAAGCTATGAAGTAACCACGAGAACTAGGATAGGATGAACATCTCACCCGTATCTCTCCTAATTTACACTGACTGTAGATCACAGAAGGTTCACATGAAGCCATGTGGTCAACCAGTCTCCAGCTGCACACATTGCTCGCTAACCCTGCAGTTAAATGCTTCTCTGTATGCCAATGACAAGCTAAGGGCTGATATCCTTGAAATTGCTGGTTTTGTATTGTGTTTCATTCAGGAAGCAAACAGACGGAACGCGGGGCAGTGGCACCACAAAACAAAATGCAGTTCCTGTCACCACAGAACCTCGGTTAGTACGCATGGTCCTCCGGACGCGTGCACGTGACTTTGGCTATAGTCTTGTGGTTGTTTTGTGGTATCAACTATTGGTTGGTGTTATCATTTTTATTATTTTTATTTTAGATGCTTGTTATCTATTTGATCTTTCCATCCATTTGTCTTGGTCCATGCTTCAGCCTTGGTATTAGGAGGATACCAATCTATGGTGGGCTTATATTATTAGGTATAAAAAAAAAAAAGTCTACCTAAAGTCACGCTCACCCACAGGCTTCACAATGGTCACTGCCTATTCTACCTTTTGTGTGTGGCCTATAATATATAATAAAATCAGCTAAAAAATGTTGATTTTACTAATCCTGTATCTTTTGTGCCGTGACTACACAACTGATCTGAAATCTTACCCTAGCAATGTGCTACAATTCTGTCCATTGCAATACTGTACAAGCCATGCCCATAGGAACAATGCACATGTAGAGTGTCTCGTTAAGTGGGGATAATCACTACATAGACACCCACTAAATATATTTTTAGAACACCTTTACATTTAGGATACATGCCCACTATCCGAACATGCTGTGTCCTGGATGCGGTGGGTCCTGACCTGCGGGGCCACGAGAACTGTCCACAGGAGACCGCAGTTTACCATGCCCATGATCAGGGTTCGGGCTGTGGTGGTCTGTCTCTGTTTTACCTGTGGAGAACACTCGCATCTCCACACCATTCAATTGACATACTGCGGATCGGGAAGCCACACCACATGTCAGTTTACGCTGCAGCAAAGCAAGCACAATGGGCATGGGATTTCTAGAAATCCCATCCACTGTGCTTGTGCTGTACAACGCAGCATTTTGGACACAGCCAAAACACTCTGCATCCAAAACTCTGTAAACACTGATCGTGGGCACACACCCTTAAGAAAGAAAAAAAACTACACCAAAAAATGAGCAATATTAGTAATCTTAAAATAAGGATGACATCACGGTTTGTCAGAGCATAAAACTGAATTCAAAGGGGTGGAGTTAACACTATTTGTGTACTACTACTACAGAGGGGGGAGGCTCCTGCTGCAGCCAGTGATCTTTTAGCCAGCTACAGCATTATGTTGGAGTTGAGGGACACGCACATAGAAAACTAATTTATATAGTTTTATTTGCGATATAAGGCAAAATAAAATTGAAAGGATTAGTGGAGGGTTTTTTGTTGTGTGCTTTTAAGTCCTCTTATAGAGGGGCAGTATACTTCTGTAGAATTGCTGTTAGAGCTGCAGCACAAAAGAGGCTTTTACAAAAAAAAATAATAATTTCTAGTTTTCATATATAGATCTTTATACTGAGAGAATGCGGTTTGCCCAGATCGATCAGTGGTATAAAATATGAAATGATCTTCCTTCTATGATCAGCACCACCATATTTACCCAATGCAGCACTCCTCCATTGAAACGAGTGGGGTTGACATTCAAGAACGGTGCCTCACCTGGTTTCAAGATGACAGCCATATTTTTTTATTAGTCTGGACTACCTTTTTAATGACAAGAGGAAAAAATATATTAAAAATGGAGGTGTAGTGTTGATTTTATATATATATATATTATATATATTATATGTATGTATATAATCTCTCCATGTATCCAAACAAAGAGCCTCATGGTTAAACCTTAAGATCTCATGAGGATCATACTGGTAAGCGGTATGATTTAACCCACCTGAATGTCCCAGAGACAGCACACTCCAAAAGGCTGATATATATTAAAGTTAAATGGCTCCTCCGTACTGTGTAACTCGGTATAGTGTCGTTACTCTGGTACTCCTTCCGAATATTAATAAATAAATTGAAAACTGGGTGTTACATGCTCGCTAAAGCATCAGCGCTGGAGTGCTGCTTTAAATCTAAGTCCTCTGCTCCCTGTCTTATACTCGCCCTCCAGCGTTTTCAATTTTTACTGATGCCACTCCAGTCCCATGGAGCCATCTTGTGCCCGCAACGTCTGACTCATCGGAAGTCAGAAGTTAAATCACAAGTTCCCAATACAAGTCATATCAAGACTCTCATAGACTTTGTATTGAGTTGTGACCTCCAACGGACTCCATGAAACGCTGGAGCTGCCGGCAGGTCACACGACCAGAGCAGTGCGTATAGAAGATGAAGCCCCCGCAGGGCTAGTATATGACAGGGGGCAGGAAACTTATATTTAAAGCACTACTCCAGCGGTGCAATAAAAAAAAACAAATATATCCCTACACCGTGTAATTGGATAGTGTCAGCCTATGTGGAGACGCTTTGCTATCAGTTTATTCCTAAATTTCTAGGAGTGACATAATACAAGGTTATGAGAACATAATGCTCCAGAATTGGTAGATTATGGGGAATATTCAATTTTAGTATCAATATTAGATCTTAATGCTGGATAAACACGACCTATTACATACAGAGACTGATATATTTACCATACGTACGTAACATGTATGTATAACAAGACTAGATCTACCCATCCAGAATGCCTCAACACGTACTATTCAGTACCCTCTTGTACACTGTGTCCTGCCAACCTGCCAGCTTATATCTGAAATGCCCTAACAAGAAGATTGTACTGTATTGTTTAATATATGTTGAATATTATATTGTGTTGTCAATGGTCGCTGTCCATATTTAACTACGGTTAAGTGTTCGCTCACACTGACATATAACTCGGAAGAGTGCTACCTGATGTTTTATCGGATAGCACTCGCTCCAATGTTTTACTATGGGGCAGTGCCGAACATCTTTTTATTTTTTTTTTTTCCTCATGCTGATTCAGCATGAGAAAAAAAAATGCTTCATGCTGCGAGTGCCTCCGCAAATCAGATCACTTGCACCCATTTAAGTCAATGGCTGAGTGCAAAATATCGGACAGCACTCAGATGTCATCCAAATGCAGTTAATCAACAATTGAAACCCTTGGGTGTAATGGTTGGTTTAGTTTAACCCTAGGGCTTGACACCCTTGGGTCTAATGGTTGGTTTAGTTTAACCCTAGGGCTTGACACCCTTGGGTCTAATGGTTGGTTTAGTTTAACCCTAGGGCTTGACACCCTTTTGGCTAATGGTTGGTTTAGTTTAGCCTAGGGCTTGACACGCTTGGGTCTGATAGTTGGTTTAGTCATCCAAGTGCAGTCTGATATACATATACACAGAAAATGGAGGCGATGGAGATCTTAAGCATTCCGTCTTTTCTGCACCTGTGATTTGATTCTCGTATGCAAGTGAATCAGATCACAGTAAAATCGCACTCTGATCAGATTTTCAGCCAAGTGTCATTTGCATAATCTAACTGATTCTCATAAAAGAATATACACCATTTTGAAAGAGACCATAGGCTGTGTTCTAGGCATAAGACACCAGGTGGTTTATACATTCATTCATACACTTGGTAAAATAAGAGCCTTCAACAGTGGATGTTTTCTGTAATCTAGAATCCTCCCCCCTTCCCCTAGTTAAAATTCATGGAGTGGATTCATTTTGGCTAGAACATGTTAGTACATGCATTGCTTGTGTAAATTAAACAGGTTGTCTGTGACTTTAATATTCTTAGAACAAGTCACTAATATCTGATTGGTGAGGATCCAACCAAGAGCGGATTTTATCTAGGTTTATGGAGTTCAGAATTTAGATATTTTGGGATTTTTTTCTTTTAAAGGGAATCTGTCAGCAGGTTTTTGCTTCCTCATCTGAGAGTAGCATGATGTAGGAAAAGAGATTCTGAATCCAATGATGTATCACTTAGATTACTGGGTGCAGCCATTCTGACAGGTTTTTTTTTTTAGATTTAGCAATCCATCAAAGCTCAGAGAGCTAACCAAACCCATACCAGGCTCTCTGTGTACAATGTCTCTAGATAGTGAGCTGCAAATCGCAGCAGGGGGTGTCTCACACTAGGGCTAATGCGCTATTATAGCTCAATGTTCTTAAACTCCAGTCCTCCCAACTCCAGTCCTCAAGGGCCACCAACAGTGCATGTTTTCAAGATTTCCTTAGTATTGCACAGATGATTAAATTATCACCTTTGCAAACTAAGGAAATGCTGAAAACATGCAGTTAGTGTTAGTTAGCTGACCTAGTGCAGCAATGATAAGTTTCTGAAGCTAAAACAAACATTACAAGTAAGCAGCACAAACCTTGGTAAGAGGCATCGCTGAAATCTGTTTCTTAACTCTTGCAGCATACTGTCTTCACATTACATTGCAAAAACCTGCTGATGGATTCCCTTTAATGACCACTTTTTACAAAAGTAATTTAGTGTGGACAATCGCATAATATTTACATGCCTATGCCCTATTGGGTATTGTCACAAATGTTGCACCGTTGGGATTGTACAGGCTCTTTATTTCACTCTATATTCAACTTTAATGTCATAAATCAGCTGAGGAGCTACAAGAAGACAAAGGGTTAAACATTTCCAGTCAGATTGAGCTTGATGGAATCTCAGTTAAGGCTAAGTTCAGTAATCATCCATTAGAAGGATTCAGCAGCAATTTCTTGCGGACATATATGAACATAGCCTTATTCATTCTGCAGCCAGCAGTAAACATAAATATAAAAACCTTAGAATTTAGTTAAATAATACAAGTGTAAACGTCTTATGATATAACTATGGAAAAGACATGGACCGCACATCCACAAATCATACTTTGATCTAATGCCATTAGGCAAAAATGTATATACTTGAACATGAGGTTCTTGGTTTAACATTCTGATCAGACTGTATGAAACCCACTGCCACGTCACGGTGAACCTCTGAGTGGGTCCCTAACTTATTTTAAGCCTTAAAGGTGTGGCGCCGTGCACCAGCAGGACATATGACCTGGTGCCTCACAGCACCCATGCTGCAAAGCTGAGCCCCATGATTCCAGGCACTCCTCCCATGTGGCACAGGTGAGTTTAATTAGCAGGAGACTGCAAGGAGGGGTTCTGCCTCTTGCTCTCAGTTCACACACTGAGCTTGTGGAAGGGGAGTCTGCCAGCTCCTTTCACATGGGTGCTGGTGCTGTGTGGCGGTCATTGCTGTGGTGGTTTTGTGTCAGTGGCACCTGGAGCCATGGGGGCTCAGCATTGCAGCATGGGTGTTATGAGGCACTAGGTCACATGCCCTGCTGGTGCACCGTCGCAGCGGTGGTTGGCAACGGCGTTGCACCTTTTTAAGGCTGAAAATAAATGAGGGACCCACTAAGAGGTATGACGTGGCAGTGGGCTTCATACAAGTCTGATCAGAATGTTAAATAAAGAACCTCAGTCAGGTATATAATTTTTGCCTAACTGCATTAGATCAAGTGTGAATTTTTTTGGAGGTACGGTTCTGATCTTTTTCTACAGTTATTGCTAAATATCTAACAATTATTTCATGTTCTCATGACATGTGACTGGGCAGTATACAGTGTTGGCATGTCTAATTCTGAGGCACAGAAAACCAGACCTGTTCACCTTCATGTGATGCAAATTCAGTGAACAAATCCTTCCCACTAACCTATCTCAGATCAGAAGAATAACTTATCCTCCTCATACTAAACATGGGCTCTCTTCATTGGTTCCATTCTTTCTTTAAATCTGCAGATATCTTTTCCCTCATCCTAACTTCCCTTTTAATTATTGAATATTTACCCCTTGTACTAACTCTTTTCAGCCTCCTTCATCTGCCTATCTCACCATGTAACTATGCATGTCATTCCTCCTCTCCGGGGTTTGAACTTCCTTCTTTCTTTGATTCAGGTGCCTCACTCTTTCCTTTCCAGGTTCTTCCAGTTCTTTTAACATGTCAAATTCTGGAGATTTGTTCATGAGCGTGCAGTCTCTCAATGGAGATTCTTACCAAGGTGCCCAGGTTGGAGCCAACGTACAGTCACAGGTAGGGACCTTCACATGATTTGGTGACGTAATCGTTCATGGAGGAAGCTGTTGATACGTCCGCTGTTGGAATGTTCTGTCATATGCTTCTAGATACAAAACATATCGGCTAAAAGATACTTATTTATAAACTAGAAGGTGGCCGGATTCTAACGTATCGGGTAGTCTAGAATGTGTATGTAGGTTAGCAGATTGAATAATAAGGTAATGAATGGACTGGATGGGTGAGGTTTAATTTAGTATTATAATTGTTTATTGGTTTTAAAATGACAAACAGAAGGAACAGTTTTAATAGATGAGTCTAATGTTTAATGATGTCCATGGCTTGTAATGAAAGAAGGCCATGAACAGTGTAAAGTTAAGTAAAAATATGCTGATGCTGTGATGTGACCCATTGCTGATATGTGCCCTCATCGTGGTGCAGCCACCATCCTGACATGTGCCCCCATCCTGCGGAGGGCGAAGTGCAGGAGGGGGTTGGAGCCAAGCGGGGCCATGGCGATGAGGACGTCAGTGCCGGGGACTGCATGGCTGGGGACAGGTGACTGTGTGTGTGTGTGTGTGTGGTCAGTGTATACATGCGGAGGGCGGATTGCGGGAGGATGGAGCCAAGTGGGGTAATGTGTGTGTGGGGGGGTGGAGCCGAGCGGGGCCATGGCGCTGAGGACGTCAGTACTGGCGACTGCATAGCTGGGGACAGGTGAATATTTGTGTGTGTGTGTGTGTTCAGTGTATACATGCGGAGTGCGGGGGGGTGGAGCAGAGTGGGGTAATGTGTGCAGGTGGCGGAGGCGAGCAGTGGGTATGTGTCGGCTGGGGTTGCCGGTGTGGGCTGCAGCACTCACCGGGGAGTCGGGACTTTGTGTGGGTGCGGGGAAAAGTGTCGGGTGTCATCCTGTTGGCCCGTAGTTTGGGCTGTTCAGTTAGCTGAGCTGTTGGTCGCAGGCTCTTTAGCGCGTGCAGTGTGGCGACAGTTGTCATGAGTTCTAATGACGTCATTTTGGACCAAGACAGACAGAATAAGGCAATTTGATAGATAGATAGATAGATATGGCAAATGGTAACGACCAAAAATGGTGTTTGCCACATTGACAAGACTTCTAATGAAAATGGTGGTCTTGTCACTTGGTCAAAGCCAATGTTTGTGGTTTGCAATGGCAGCCTCCCATTAGCAGCTATGTAGGCGAAAACAGTGATTTGTTGGCTTTAATATGTTATGTAAGACTTGGACCAAATATGTTCAGGTGGAAAACCAAAGTGGATTGTACCAATAAAATGAGCTCTTTGGCTTTGACTTATCCCGATGTTTGGTGATTGGTCGTTATTCACTGGGCTGCCACTCTGTATGTGCGCTCAGATCTATGTGATTTTACGGGAATTTGTTGATGAAAGCATAACCTTTCTAATGTTGTGAACTCCTGGTTTGTTGAGCGTTTGGCTCATGAATAACACTACTATTAATCTGATGTTTCTAGAATGATTGCACCTCTATAATAGTACAAAATTAATTTTTATTAAAATATGTAAAAACTACAATTTGGTAATCTGCTCCTGGAGAAGATATATCGACGATCTGCCATACTGAAGCTTTCACTATGGCTGCAATCACATTTATTGCCCGATTGACAGATTGGTTGCTGCTGTTGGCTGCTTACAGAGGACGAATGAAAATATTTGGTTACCTTTCATTATTTTAAGCAGTTATATTCTGTTCCTTGGTTTCAGCATATACATACATTGTTTTTTTTGCCTTATATATGTTTAATGGTTCCGCACTAGTTTGATTTTCTAGTATTTCTTTTTTCCCTTTTACTTCTGACTTTACTTTCTGTACATTTCTTGAGCCTACCTTTCTTCTCTCTTCCTCTCAATGGCTGGATTCCCTGTTTCCCTTTTCTTATCATGTGTCATGTATTTCACACTTGTCCTTTCGGTGTCCTTACTTTTTTCAAGTCTGCTGTATGTTCCGCTTTGTGCTCTCTCTGTCCTCATCGTGTCATGGTGCCCTCTCCTCACCATTAGTATTGTCTGTCTTCCAGGTGGATACCCTTCGCCATGTTATCAGTCAGACAGGCGGATACAGTGAGACTCTGTCAGCGAATCAGATGTACAGTCCGCAGGGCATCAGTGTAAGCAAAGAAACCTCTTGTTTGCCCTGTCTATTTCCCAATTATTTCAAGTCCACAGGGCCCTGACTGCCACATTGCACACACTTCTCTCCCTTTCATGGTCACCTATTCTGCTTTGTGCCGGTGAAGCCAGCGGCCAGCGCTCTGCCCACAAATGATGCTCAACGTAGGCAGCTGGAGCCCAAGCCTGTCACACGCAATCAACTTCCTTGTGCCACCTGCGGCCACTTACAGTCAGCCGAGGGAAACAGCCAAACAGGTGACACATAGCATGGCCACCGCAAAACAAGTGTGGGATCCAGCTGTGTTAACCAGTTCTGTGCTAAGCAGACGTGTCTCCATTTGTTGGGTGGGACAGTAGCACGGAGGAATTAATTTTCCGACCCGTCTTTCGTTGAATATGACATCAGAGCTGAAATCCCCTCTACACGCTCTACATTGTCTTGTAATAACCATTATTACAGCACTTTTGTGCAGCAATTCGGAGCCGCAGACATACATGCGTGGACATATTTGTGTGTGTGTGTTGGAGGGCGGCAGAGAGGAGCAAACATTCCTGGCAGTGCTTGCGGCTGGGAATGACATGTAAATTCATAGCGACAAGCCGTGTCGTATGGAGTGAAATCAATAAGACAGACACAGGGAGAGCGGCTGCAGATTTGGGACAGCAATCCAAATACATTTCTCAGATCAGCCATCCACCATCCAAAGGCCGTGACAGAGGAAGGGAGGAGGGGGTGAGATCTGACATAAACACAGAAATAACACAAGATGCACACTGTGCCGTGGGAGGGGAGAGCCGCAGGCTCACATAGGTATACAATTGTTTTGTTATTTTCAGTGTTACATTTGCTTGGCGGAGAATGTTTGCACTGCGCTGTATCTCTGCCGTAATGACCTGGTATTTAATTATACACATTTCACAACATGAGGCTTTCTCCGCACATTTGCATCAGAACGCGCGAGGCGTGTGACATCCGCAATAAGAGTGCTCCAGAAACAGGTATTGATTCATTCCATTTGTTATCAGAGACCATTTTAATCCAGAGATTCCGTGAAATGGCAAATGTTTCTTAACAGAAAAAAAAAAAAAAATTTCTTCAATAAAGCATTCAATTCTTCACTTCAGGAAAAAAAACCTCCTATTGTAGCAAAATCTATCCCTGCTATTCTCCATAATGAGTCCTTCACTGTGATCACCATTTACTCGCTGCAGTTGTACGGATAATGGTGATTGTTCGAGAAAGAAATAACAGGTCAGATAATTTCTCCCCGGCTCCCACAACCCACCCCACCCCCGATGCATCCAATCAGTTTGCCCGTAATGCACAAAGAAATCGTGGATATAATTATTTTCTTCTTGTTTATAGAAAATAATCTCGAAGCACACAAATATGAATCACTAGGCTTCATTGACCTCCTTCCGCCTCCAGTTTTGGCTGCTAATTCTTAGATTTGTTATAGTCTGTGCCGTGATACACTTTTGACTTAAATAGTGCACTAAATGGGCATAAAACGAAGTATGACTTGAATCTGTAATACAGAATAAAGGTGCCCATACACCCTAGTAGTCGTTGACCAAGCATTATCTCTTAAAACACCCACCCTCCCCCATACACATGCCGACTCAGTTTGGCCGAGCATTTGTGTTTATAATTGGCAGATGAGAGGATAACAAAAGCATATTGTGTGTTATTCCATACGGTCTGTTGGTCGGGAGGCCTCCTAGCCATTAGATTGTCAGAGGGTCTCGCCAACCGTGGGAGATATGGACGATTTTAATCTAATGGATATGGGGTCTTAAGACTGCTCATAAATTGGGCAGTCTGCGTATTGAGTGCATTATTTTTGTGGTCAAACTTGACAAAATTCATTTTAGACCAATGCAGTCCTTGTAGAATTGATGACAACCTTCATAAATAAAGCCTGAGCATAAAGGCATGCATATCAACTATACCCACTGATTTTGGAAAACCTCCTCACTATTTCCCCAACAGATGATGTTTGGAAAAAGAAGCATCAACCATATTGAATTTCAGCCCATAATCCCTTTGTTCTCCTGGTAGATGCGCTTCAAGGGGTGTATGCTAAAGGCCTCCCATACACATTAGATGGCTGTCAAAGGAAAAAACGATGTTTCAGCCAACAACCATCTCTGCCACCTCTCCCATACTCTGGTGCGCTACACTGAACAAGTGTTCTCTGAGAAAGCGGCCAATGGACATCTTTGCTGACAAATTATCTCAGAGAGAACAAAACGATTGGGAATCCAAAATTGTAGATACTTGATTGCTATCTCCCCCAACAGCTGGCCAGCACTCTGATAACTATGACAAATAGGAAAAGGAAAATACATTATAGTGTTAGATCACAGGGAACTGCACAAGGCACAGCAGGAAGAACAAGTCTATGGACCTGGCACCAGGGACCATATGGAGAATAAGTACTTGGCTCCTGCTCTATATTGTGTAACCTTACTAAACTATAACTTTTTTGAGATAAACTTTTGAACAGTATTCAGACCTTAAATCAAGACTGAGGATTAACTTCGTTAGTTCTTAAAGGGAAGGGAAATTTAGGTCATAATGATCTATATAGATCTCTTCGTATCTGAATATAGGTGCTGGTCAGAGATCATAGACCCTCCCCCCCAAATGAGGTCTTCTGACAAATATGTACAATGTAGCGTTTCGGCTAGATTTCACCTTTAACTTGCCATCGTCTGCCAATAGTTCTCCTGTCACTAGGGTATTACCTGATAAACCACCACAGATTCCTGTTATATTGTAGACTGGGTGTAAGGTTTTATCTTCCTGCTCTATTAATGTTACCAATATGTAAATTGCAGACCCTGAATCACAGAAGTTGGATATAATTATGAATGACCTATAACAACTTGTAATGCTCTTGAATACTTTCTCATTCTCACACGTCCCTAGCCGTCACTTACTTTGTTCTCAATGACCCCACGTAGCATAAAATGTCATTTGTGTGCATTAAAGAGATGCAGAAGGGACAGGAACAGATGATCTTGTGACATGGCAATTACAGTTCTGAGATAGATTGGACGCTAGAGAGGAGGGGACAAGACCAGGCCACTGTGATTACAGAAAGGCCGCCACAAAATCATAGGCTGGGAAATAAAAGGCTGCCAGGTTCTGCTTAGAGGTGGATCCAGAAATTCAAGCAGTGTCCTTGAATCAAGGAACGCGCAGCATTAAGGAGAGGTCACACCTTTCATACAGCCGGCACAGCAGTGAAGGCTCACTGGATTGAAGGTTCGGAGAGGATAAGATGTATGCATTGTGCATATATAAAATGGTAATATTAGCTCATTACATAATCTGCATTAAATCAGCAGGCCCAAGCTAGATTCTTTTTCTTCTAGTGATCTAAAGGACAGCTCAGATACTATTCCATTGAAATAGAAAATCAGGTTCCACTTGGAAAGAAAATGTACCCTTTAGAATCCCTGTCAAAGGCTTCTCACCCAATCAAGTAGTGTCTTACTTTTCACTGATGAGGGGCAATAACCTTAAAACAGCTTTATGCAAATGTAGCACAGGTGTAATATACTGGTGAATATCCACTCACACACATCACTATGGAGGGGTGGTTGCTTTTTATACTAAATGCACACAAATAAGGCTGACAGGTCCCAGTCATAAGGCTACCCGTAGTGCTCCATGTTAGCTAACAGAATCTTAGTGACTTCAACACAGGTACAAGGGCTCGCCAGAAGCTTCTAAGTACATGCCAGAAGTACAGCCAACATATTCTACCCAAACTCATAAGGCCAGCCAACATCCAGCCATAAAATAACGGTGGTTCTCATATCTGTCCAAATATGTATGCTCACGACCCAGAATAAAAAGGTTATGCACTACATTTGACATCAATGACCTCTAACCATGGTAGGTCATCAATAACAGACCAGTGGCTGGCTGACACTTGGCACTCACCGCTCAGCTGTGAGAAGCTCCATTTAAACCGTGCATGGAGCAGAACACTACAATGACTGGTGCTGAGAATTGTAAGTTTATCACCCTACCATTGACATTGAATACGCTTCGATAGGTCATCAAAATCAGTACAGTGGGAGCCCTCATTGTCCATACATTAAAATCAATCTTCTAGTACCCATCTGCGGAAAAAACCTATACAGTTGGCTCCATTGGGTGGTATAAAGACGTAGAGCCCCTTGGGAAGGGTGGGGATCTCTGGATTAAACATTGTTGGTCTATTCTTTGCATAGGGCACAATTGTTTGAAAGGCAGACTTTCAGACCCCTACAGATCATTGCAATGAAAATGCCACTGTAGTCTTGAAAAAATCTCCCTATACTATTGACATAGGCACAGAGGCTCTGTCCTCCAGGGAGCTTTTCAGCACTATAACTCATCTTATTCTCTTATAGAAGACTGATCTACAGTACTTGATACATCAGCCTGTATGAAAGAAAGTTTCTTGCTTCACTTTTCTGTTTAAATATATGTCCTTATGGGTGTGTTAAAGATCTAGTTTCGTACATTGAGCAACTTGGTAAAGACGTAAAACATTGCTTCATTTTTTGTTTTCAGGCTAACGGAGGGTGGCAGGATGCGGCCACTCCTTCGTCTGTGACTTCCCCTACGGAAGGACCTGGCAGCGTCCATTCTGATACCTCCAACTGAGCAGCCGGCTCCTGAATTTCTACTCTTGAAAGCCAGAATCCATCTCTTCCCTCTCACTCCAGATGGCCACTGTGGGAATGCAGCGAACAAAGCAACCTCTTTTGGCATATCCATTAGAAACACTCCAACCCTTCATTATTGCTCACATTGACTCCTTAATCCATGCCTACATTTCTATCAATGATTCCGGTTTTGTAGATTGTAGACTTTTTTTTTTTTCTTTTTCATTTTATTAAACCATTTTTTTCTTTAGTTTCGGATGAGGAGAAAGTAGCTGACAGCGAATGAAGCATTAATTAGGTTATTGATTGAAATGTGGCTGCACCTATGCACACACGCGGCCATGTTTAAATAAATGAGCTCAAATAATGCTTCTGCTGACCTATATCTGATTGTGGATGAATTAATTGCGATTGGCATCTAGCTCCTTCTGATCATGCTAAAATTACAGATGAGGGCCAACAATCCCGACATTCATTGTCTCCTCATGCAGTAAAATGTGATTTTTGATCATGGTACTAAACCATACGCCATACGCATGACCTTCAGTTTTTTCTTTTTGGTTTAACCATTCTTTGACTGATGACTTCTATCCTTCAAACTTCTGGTTAATTTGTTTCTAGCTTGGAGAATTACCATCTTCAGCAATTACTAGAGATACAGGATCATGAGGAAACCCTTAATATACGTGAATTAAGTATACTAACCAAAGGCTGTATATTTTAAAAGACAATAAACTGGAATACAGACATTTTCCATGATGTGTTGCTACCAGAAGTAGTTCCAGCTACATATATCGTTAAAATGATCTTCTTCTATGACCTTAGCTCTATTCTTCAGACACCAGTTCTTCTCCGAACACAAGCAGATCTTGTGCTAGTTCACTTGGGTAAATAAAATATATATATTATCCATGCAAAAAAATATTTCTGTAAGCTTTGTTGTTGAACCAGAGCTCCGTCCATTGTCTGTAATCTTGGATTTGGAGATTACTTGCTTTTTGAGAAGATGGAAGTCCACCATATGAACATTGCAAAACCATAAGGATCCATTGTTGATGGATGTGAAGCCTACAAACTGTTCTGTGGTCATTTACGTCCAGTTTCTCCACATGGATGTTAGTTCTATCCAGTCATTGACTTTTTTTTTTTTATTTCAAAGTCAAATGGTATACAGAACATACTTTTTCCACCGGACTAGATATTTTCGCAACACATCCGTCAAGATACTATGGCTGCTTCTACCTTCAAACCTTCCTTCATCTTGTAAATTTATGATTTGACCTAAGGAATTGTTTTGCCTAATATCGGTCACATTTCTGGACATCCTTTCCTCTCCATCCGAATTATCTTCGTGTCTGGCAGTTATCCACAAGCACCTACACAGGGTGTTATCAATCCACGTTTGATACCAAAAATCCGCATGTACTCGCACAGAGGAAAGACGGACACAGAGGGAAGTGCTCAGCTTTATTAACATTCACTGCGGTTTCACATAACTTGTGTATCGTCGATTGTTATATTTGAGATAAACATTTGATGCTGGATGTTCTTGTATATTCTGAAGAAAACAAAAAAAGACACAAGATAAAAAGACAGAAGAAAAAAAAAAAAGACATCAAACAGCCAAAAAGTTGTCCTGGGTTTAATAATCTTTATTACTAAAAAAAAAAAAAACAGTTAAAAAAAACTTAAAAAAAAAAGTCCTGTTACAGAGATCACACCCGTTTAGCATGGAAATAGGTTGCTGATTTCTATTTTATGTCTTTCATATTTCTTGCTTAGTTTTAACACAAACAAAAAAAAACAAAACTACCTACATGTGATTTTTATTTTTTTTTTTTTTCTTATTTTAATTCTTTTTAACACCGCGCGTTTGTGAATTATAACGCAATGCTAGATAAATGTAGTTGGGCACCTTTTTAGTTATTGTTTTAATTTTTTTTTCTAAGGGGTGGGTGAGCGGGCGGGCACAGGGTTTGGGGCAAATTCGGGATTGTTTCAGGGGAAAGGGTGGGGCATTTTCCATATATGACCCCTTACGGCCAGAGTAGTCTGACATATGCTGTTATTTGCCCCCTCTGGCAGAAACGGGGGTTAAAGAAGCAGACTCAAAGATTCTGCCGGATAAACCCATTTTGTAAACTAAAGTTAAAAAAAATTAAATAAAAAGCAAAAAAATTCTGAAAAAAAAATGTTGGAAAAAAAGTTGGAATAGTTAAACCTTAATAGGTACATCATAAAATGTACATTTAATAACTTTTCTGAGAACCAGAAATAAATTCTTTTTTTTCCTGTTTTTCAGTTCGTATTTTGTTTCAAAGCACATGTGATAATTAAATGTGATAATTCCTGACAAAGTGGAAAATCATTTCAGAAAACCTTTCAATACTGAGGCCAATGTGAGTCAAAGGAAAATTAGGGGTCGCTGGTCTTGTTAGATTCAGGTATCCAAAACACTGCTGTGTAAATTTGCTAACAGTATGGCAAAATGTGGAGAACGAGTCAAACCTGCCTTCAGTATGATAGATCTGAAGCCTATTTGTAGCAACATCATGCTACCGTATTTTTTGTTTTATAAGACGCACCGTATTGTAAGAAGCACCCCAAATTTAGAGGAGCAAAATAGGAAAAAAAATTTTAATGCCAAAATGAGGGTTCGCCTTATAATCCTAGTGTCTTAATCCTAATACTCACCAGTGGGGAGCAGCGGTGGTGGAGCAGCTCAAGAAGGTCATAGGAAGGCTGGGTAGATGACGCTGTGAGCTTGGAGGAGGGGGTGTTGCGGCTCAGGAGTATCGGCAATACTGCACGCATGGGGGTGTAGCAGCAGGCGCCATTGATCTGACTGCGGGTTCCGTTGAATCCCCCAGATATGGCTTACCGGGGCGACTGTGGTGGAGCAGGGTCATAGGCTGCAGGGTCACAGGACACTTTGCCTCAGGGGTGTCGCGGCAGGCGCCATTGATCAGCGCATGGGCATGCTAAGAAGGTGTTACAGGACGGGGTGTCTCTGCGGCAGGAGCATTGATCTGACTACGGGCTTCATTGAATCACCCGTGGTTAACAAGATGGACTTCAAGAAAATGGCCTCTGAGGCAGCACTTATGCAGATTGGACTCTGCTGCCATTTTCTTCAAGTCCATCACGTCAATCTGCACACGCGCTGTCTCTGCGGCCATTTTCTTGAGGTTCATTGCGTCAACCGCGGGCAATTCAATGGAGCCAGCAGCCAGCTCAATGCACCCCCCCATCCAGATACCCCTTCCTGTGACACACTTGCAGCTCACCTGCCTGCAGGTGAATGGCACCCGACGCGACACCCTGCTCCACCACCTCCCCGGTAAGTCATATCCATTTTGTAAGAGGCATCCCCATTTTACCCCTAGTTTTGGGGGAAAAAGTGCATCTTACAATCCAGAAAATACATAATTTGTTTTCATTTTATTTAGGCCCATAAAATCTCCAATCCAGTAGATAAAGTTGTTTAATATTACAGTGCATTTTAGCTTACATATCCACTAATCATTTGTTTAAGTTTAGTCTTTCAGCAGGTTTTTATGTAATCTGAGAGCAGCAGGATGTTGAGGTTGAGAATCTGCCATTTGTTAGACTGTTTTGCTGATCAAATAAAATACAGTTGAAAACAGAAGTTAACAAACACTATCTAAAAAGACACATCTGCATGTTTTTCTCACTGTCTGACATGAAATCGGAATAAACCTTCCCGTTTTAGGTGAATTAGAAACCAAAATTATTTGTTTACCAAATGCCAGAATGAGAGAGAGAATGTTTTGTTTTTGTTTTTTGTTTTTTTTGGGTTTTTTTTTAAGGCATTACTTACTTTCTGCAAAGTCAAGTGTTTACATACATTTCATTAGTATTTGGTAGCATTGCCCTTAAACTGTATGACTTGGATCAAACGTTTTAGATATCCTCCTACAAGATTCTTACAATAGTTGGTAGGATTTTGGGCCCACTCCTCCCAATAGAACTAGTGTAACTGAGCCATGTTTGTAGGTCACTTTGCTCGCACCGGCCTTTTCAGCTTTGCCCATAAATTTTCAATAGGATTGAGATCAGGGCTTTGTGATGGCCACGCCAAAACATTTACTTTGTTACCCTTAAATCACTTTGTAACCAGTTTGACAGTAGCTCCGGGTCATTGTCCATTTGGAGGACCCATTTCCACCCAAGCTTTAAGTTCCTGGCAGATGTCTTGAGATGTTGCTTCAGTATTGCCAGTATCTTCTTTCCTCATGATGCCATTTATTTTGTGAAGTGCTGCAGTCACTCCTGCAGCAAAACAACCCCACAACATGATGCTGCCACCCCCGTGTTTCGCGGTTGGGATGGTGTTTATAGGCTTCAAAACTTCTCCCTTTTTCCTCCAAACGTAACAATGGTCATTATAACCAAAAACAGTTACATTTTAGTTTCTTCGGACCACAGGACATGTCTCCAAAATTAAGGTCTGTGTTCCTGTGTGCATTTGCAAATATTAATCTGGCTTTTTGGTTTCTTTTGGAATAATGACTTCTTCATGGTAGAGTGGTCTTTCAGCTCATTCTGATGCAGTACTTGTTTCACTGTGGATGACACAATCTTACCAGCTTTCACCAGCATCTTCACAAGGTCTTTTGCTTTTGTTCTTGGGTTGATATGCACTTGTCTGACAAAAGCACATTCATCTCTGGAACACAGAACCCCTCTCCATCCTGAGCGGTATGATGGCTTGACATTCCCATCTTGTTTTGTACTTTCAGATAATTGTTTGAAAAGATGAATGAGGCACCTTCAGGTATCTTGAAATTGCACCCAAGGATGAACTAGTCAAAAATTCTCTTCCTGAGATCTTTGCTGATTTCTTTTGACTTTCTCAGGATGCTACACAAAGCAGTGTGCATATTACATCCACAGGTGTGTCTCTTATTAACTCAGGTGTTGCCCATAAACCTATCAGAAGCTTCCAAAGACCTTAGATCATCATGTGGGCTGTTCCATATTATTTATAGGCATAGTAATCTTAGTGTATGTAAACTTTTGACTTTGCAGAAAGTAATAAATGCCTAAAACCGTTCTCTTATTATTCTGGCATTTGGCAAATATAAACAATTTTGGTTCCTAATTGACCTAAAACAGGAAAGGTTCATTCTGAGTTCATGTCAGATAGTGAGAAAAACCTGCAGATGTGTCTTTATAGATAGTGGAGGGAAACATCTAGTTTCAACTGTGTTTTACTAGCAGAAGATTATTATTAGAGGACTAGCTGTCATGTGGCTCCTCATCAACTGCTCTGTGTAACCCCGCCCCCACCACTGATTAACGTCTTTCTGTCAATATACAGTGTACACAGAAAGCTATTTCATTGGTGTGGTCCAGGTTACACAGGGCTTGGCATTCAGTGTATTTGTAGATCTGCAACAGGGAAAATTTGAGATTACTGTGTACAACAGTTGTGATAGAAATGCGGTGATAAATAACTGGAATCAGGGTTTCTCTCTACATCATGCTGATCAGATCACATTAAAAAAAAAACATTCCTGACCGATTCCCTTCAAAGGGGTGCTTTCACTGAATTTTTTTTAATTACACCGAGTAATTCCTCCATTAGTGTCAATCAGTGTCAATATTCCACTGATTCTGGAACAGTTTTCCTTTTATTTTTATCTAAGCCCCTCAATTCCAACGTTATGCCCTCTGATAATAAAGGTTTATCGTTCTCTTTCAACTAACTGGGCATATACCACGCTACGTCTGTTGTGCAGGAAAGAAAGCAACATAGGGAAGTTGAGAGGCGCAGAAAACAAAGAAGCAAATCGGACGCACCCTATAGACTTTGACTACAGGGTTGCTGTGTATTCTCTTGAAATGTATCCACTATGACCATGAACCTCCGACCCTCAGGTATGTTCAAATGGTGAGATTGTGCTTTTGTCTTTTTTTTTTTCCACAATTTTTCAGAATTGCAGCAAATACACAGTGACTTAATAAAGTTATCTAAAAATGTGGCACAATTGCATGATGTGAGCATACACTATGCCTAAACAAATACTCAGTGCTCAGTGGTGGCACATAAGATCAGCACACAGTCTTGATCTGTGATCCTACTAAAAGAATACTATATTCTTAATTCAGGTTTTCCATTCAGCCCCATTGACTCAGGTGTATAAAATCCAGCCTTCTGCCTTTCTGTTGTCCTTTACTAATATTTGTAAAAGAATGGATCGCTTTGAAGAACTCAATGATACCAACGTGGTTCTGAAATAGGAACCACGGATGTAACAAGTCAATTCATGACACTTCTTCCCTCCTATACATACCACATTCGGCTGTTAGTATTGTAGAAAAGTGGAAGAGTTTAAGGACCACAGCATCTGTGCCACAAAGTGGAGATCACAAAAAATTATAGAGTGGGGTCACCAAGTTCTGAGACAAACACATAGCAGAGCATAGGTGCACAAATGTCATTAACAAGTGCAGAGCGCAAAGTCTGTGGCATTAAAAAGTTTGCGTAAGTACTGTGTGCTTCATGGCATAGGTTTTCATGGCTGATCATCTGCATGCTTTACATCACCAAGCACAATGCTAAGTGTCAGATGAAGTAGTGTAAAGCAAAAACGCTGCTGGAAGGACAAATCATGCATCTTCATATCTGCACTGTCAACTGTAACACTTGGTGAAGAAGGGTTATGCTATGGGACTGTGTTTTAGGGGTTGACAAAGACCCCCTAATATTTTTTTGTGAAAGGAAATCTTCATATTTAAGCATCCTAAGACATTTTAGGTAATTTTATGCTTCCAACTTGGGAAACAGAAACGGGTCTTCCTTAAACTGTTCTCAATGACCTTGAAAAGGTATGGTTTGGTGTTTAAAAACGCGAGCGGGCACACGGATCCCAAACCTCAACCCCATCGAACACCTTTAGGATGAACTAGAATGGCGATAGTGATCCAAGTCTTCACGTTCAACATCAGTGTTTGACCTTACAAATGTTCTTCTGGAAGAATGTGTTACTATTCCCACATATATGTAACCAAAAATTTTTCAAAAGCTTTGCGAGAAAAATTGAAACTATTTTAGGTGCAAAGTGAGGACCATCTCCATGTTATAGCAAATGGATTCAGAATGGAAGGTCATAAACGTTTTTTAAAGTGTTATGTATAAGTGTCCAAATCTTTTCTCCGCATGGAGTATGCATATACTGCACAAGTAGTCGACATACAAACAGGGACATTATATTTTCAGCTTTACAATTTACCAGGAGCGTTCATTATATTTGGAGAATAATGTTGAGCAAGTACTAAAGTGCTCAGGTGCTTATATCCCATCCCCTTGTTACTTGAATCGAGCAGGTCAGATGCTCGGATGGGGTCGACTCGAAGAACAAGTGTAATGGAAGTCAATTAGTGATGGGCAGTGCAGCTCTCTGCCCACAGACAGTCAGCCATAAACAAAGCATTTTTAGAGAAGGGTGGGCATTTTTTGTTTTGTTTTAAACACCCAGCATCCGGACAAGTTGATTTTACCTCCCGTGAGAGCTTTTCAGAGACCGCAAGTGGCTCTCACTGGGGCGCCAGCTCCCTTCATTCATTCATTCATTTGTTCATGAAGGAGACATCCGAGCACCCGCAATACTCAGCCTAGTAACGAGCATACCTAAGCACGCCAATGCTCGCTCAAGTATTGAACAGTGGTGAGCACGCTCGCCCATCTAAGTGGAGAAACGAAATTTCATAATAAACGGGGAAAAAAACTGGCACTCCATTTTAGGTACAGAAAATGTATTTTAATTCTTGAAATCCAACCAAAGGTGGGAAAAATGTAACATTTTGGTCAAATATAGATCTTTGTCACACACACCGGATTGGAGATCAGTTGGGGCACACAGAAGCCAGCAGCGCTGTTGTAGTGTGAGTATATCGCAATGTATGCAATTGACTGCTGGATTTTTTTTTTTTTTTTCCTATATTGCATATGGCTTGGGAACTATCCATGCACCTAAACATTATTTAGGAGTGTCCGATTTTAGAAAACTGACATTGCATAGTCACCAAATGTAGTTGCCCAAACCTGATGTTTATAGCTAGCTCTTAATGTGCTGTAAAAAGGTGAAACCGATACAGATTAAAGGGAATCTGTCACAAGGGTTTTGCTCCCTCATCTGAGAGCAGCATAGTAGAGACAGAGAACGTGATTCCAGCAATGTGTCACTTACTGGGCTGTTTGTTGTCATTTTGATAAAATCAATGTTTTATCTGCTGCAGATCTAGCAGTTATACAGAGCTCATGAATATGCTGGACTACCTGCAGCATGCCAAGTAGTCCTGTAATGATAATCTACTGCTGATTAATCTGATTTTATCAAAACTACATTAAGCAGCCCACTAAGTGACACATCGCTGGAATCAGGATCTCTGCCCCTACATTATGCTGCTCTCAAATTGGGTGGCAAAAACTTGGTCACAGATACCCTTTAAGGCCTCAGGCAGACATCTGGATTATGGATTTACGTAGTGAGGGGTTATGATGATCCTAATAGAATTCTATAGGTCCACACGTTACCTTCTCTTGCCTTTCCAAGGACAGCACTCAAAAATAATACAAAAAACATTTTGACAGATATCTGCCCTTTGGTTGGTGCCTGTTGCACTTACTTGTGTCCTAAAAAAGGGAACGATGGTGAACAGAAAATGGTCCAAATTGACTTTTTGGTTGTCCAAAAATGTTTTGTTTTTTTCCTCTTATGCTACTTGATTTTGAAAAATAACAAAACGAAAAATACTTTCTTCATTAGAATACTAATCCTTCTCCCTTATATCCCATCCCCTAAGTCAAGGAGAAAGAAAAGAGAGAGAAAGGAGGAAAACAAAATGATGTATCGAAATTTTTAAATGTAAGCTTCTTCTGAAAAATACATTTTATCAATGTGTGTGTGTGTGTATATATATATATATATATATATATATATATATATATATATATATAAATTTTATTTTTTTTATACTTAAAAGCATGACCACCATTTTAACTTTTATTTCATAAATCAATAGTACCCATGAAAATAAGCAACTTTGCAATAATCTTATCAGACAAATGTTTGAATTTTTCTCCTCCAGGATTGATATTCTCAAACTTCTTAATTTCTAGGTAACCTCTATCTTCAGTGAATACAGAGTTTAATATTCCTGTAATAGGAGATGGTAGTTGGGTTTTTATAAAATTCTATGCAGAAAGGAGAGGAGAGTGGGAAGGAGGCGCTCCGCCTCTAGCTCCTCCCTCTAGCTCTTCCCTCTAGCTCCTTTCTCTACCTCTAGCTCCTCCCTTTCCCTCTAGCTCCTCCCTCTGCTGCTAGCTTCTTCCTCTTCCTCTAGTTTCTCCCTCTGCTGCTAGCTCTTCCCTCTGCCTCTAGCTCTTCCCTCTGCCTCTAGCTCTTCCCTCTGCCTCTAGCTCTTTCCTCTGCCTCTAGCTCTTTCCTCTGCCTCTAGCTCTTTGCTCTAGCTTCTCCCTGTTCCTCTAGCTTCTTCTGCCTTCTAGCTCCTCTCTCTGCCCCTCCCATGCATAGGATCTTAAGTAGCAAGTATCATCTCCTCTGTCTGTAATATAACAATAAGTATTCACTTTGAAGACTGCTGTTACACAGGAATTATGAATTTTAAGAATTAAAATTTCATTCCAAGAGGAAAAAGACGCAGATTTCTTTGATTAAAAATAAGAAACTTTGTAATATGTCGTGTAATATTTCTGAGACTAAAATTAAATTGATGGTTAAGTTTTAAGTTTTGAAAATAGACAAATCAGGTACTTTATCACCTGTATAATGATATCAACTGAACCCTTGCATGTTTTCATCAGGTTAATATATTGTAGAGATTCCAGTGTTAAAGGGGCTCTTTCAACAAGTTTTTGCTTTGTAATTTGATGACAGCATGAGGCGCGGGCTGATGCACAAATTTCAGCTATGTCACTTATTAGGCTCTGTGCTGTTGTTAACATGCTAACATGCAATGAATAGTTTATCACCAGGAGATTTATCCATGCCCAGACTACAATGCACGCAAGCCCTGATTTGACGACATCCCCTCTTCTGATAGGCAGCTCACTATCAATAGACAATGTACACAGAGAGATGTAGGTTTAGCTTTCTGAGCTCTTCTACATCTAAAAGCTCTGTCTCACAACGGCTGCACCTGGTAATCTAAATGATACATCTTTTCCTACATTATGCTGCTCTCAGATGACGTAACAAAACCTGATACCAAATTCCGTTTTCAAATATTTACGCTAGGTAACAGGAGAAGTTACAGCAATTTGTATATCCTCAGTACATGCAACAATTAGATTTACAAAAACTAAATATCAAATTCTTAGTACAAACTCAGACTGAGCAGTTTTAAAGAGAATCTGATAGCAGGCTTTTGCTATGTAATCTGAGGACGGGCTAAGACACAGATTTCAGGGATGTGTAACTTATTAGGCTTTGTGCTATGGTTTCAATATAATGAGTGTTTTATCACCAGGAGATTAAGCTGCCTGGATTGGGTCTTGCACGACGGCTAGACCAATCACGCCTCCAGCAGTGATAAGCAACTCAATGTCTATAGACAGTTTACACCCTGAACTCTGGTGGGGGCGGGATTAGCTTTCTCAGCTCTGTTGCATGCTACATTTAGGAACTCTGTTATGACTGCTGCACCCAGTAATCTAAGGGATACATCGTTGGAATCAGGTCTCTGCCTACATCATGCTGCTCTCAGAAGAAGTAACAAAATCCTGGTGATAGATTCTCTTTCAAATGAATCTGATTTATTAAAGTGGTTCATGACCTCTTTTTAAACAGTCTAGTCTAATTTCATACTAATTATTAGATGGCATTTTTCTGCCAGAAATTTGCAGTACAATTTTGGTGCACTAGGTTATGTTCAATTTTCGCATTGACCACATCCACTTGTTGGACAAACTGCAGAAAGTGTCTAATATTGATAATTTTTTTAAAAAAAAAAAGTCTTCTAATACTTGCATCATATTTAACAAATTCTGCCAGCATCCGGGTGCTTTTAGTTTACAGAAAAACTGTCATTTTAATTTTTATTTCATAAATCAATACTTCACATGAAAAAAAGAAACCTTACCATATATGTAAGATGGCTTATCAGAGAAATGTGATTCTTCCTCCTGGATTTTTCACTCTAATTTCACCGGTAAATGTTGGCTTCAAATATTCCACATTAATCACATAGGAGACAGCAGATGGTGCTCATAAAGTTCTATGTAGAGCTGTAACTGCCTTCATAGGAGACCCTTTTGTCCCCCCACTTCATTCTGTATCTCTTAGCTCTTCCTCTTTGTGTAGGTCTGCGTCTAGCATCCCCCCCCCCCTCCTCTTTTTATGAAGGTTTATAGAAATCAAGGTCATTTCCTTTTTCAGAATTTGGAAAATCTGTCTTCACTGAATATAGATGTTATAGATATTACCCCTGAAGTGAGAGTAAAAGTTCAATCCAGGCACAAGTAGATTGTTCTGATAAGATATACAGTGCTTTGCACAAGTATTTCTTCTTTCTCCATGCATGGCGACTAGAGTTGATATGAACAAGTTATATTTTGGTCTATATACCAGAAATGTCCCAGAAGTGACCAGAAGGTGAACTCTACTTCTTTAACTGTGTCTTTCACTTGCATTTTGCTCCTTCCCCCTTATTCCCACTTGAAAACCCAATTCACACCATGTTCACTTACGCCCTCACAGTCTTTGCTCCACTCCTCCTCACTCTCCTTCGCTATCCCCAAACCCCAGCACTCTCCAAACAAATATTCATCTCCCCTTCCCTCTTACCTCCCCACCTGTCCTCATCTGCTGACCTGCTCCTAAACCGCAGATCGCTTCTAGTATCGCGCAGACCAGGCCGTCCACTCTCCTTCTCCCACCTGCTCTCCCTTTCTCTACTTCTCCTCGCTGCTGGCGACATATCTCCCAATCCTGGACCCCCACAGATGGGACACTCCTCTTTATCACCCCCCTACCGCTCCCCATCTAGTAGTAACTACCACAACCTCTCCAACATAAAATCCATTCCCCTCTCTGCCACTCCGCAGCCCCCTCTCTCTGGAGCGCTCTGGAATGCCCGTTCCATCTGTAATAAACTGCACTTCATTCACGACCTCTTTATCTCTAGCAATCTATCCTTTCTGGCCCTCACCGAAACATGGCTGACACCATCCAACACTGCCTCCCCTGCTGCGCTGTGCTACGGCGGCCTCCACTTCACCCACACCCCTCGCCCTGGCAATAGACAGGGTGGAGGAGTGGGCCTCCTCCTTTCTAACAACTGCAGCTTCACCCCAATGCCACCTCTACCCTCCCTTGTCCTGCCTTCCTTTGAAGTGCACTCTGTCCGCATCTACTCTCCCTCCAACCTCCAAGTGGCCGTCATATACAGACCCCCGGGCCCAACCACTGCCTTTATCGACCAGTTCTCCGCCTGGCTTCTACACTTTCTCTCTGCTGACATCCCCACTATCATCATGGGTGACTTCAACATCCCCACTGACACCCGCCAGTCAGCGGCCTCCAAACTCCTCTCCCTCGCCTCATCTTTTGGTCTAACTCAGTTGTCCGCCTCTGCCACCCACAAAGATGGCCACACACTAGACCTTATCTTCACCCGTCTCTGCTCTCTATCTAACCTCACTACCTCCCCTCTCCCCTTATCTGACCACCATCTGCTGACCTTTTCAGCCCTGTCCTCCTCACCTGCCCCCCCTGTCCAGCACATATCACACCCCCGCAGAAACCTTGCACACATCAACATACACACCCTTTCTGACTCTATCCTACCGCTGTCCTCCATATCTTCACTCCACGACACAAACAGTGCCACCATTTTCTACAACGCCACTCTCACATCAGCTATTGATTCAGTCGCTCCTCTTGTGAACGGCAGAGCAAGACGAATCAATAGACAACCCTGGCACAACAGCCTCACTAAAAAACTACGGCAAGTGTCTAGAGCCGCAGAGCGGCGCTGGAAGAAAACGCACTCCCAGGAAGACTTCACCACATTCAAAAATGCAATTCACACATTTCGCTTGGCCCTTACCTCGGCTAAACAGAATTACTTCAAAAACCTCATATCCTCTTTAACACACAACCCCAAACAGCTATTTAACACTTTTACCTCCCTCCTTCGCCCACCGCTGCCCCCTCCAACCTCCCTCATCTCCGCAGAAGAATTTGCCACATATTTCAAAGAAAAGATCGACCAAACCAGACAAGTCTTTTCTGCTGAACCACCACAACCCCTTTATATAACAGACCACTGCCCCTCCCCCATAAACTTCCTCCCCACTATCACCGAAGGAGAGCTTGCACATCTTCTCTCAAAAGCGCACCTCACTACATGCGCACTTGACCCCATCCCATCCCACCTCCTCCCCAACCTCACCACTATCCTTATTCCCGCCTTATCCCATCTCTTCAACCTATCTCTAACAACTGGTACCTTCCCTTCTGCCTTTAAGCATGCAACAGTCACACCTATCCTAAAGAAACCTTCCCTCGACCCAACCTCTACTACCAGCTATCGACCCATATCGCTACTCCCACTTGCCTCAAAACTCCTGGAACAGCATGTCCATGCTGAACTTTCCTCCCACCTCTCCTCTAACTCTCTCTTTGACAACCTACAGTCCGGCTTCCGTCCACATCATTCCACTGAAACTGCCCTGACTAAAATCACAAATGACTTACTTACCGCCAAAGCTAACAACCACTTCTCTGTACTCCTACTTCTAGACCTATCCTCAGCCTTTGACACTGTTGACCACTCCCTGCTACTACAGATCCTCTCTTCCCTTGGTGTCAGAGACCTCGCTCTCTCTTGGATCTCTTCATACCTCTCCAACCGCACTTTTAGTGTCTCCCATTCCCACACAACCTCTTCATCCCGTTCTCTCTCTGTTGGTGTCCCTCAAGGCTCTGTCCTGGGACCCTTACTTTTTTCTATCTATACATTTGGCCTGGGACAACTCATAAAGTCCCATGGCTTCCAGTACCACCTATATGCTGATGACACTCAGATCTACCTCTCTGGTCCAGATGTCACATCTCTGCTGTCCAGAATCCCAGAGTGCCTATCTGCTATATCTTCCTTCTTTTCCTCTCGCTTCCTAAAGCTCAATATGGCCAAAACTGAACTGATCATCTTTCCTCCATCTCCCCTACACTCTCCACCTGATCTATCCATTACAATTAATAACATCACGCTCTCCCCAGCACCCAAAGTTCGGTGCCTCGGAGTGACCTTTGACTCTGCCCTGTCCTTCATACCGCACATCCAATCCCTCACCACCTCCTGCCGTTTTCAACTCAAAAATATCTCCAGAATCCGCCCTTTTCTCAATCCCCAATCTACAAAAATTCTAGTGCACGCCCTCATAATCTCCCGCATCGACTACTGCAACATCCTCCTCTGTGGTCTCCCTGCTAACACACTTGCCCCTCTCCAGTCCATCCTTAACTCTGCTGCCCGACTGATCCACCTCTCTCCTCAATACCACCCCGCGTCTCCTCTCTGCAAGTCCCTCCACTGGCTCCCAATCTTCCACCGTATCCAATTCAAATTACTAACACTGACCTACAAAGCTATCCATAATCTGTCTCCTCCATATATCTCTGAACTAATCTCTCGCTACACTCCAAAACGTAACCTCCGGTCCTCCCAAGATCTCCTTCTATCCTCCTCTCTCATTCGCTCCTCATGCAACCGACTCCAAGACTTCTCCCGAGCATCCCCAGTCTCCTGGAACTCACTGCCTCAACACGTCAGACTATCTACTACACTCGCAAGCTTCAAACGGAACCTAAAGACTCATCTGTTCAGAAATGCCTATAACCTTCAATGACCTCACTGCTTCACCACCGTGCGGAGCTGCCGCCCCACCACCGTGCAGAGCTGCCGCCCCACCACCGTGCGGAGCTGCCGCCCCACCACCGTGCGGAGCTGCCGCCCCACCACCGTGCGGAGCTGCCGCCCCACCACCGTGCGGAGCTGCCGCCCCACCACCGTGCGGAGCTGCCGCCCCACCACCGTGCGGAGCTGCCGCCCCACCACCGTGCGGAGCTGCCGCCCCACCACCGTGCGGAGCTGCCGCCCCACCTACACCCCACCTACTGTCTCCTCCCCAAAATCCTTTAGGATGTAAGCCCGCAAGGGCAGGGCCCTCTTCCCCCTGTGCTAGTCTGTCTATTGTAACGTGTACATGTATTCTGTATGTAACCCCCTCATGTACAGCACCATGGAATCAATGGTGCTCTATAAATAAACAATAATAATAATAATAATAATAATATGACCACATGACCTTCTCCCATATCTCTCCTCTATGATCCAGATGGTTATTGCTAAACGTCAAACGCACCTCCACATATGCTGGCATGAGCAGGGGGCTTTGCGTGCCCTGCAGGATTTTAATCCATGACGTCGTAGTGTGTTACCAGACTGAGATCCTACCTCTCTTGAGGTCATTGACCAGGTCCCCCTTGTAGTTCTAGGCTGATTTCTGACCTGTCTCAGAATCATCTTACCCACAAGGCGGGATCTTGCATAGAGCCCCAGACTGAGAAAGATTGACAGTCATCTTGTATTTCTTCCATTTTTCAATAATTACTCCCAACAGTTGTTGCCTTCTCAACAAGCTGCTTGCCTATTGTCCTGTAGCCCATCCCAGCCTTGTGCAGGTCTACAATTTTGTTCCTGGTATGCTTAGACAGCTCTCTGGTCTTGGCTATGGTGGATAAGTTTGAGTGTGATTGAGTGTGTGGACACGTGTCTTTTATACAGGTAACAAGTTCAAACAGGTGCAATTAATACAGGTAATGAGTGCAGAGTAGCAGATCTTCTTAAAAAAAAACAAAAAACAAAAAAAACAGGTTGGTGAGAGCCAGAATTCTTGTAGGTGATCAAATACTTATTAATTTGCATTTTATTGCATGAAATATTTAAAAATCATACTATGTGATTTCTGGATTTATTTTTTTTTATTCTGTCACAGTTGACGTTACCTACGATAAAAATGACTGACCTCCCAATTCATTGTAGATGGGAAATTGGCAAAATCGGCAGTGTATCAAATGCTTATTTTCCCCACTGTATACGGAATGTGAACATGATAGGGGATGACTGCTGGATGTTTCACAGAGAAGACCTACAATCCTTCCATAAGGGAAAAGGCATGAAGAAAAGCTTTGAAGAGAAAAGGAAGAGACGCAAGAATTATTTTCCAATAAAGTTGCATAGTGATTGTTCAATAAACGTATCCATATAATGTTGTGTCCATTCTTGGCTACAATATAGATTTTTGTTGTTCAGCTCTTATACGTAATTTCTCTTGTGTTATGTGCAATATCCATACGTGATAGTTAAAAATAGAAGTGTTCTTTATTTAAAGCAGGGCATAAGAAAACATAAAAATCAGTCATTAGATTCGAAACAATTTTCATAAACCAAAGTTTTTCACACCTGTTATCTATTATCTAACTTCCTAACAAAACATGTTTCAAAAAATGGTGCTGACGTAAAGTAGACATGTGGGAAATGTAAATTATTTAACTATTTTGTACGACCTAACTCTGTCTTAAAGGGAACCAAACATCAGGATTTTGGTATATAAGGTGCAGCAAGTGCAGTACTGGCATTATCAGGCACAGGCTGTACATACCATTAGTGGGCAGCTCGGATGTGCTGTGCTGTGATAGCCAAGTTTATGAAGTTTGAAAATTCATCCACTTTTTGATTGACGTGTGCACATCTCCAGATAATATCTGGGTGGGTTATGCACATGATTCTCCCCACCACCACCTTCCGCCGCCTGTTCCTCCCTCTCTCTGGCTGTATGCAAATTTCTCTATTCAGAAACACTGCGTCAGAGTTGGCGCCATGTTTCTGAAGCCCGCATTACCTAGTCTTGTGCATGAGAGGGCGGCGCATGCGCCCTCGCTTCTTCAGATCTTGTTGCGACCGCGGGAGCGCGCGCGGTCACAAAAGGACCGGAGAACAGCTGATCTTACTGATTAGCTGCAGCATACAATATTGTAGCTGCAGCTAATCGGGGTAAGATCAGCTATTCTTCAGTCCTGTTGTGACTGCACGCACTCCCGCTGTCACAATGAGATCTGAAGAAGCGAGGGCGCAAGCGCCGCCCTCTTATGCACAAGACTAGGTACTGCGGGCTTCAGAAACATGGTGCCGGAGATGAGCGCTATGCGCAGGTGCCAACTCCGATGCCATGTTTCTGAATAGAGAAATGTGCATACAGCCAGGGAGAGGGAGGAACAGGCGAGGGGGGGGGGGGGGGGCGCGGTAATCATGTGCATAACCCGCCCGGATATTATCTGGAGAGGTGCACACGTCAATCAAAAAGTGGATGAATTTTTAAACTTCATAAACTTGGCTTTCACAGCCCACACATCCGAGCTGCCCCCTGATGGTATGTACAGCCTGTGCCTGATGGTGCCAGTACTGCACTGGCTGCACCTTATATACCAAAATCCTGATGTTTGGTTCCCTTTAAGGACATTAAATTAAAAGTTTGAAAATTGTAAAATTCTCTCCTAACTGCCAATGTTTTCACAAATAAATGTAACTAATTTCGACCTAAATCTATCATTATAACATAAAGTACTATGTGTCATGAAACAACAAAATGAGAATGGCCGGGATCTGTTGAAGTGTTCCAGAGTTCTAACCTCATAAAGTGACACTGGTCAGAATTCTAAAATGTGGCCTGGGCAGGAAGGTGAAAACCGGCTTGGGGGTGAAGGGGTTAAAGAGAATCTCCTTCTTTTGTTCTGTCATGGTGACAACCTTCGTGATAAATAATAAAAGACAGACCTGTATTTTTCTTGACTATATTTAAATCAAAGTATTAAGTTAACCTTAAACTTTATTTTTTTTTTATTCCTACCCCCCCCCCAAAAAATACAAAAGGGCTTTTACTGCATAAAAAGCCCTTTTGTAATAAATAAAGAGCCAATATTTATAACCTTTTCTTTATTTCTCAAGCTTATGCAATCTGTTCCCCGCTGCAACAAAAAAGTGTTTTCTGTTTTGTAGAATTCATAAAACGTGTACCGTGACAATGGGCTTTCAGCAATCGGCTGTAATTTGAGGAGAAAATTGACCTTACTGCAATTACATAGGAAAGTAAAGCAAGCCACATGGTTTGGTCAATTGTGATGGTCACCTAAGTGGCTTTACAAAAAAGAAGGTTCCTTATAGAAGGCCGTCGGCAGCCTCACAATGTAATATCGATAAATTGCCATGGTAGCTGGAGGTTACAAAGGTCTATCGAGAGCTTGGACTTAATTGGCATCTCCACATACATAACTACTAGAACTTTGAAACCAATATCTACCTTGTACCTCAACTGAAATGTCATAAGTGCTGTTTATTTGTCTATTCCATAAAAAAAAACCTATAAAAAGTGACAAATAAGTCATATGTACCACTAAACTGTATGAATACAACTTCCGATACAAAAGATTATTGATCTTGAAATAAAACACTATATAAGGCCCGTTTCACACGTCAGTGAAAAACAGTGACGTTTTTCACTGGCGTGTAAAACACGCACATGTCCCTGCGTGTGCCGTAAATCACGGTACACGTGGGTTGTCTAAGTGCAATCCGGGCTCCGTTATCCGTGGCCCGTGATTGCACTTAGAAATCAACTCCCCTGTGCCCGCTCCCGCTGTCCATGGTGCTGATTGCTCCCGCGACGCAGCATCCGGCCGGCGGTGACCCCCGCAGCAGCTGCTTCCGGGTCGGCTGTGTCGCGCATAATGAATATGCGCGACAGTAATCAGCCGGCTTAGAAGCAGCAGGGAGAGCGGGCTGCAGAGGACATCGCTGGACGCCGGGTGAGTTAAAATGTTTATTATTTTAAATGCACGTTTTTTTCTGGCACGTGTTTCACGGATCACACCACTGCGTGGTCCGTGGAACATCAGTGATGCCAGAAAAAAATTGACATGTCTCCGTGCAGCAATCACGCACACGCGGGTACGCCGCACGGAGACACATGCAGTGAAAAATCACTGACGTGTGAGCAGACCCATTCATTATAATGGGTCTGCGTATGTCAGTGATTCTGGTACGTTTGTGCTTTTTTTTAAACGTACCAGAATCACTGATGTGTGAAAGGGGCCTTATAGTGAGGATACATATTTCCTCTGTAGTTTAGTAAAAAAAAATTATCTTCATCTTTTACATTTTAAAAATGACAAAAAGGACAATGGGCCAATGCAAAAGTTTGGGCACCCATGGAGATTTGTGTGCTCCAATAACTTTGACCAAGGTCTCTGACCTTAATTAGCCTGTTAAGGTTATGACTTGGTCACTGTCATCATTAGGTGGCTACCTAGTTAAACTTGCACGCAAATGAGGTTTGCAAAGGGGACCAGTCACACAGGTATATGCAATGCACAGTGTCTGGCTTACAGCCTATTTATAATCCCCATACTATTAGATCAGGTGTGCTCCAATAACTTTGACCAAGGTCTCTGACCTTAATTAGCCTGTTAAGGTTATGACTTGGTCACTGTCATCATTAGTAAAGGCCAGGTGACGTAAATTTCACAGTTTTATAAAAACCCAGCCTCCTCTAACCTTGTGCCAACGAACCGCAGCCATAGGTTCTTCTTAGTAGCTGCCTAGCACTCTCAAAATGAAAATTGTGGAGGCCCACAAAGTAAGAGAAGACTATAAGAAGATAGCAAAGCATTTTGAAGTTGCCCATTCCTCAGTTTGAAATGTAATTAAGAAATGGCATTTAACAGCAATAGTGGAAGTCAAGATAAGGTCTGGAAAACCAAGCAAAATTTCTGTGATAGCTGCTCGCAGAATTGATAGGCAAATCAGAACCCTTGCTTGACTGCAAAAGACCTTCAGGAAGATTTAGCAGACTCTGCAGTTCTGGCACATTGATCTACTATCCAGAGACACCTGCACAAATATGGCTTTTATGGAAGAGTCATCTGAAGAAAACCTATCCTGCGCCCTCATAAAAATATGAGTCAAAAGGGTGTTAAAGAACATCCAAACAAGTCTGATGCATTTTGGAAACAAGTCATGTGAACTGATGAGGTTACCTCAGAACTCTTCACCATGGTCACAGGTATGTGTGGAGAAAAAAGGCACAGTTTCAGGAAAAGAACATGTCGCCAACCATTAAGCATGGGGGTGGATCACTCATGTTTTGGGGTGTCTCTCTCTCTCGCCATAACGCTTTTTTTTTTTTCTTTTCATTTTCAGTTTCCATAGATATATAAGGGCTTGGGTTTTTTTTGCGTGACAAGTTATACTTTTGCATTACACCATTCATTTTTTTACACATAGTATACTGAAAAACAGGGAAAAAATTCCTAGTGCAGTAGAATTGAAAAAATAACCCAACGCAATTCTGACATTTGTTTTTTGGGAATTTATCTGTGCTAAATATTACCTGGAATCATGATAGTGTGAGGCCAATATGATTACAGAGATAAGAAACTTATCCATAATTTTTTATTATTTTAGTAGTGAAAAAAAATCAGAAATAAAAAAAAAAAAAAAATTGGATTGTCTCAACATTTTCCAAGACCCGTAACATTTTCATTTCTTGTCTCTGGAGCTGTCTGAAGACTTTTTTATGGGGCGAGTTGTCATTTTTCTTGATGGCTATTGTATTTTGATTACTTCTTACTGTATTTTTCTTCTTTTGCAGCAGTGGCTTTGAGCAAACCCCCCCCCCCAAATTTTGGCACTTTCAATTCTTTTCTGTTTATGGTATTTCCTGATTGGGTTAATTCATTTTATATTTTGAAAGATTGTACTTTTATGGATGTGCATTTTTTACATTTATTTAATCAGATCATGACCGGACCATTTACATCCTTCCCCTCCTCACCCCTCCAACCTTCCTGAGCAGGGACATTTTTGCGGTTTATCTATCGTGTGCCTTTAAAGGCTAAATAATTTTTACCTTTTTTTGAATAATCAAACCATTTTTGCCTCTTGTTTCGCCATACATGGGATTTATATTGCTTTTTTTTTTTTTTTTTACTGATATGGGGGGGTAGTAAAGAAAAATAAGAAATGCCGGTCTATTTTTAATCTTTTTAGTTTTGATTTAAGACAACAAAGTGTCACTAAAAACTTTTTAAATTGTACTCCCCTTTCCATGGAAATTATTCTGTAATATATATATATATATATATATATATATATATATATATATATACATACATTGGGCATACTTTTTGATGGGGTTAGAAACATTGATTTTCGCTTTGTGTCTTTATTTTTTTTCCACTTCTGCATTTTTTTTATTTAATTGCCATTTTTATTTATTTTACATTTTATTTTATATTCTGTGCCTTCATTAGATCTTAAAAGAAACTTACTAGGTGGAAAGGCGTAGTTTAACATATCAATACATTTTTTTTTTTTTTTATGTTTGCGGATTACCTTTAACTGGAGTTGATATATTCGCCTGTAGGTGCCATAGCAGCGCTAAACAAAAATCAAGGGCTGGTATACCTATTACAGTAAGTACAATGTGTACGTACACATTCACACTGCAGCCATTACCAAACAAAATCTAGGAAAAAACCCCAACAAATTCCATGTTTCCCTGAAAATAAGACAGCGTCTTATATTAATTATTTTTTTTTTTTAGCTCAAAGAGGCGTTAAGGCTTATTTTCAGAGGATGTTTTATATTTCGTATTGGCATCAGTGACTGGGTTTTCTATTAATCGAAAATGAATATTCACACCCTTCTCCTGCCCACCCCTCTGCGCCGACATCAGTGATTGGAACATCTGTTAATAGCAAATGAATATTCACCCCTTCCCCTGCCCAGAATCTCATCCACCTCCCTGTGGAAGGGGTGGCTACCTAGTTAAACTTGCACGCAAATGAGGTTTGCAAAGGGGACCAGTCACACAGGTATATGCGATGCACAGTGTCTGGCTTACAGCCTATTTATAATCCCCATAATATTAGATCAGGTGGGCTGCCCATCACTATATGAGTGAACCCGCAAACATACACACTCCATTTCACCCAACCACCACTAAAGGGTCTGGCTACATCCTGCATAAAAAATGTGCAATAAAAAAATGTAAAAATGATATATAAATACATGAGGTGTTGGTTAGAGATGGGCAAACCTGCAGATGTTTGAGTTTGGTGTGTCTGGCTGGATGTAAAAAAAAAATAAAAAATAATCCAGTTCTGGACTAGACTTTAACACGACCAGCTACCAGGATGCCGAACCACATATAAGTCTATGGGTACCTGAAGATTGTGCTGTACAAAGATGGTAGAAAGGTCTATGGGAATTAGAGTAGGACAGTAAGGCCAAAGAAACACAGCATGAAAATCGGAGTGAGTGGAATGCGATAAAACATCGCATTACACTCGGACCAATATTAACCTATGTGCCAGCATCCATGAGCGATTATGTTCTCAGCCCTAATCGGAACGAGAAAATAGTCGCAGCATGCTGCGGGTGCAATGAGATCCTGTTTCTCTCGCACCCATTCAAGCCTATGGGGCGAGAGAAACATCTCATTGCACTTGCAGTACACCAGTGTAATGCGAGTGTAGAGTGAAAATGGCAATAGCTAGCAACGGAGAAGAGAGGGAGATAAATCACTCCCTCTACCCCTCAGTGCCGGACCCCCTCGCACGATCAGACCTCAGTCGCAATGACACTCTGCTCCCGCTGTGCTGCCAGCGAGAGCCGAGTGACCTGTGAGGATCGCAGTAGTCCCAGCTTTATACTTACTAAGTCTCCCACGTCGATATCACATTGCACCTCTGTGAGGTAAATCCGGAGATATGACGATAAATCATGATATTCAAGTTATGTCAGGAAGCCCTCTCCTGGTGTCACCCCCCCTTTCCTTCACACAACTTGTTTAGCAACCCATCCCATGGCCATCTCCTGTGATATGGAAATTAGGTGATGTGGGAACAAAGGACACAGGATGACTCCCTGCCGTCACCCTGTAACAAGAGTTGTATCTCATTATAAGGCTCTGGAACTAGCCAGACAGAACGACTCCAGTAAAAAATGGTTCATATCTCGCAAGCCATATTTCCGATAAATACGGCAACCATAAAAATGGTGTTTTCGCATGCGGACGATGCTGGCACACCTTTTTTATGGGAGCGGGAGCTTGGGAAATACCCCAGGCGTGATATCAGCCAATGTGGAACTAGTAGACAAGTCATGAAACCTCTCATTCTGTAGCTAAATTCATAACTGTCACAATGAGAGCATTGGCGTCCGCCTACGACGCTCCCAGGCCAAGTTATGGCCATATTCCATGTTGTGGATTTTGTCCATAACTCCAGCCAGGGGTGGAGCAGTGCTCCCTCTGAGGTCACGAAGGTAGGAGGGGACCTGGATTTGTCCAGGTTGATAACCCTACTTCGGCCATTTTCCAGTGTTCTTTCGCTGGGGGTCACGTGCAGGAAACATCTGTGGGAGTTCCTAGAAACCTGGTCTACAGCGCCCCCCTGTGGCCAGACGCACAAGGTAACTGATTGAATTGCATACCTGTTTGTAAACCATGCTTTATCTGTAACTGTACTCTGACATATGTATATTCTGTAGATTCCCTATTGTATATATTGTAGTTTCTAGTGTGCTTTAGGCTGATTAAATTATATAATTAATCTTGGGCTGTTCTGTTATCTCGATCTTGAATCCCACGTCCGTGTGTTCGGCTAATAGTTACCGTGAAGCGGTTGGTGGCAGCGAGTTGTGCCAAGGATTATTGTGGGGAGGCCAGTGAGATTCGGGAAGATATTATATATTCCGCCCGCGGAGGTCGGGGGAATATATACCCTACTCTCACCGGGGACCCTTCAATAATCGGCATAAGTAGTATAGCGGCCTCCTTGCTTATTGTCGGGCAATTCCATAATTGGCCTGACTATAAGAGGGGCGCTAGAGAGCGCGTCACGTGCTCTGTCTGTCGGTCGGGAGGTATAAAGGAGGGGTGACCCCCACTTGTTACCCCCCGATTGTGACGTACTGGTAGCCAGCGCGGGGGATTTCTGAGTGACCCCCCCGGTGGTTTGTGACATATTGGTGGCAAGCGGTGGGATCGAGATAATAGTGTGTGTGAGTGTGAGACCCATACTCCCAGACACTAAAGACTGCCTGCAGCAGCTGTGGCTGCTGGGGTCTTCAGACTAGTTCAACACTAGAGTGTCAGAGTGCAGATACTGTAAGGTGTGTGGAGGCATCAGGTGTCAGTTCTGTGTCAGTGACCAAAGTCTGCAAGAATGGCTGAGAGCACCAGGAGCAAAGCCAAAGGAATGGCCGATGCTCAGGCCAGAGACGATGAGGAGGTTGTCCACGAGCCCTCCAAGAGCCCGACGCCAGAGAACAGCTCTGCAGAGGACATCGCACAACCTGGCACTGCTGGACAAAATGAGGAGGAGCTCGCCCAAGGGTCCTCAACGAGCCAGATGCCAGCCCTCCGCTCTGAAACGGACAGTGAATCCCCAGGCTCCGCAGCGGGCCGCAGATCACCACGTGCCATTCCACCGAGCCTGGGAGGCTCGGATAGCCTTCTTCAAATGGCTATGGCCCTTCTCCAGGCTGGAGACCAGGAGGGCTACAAGGGACTCCTGGCAGAGCGCAGGGCAGAGCGGCAGGCAGCGCGTGACGCTGAGGCTGCGGAGCGGCAAGCAGTGCGTGAGGCTGCGGAGCGGCAGGCAGCACGTGAAGAGCGACAGCAACAGGCCGAGCGTGACTACCAGCTGCAGCTAGCTCAGCTCCGGCCCTCATCAGCCACACGTGACCTTCAAGACACCAAACTCCCAAAGGTCCGTGTTGAGGACTTCCCAGTGCTGGAGAAGGATGGAGACTTGGACTCTTTCCTGACTGCTTTTGAACGGACTTGCTTGCAGCACCATCTGGACAAGGAGCAGTGGGCCAAATACCTGACCCCCCGTTTAAGGGGTAAGGCCCTGGATATCCTTGGGGACTTGCCTGCTGAGGCAGATCAGGGCTACGACACCATCAAGCGGGCCCTGATCCAACAGTACAACCTCACTCCAGAGTCCTACCGCAAGAAGTTCCGGAGCCTACAGAAGGGACCAAAGGACTCCTGGGCTGACCACCGGCGGGCACTTGCCCGAGCTGCCGACCACTGGACCCAAGGCCTGCAGCTTTCCACCGGACCGGAGATCCTGGACTTGTTCATCACGGAGCAACTCTTGTGGAACTGCCCTGAGGATCTCCGCCAGTTCATCCGAGACCAGAAGCCAAAGGGGTCCACGGCTACAGCTGCCCTGGCCGATGACTACACCAACAATCGGGCTCCTGAAGCCAGGAGAGCAGCCACCAGCAGCACCTGGAGAGGGGGTAAGATGAATTCTGCGACTGCCCCACCTGCCCCTAGACTGCAGGGGGTGTCCCCCTCAACTCCCCTCTCCAGGCCCGTGGCAGAACCAAGACGGTGCCACCAGTGCAACTTACCTGGACACTTCAAGGCCATGTGCCCTCAGCGTCCCAAGGCCCCGGCTCCGTCCCCGTCCCAAGGGCCGCCCAAGGTGTATTGTGTGGGTGGGGGTGGTGGTAGGTCCCTGGACAGCTTCCAACCTGTCACCGTCGGCCGGTCTGTGACCATAGGACTGCGAGACAGCGCCTCGGAGGTGACTCTGGTGCGGCCTGAGATGGTGTCCCCCCAAGACTTGATCCCTGGAAAAACCCTCGCTGTCTCCGGGATTGGAGGCATTGACCCGGCGCTGCCTGTTGCTGACATTTATGTGGACTGGGGCGCAGGGCGAGGGGTGAGGGAGGTGGGGGTAACTGATCGGATCCCCGCAAACGTGCTACTTGGGACAGATTTGGGGCAGATAACCTCCCAGTTTGGGCCCCAACCAAGGGCTGAACCTTCAGCCAGTACTGACATGCCTCCGGACAATGTTAATGTGTTATCTATGAATGATGTAAGGGAGGAGGGAGTGAACTCTGATATTTCTGCTTGCATAGACACCATAGACACACACACAGCTGCAGCTGTGACAGGGGAGGGGGTCAGAGAAAGGTGTGACAATGCCTCTACAAGTAATCAGCCTGTGAGCTGGGATCTGTTGCCCTCTGCAGGGATAAGCAGAGAGCAGGGTGCTGCAGGGGGGGGACCAGTGTGTGGGGTGGGGGCTACCACAGCAAATGTGGGGTCCCCAGAGATTTCACAGCGGGGTTCTGTTGCTGCAGGAGGGGAACAGGCAGGTGAGATTGGGGCCGGTCCAGGAGCGGAAGTGCTCCCAGGTAAGATCTCGGTGCATGGTTCCCCCACAACCGGGGTGTCAGGAAGCCAGGTCGGTCTGCCTGAACCGGCGACTTGGTCCGGAACGGAGGAGGAGCAGGCACGACCCACGGTCGCAGCGGCTGTGGCCGCTGTCACCCGCAGTGGGAGTGCTGGAAGCCAAGGGGCCTCCCGGAGGTCCGATAGCTCTTCCCCTTCTGACCAAGTGGCAGCCGAGTCAGGTGGAGGCCAGGACACAGGTCCCGGGGTACTGACCGAAGATGTGACAGTCTCGTCGATTCTGGCCACATCTAGTCAGGGGTTTCAGGCAGCGTTAGAAGCTGACGACAGCCTGAAAGCTCTTAAGGAGCAGGCGGCCCAGCCTCCCTCGGACTCGGACCCGGAGCGAGTGGTCTGGGACCAAGGACGGCTGTACCGGGCCACGGTCCAGCAGGGTTCACCGGAGGCGTGGCCCAGGGACCGACAGTTGGTGGTACCCTATCCGTTCCGGACGGAGTTGTTGCGGATCGCACATGAGATTCCGATGGCCGGACACCTAGGGATCGCTAAGACCAAGGCCAGGTTAAACCAGCATTTCTACTGGCCAAAAATGGGGGCCGATGTGGCTGCCTACTGCCGTTCGTGTGAAACCTGTCAGAGAGTGGGGAAGGCGGGGCCACACCCCAAAGCCCCACTAGTATCTCTGCCAATCATCGATGAGCCTTTCAGGAGGGTGGCTGTGGATCTGGTCGGCCCGCTGGCCATCCCCAGCAGCTCCGGGAAACGCTTCATACTGACGGTAGTGGACTATGCCACCCGGTACCCAGAAGCAGTGGCCTTGTCGTCCATTCGGGCTGACAAGGTGGCCACCGCATTGCTGGAGATTTTCTCCCGAGTGGGTTTTCCCCAGGAAATGCTCACTGACCGGGGGACCCAATTCATGTCCCAGCTGATGGAGGCCCTCTGTAAGCAGGTCCAGGTGCGACATCTGGTGGCCAGCCCGTACCATCCACAGACTAATGGCCTGTGCGAGCGGTTCAATGGCACCTTAAAGCAGATGCTTAAGATGTTGGTCGACTCCCATGGGCGTGACTGGGAGCGGTATCTCCCACACCTGTTATTTGCTTACCGGGAGGTTCCACAGGCCTCAACAGGATTCTCACCGTTTGAGCTCCTGTACGGGCGACGTGTGCGGGGCCCCCTGGCTCTGGTGAAAGAGGCTTGGGAAGGGGATTTGGCCACCCCTGGAGTGTCGGTTATCGAGTATGTCATGCGCTTCCGGGACAAAATGCAGGCCTTGACGCAACTGGTACACGACAATATGGCTCAAGCCCAGGCCGATCAGAAGCGTTGGTACGACCAGAACGCTTGTGAGAGGACCTACCAAGTGGGTCAAAAGGTGTGGGTACTGGTCCCCGTACCACAGGACAAGCTTCAGGCAGCCTGGGAAGGCCCATACCTCGTGTACCAGCAGCTCAACCCTGTGACGTACCTGGTCACCCTGGACCCTGCCCGTGGAAGGCGGAAGCCCTTCCATGTGAACATGATGAAGGCACATCATGAGCGGGAGGCATGTGCGCTCCCCGTGTGCAACCTGCCCGAGGAGGGAGAAGCGGAAACCCTCTTGGATATGCTAGCCCAGGTTAGGGCAGGCGGATCCATTGAGGATGTGGAGGTTGGCCACCAGCTCTTGGAGGACCAACGGTCCCAGCTGTGGGCCACCCTACACCCCTTCCGGGGGTTGTTTACCAACCAGCCCGGAAGGACTGACTTGGCTGTCCATCACGTGGACACTGGGGATCATCCCCCGATCCGGCGTTCAGCATATCGGGTCTCCCTGGAGGTGCAGCAACACATGTGCCAGGAGATTGACGAGATGCTGAAGCTGGGGGTGATCCAGGCATCCAACAGCGCTTGGGCCTCGCCTGTAGTCCTCGTCCCTAAGAAGGACCGAACCACTCGGTTCTGCGTGGACTACAGGGGGCTCAATGCTGTCACGGTCGCCGATGCGTACCCAATGCCACGCATCGATGACCTGCTCGATCAGTTGGCCGGGGCTCAGTACCTGACCATCATGGACCTGAGCCGGGGATATTGGCAGATCCCCCTGACTCGCAAGGCCAGGGAACGCTCTGCCTTTATTACCCCATTTGGACTGTACGAGTCCACGGTGATGCCATTCGGGATGAGGAATGCCCCTGCCACTTTCCAGCGGATGGTCAACACCCTGCTCAAGGGACTTGAAGGGTACGCGGCCGCGTACCTGGATGACATTGCCGTCTTCAGTCCCACCTGGGAAGATCACCTAGAGCATCTAGCACAGGTGCTCAGGCGGGTCCACCGGGCAGGTTTGACCATCAAGCCGGGCAAGTGTCAGCTGGCCATGAGCGAGGTCCAGTACCTCGGTCACCGGGTAGGCGGGGGAACACTGAAGCCCGAGCCTGAGAAAGTGGAGGCCATCGCATCCTGGCCCACCCCCAGGACCAAGAAGCAGGTGATGTCCTTCTTGGGGACCGCTGGGTACTATAGGAGGTTTGTTCCATGCTATAGTAGCCTGGCAAAGCCCCTGACGGACCTCACCAAGAAGAAGCTGCCCTCTGCAGTCGATTGGACAATGGACTGCGAGACAGCCTTCCGGGCCCTAAAGGACGCCCTGTCCAGCCCGCCCGTGCTACAGGCAGCCGACTTCACGCGGCCGTTTGTAGTACAGACCGACGCCAGTGACTTCGGCCTCGGTGCGGTGCTCAGCCAGGTGGACTCTGCGAGCCAAGAGCACCCAGTCTTGTACCTGAGCAGGAAGCTGTTACCGAGGGAAGTGGCCTATTCCACAATGGAGAAGGAGTGCCTGGCCATAGTGTGGGCCCTGCAGCGTCTGCAACCCTATCTATACGGGCGCCACTTCATCGTGGAGACGGACCACAACCCCCTCAGCTGGTTGCACACCGTCTCTGGGACGAATGGGCGACTGTTGCGATGGAGCCTTGCGCTCCAGCAATACAACTTCACCATTCGCCACAAAAGGGGCCGTGACCACGGTAACGCAGACGGGCTGTCCCGACAAGGAGAGGTCGCGGACGGGCGCACGGGGGAACACCGGAGTGTGCTGCCCCCTAGCGCCCTCAAAAGGGGGGAGGTGTGAGGTAAATCCGGAGATATGACGATAAATCATGATATTCAAGTTATGTCAGGAAGCCCTCTCCTGGTGTCACCCCCCCTTTCCTTCACACAACTTGTTTAGCAACCCATCCCATGGCCATCTCCTGTGATATGGAAATTAGGTGATGTGGGAACAAAGGACACAGGATGACTCCCTGCCGTCACCCTGTAACAAGAGTTGTATCTCATTATAAGGCTCTGGAACTAGCCAGACAGAACGACTCCAGTAAAAAATGGTTCATATCTCGCAAGCCATATTTCCGATAAATACGGCAACCATAAAAATGGTGTTTTCGCATGCGGACGATGCTGGCACACCTTTTTTATGGGAGCGGGAGCTTGGGAAATACCCCAGGCGTGATATCAGCCAATGTGGAACTAGTAGACAAGTCATGAAACCTCTCATTCTGTAGCTAAATTCATAACTGTCACAATGAGAGCATTGGCGTCCGCCTACGACGCTCCCAGGCCAAGTTATGGCCATATTCCATGTTGTGGATTTTGTCCATAACTCCAGCCAGGGGTGGAGCAGTGCTCCCTCTGAGGTCACGAAGGTAGGAGGGGACCTGGATTTGTCCAGGTTGATAACCCTACTTCGGCCATTTTCCAGTGTTCTTTCGCTGGGGGTCACGTGCAGGAAACATCTGTGGGAGTTCCTAGAAACCTGGTCTACAGCGCCCCCCTGTGGCCAGACGCACAAGGTAACTGATTGAATTGCATACCTGTTTGTAAACCATGCTTTATCTGTAACTGTACTCTGACATATGTATATTCTGTAGATTCCCTATTGTATATATTGTAGTTTCTAGTGTGCTTTAGGCTGATTAAATTATATAATTAATCTTGGGCTGTTCTGTTATCTCGATCTTGAATCCCACGTCCGTGTGTTCGGCTAATAGTTACCGTGAAGCGGTTGGTGGCAGCGAGTTGTGCCAAGGATTATTGTGGGGAGGCCAGTGAGATTCGGGAAGATATTATATATTCCGCCCGCGGAGGTCGGGGGAATATATACCCTACTCTCACCGGGGACCCTTCAATAATCGGCATAAGTAGTATAGCGGCCTCCTTGCTTATTGTCGGGCAATTCCATAATTGGCCTGACTATAAGAGGGGCGCTAGAGAGCGCGTCACGTGCTCTGTCTGTCGGTCGGGAGGTATAAAGGAGGGGTGACCCCCACTTGTTACCCCCCGATTGTGACGTACTGGTAGCCAGCGCGGGGGATTTCTGAGTGACCCCCCCCGGTGGTTTGTGACAACCTTGATCAGCTCATTAACTCTCATACTTATTCACTGCTTCCCATGCCCACCGATAGTTCTGGTGTCTGTGATTAGTTGTAGTCAGATGATGCCCCCACCCTGTGTGACAGCGTTTGGGATTGAGTGGAAAAACACCCGCTGTCTGCATCCCTAAAGTGGTGTAAAAATAAATAAAATTGGCGCACGGTCCCCGCATATAGTGAAAGCTCAGATAAAGCATACAGGCCGTGTGCTTATCTTGGCTGTGTAACAAAATAAGAGGGACCCAAAACTGCATGTGGTCCCCCCTCCAATTTTGATACCCAGCCAAGATAAATCCAACAGCTGGGGGCTGGTATTCTTAGGCTGGGAAGACTCATGGTTATTAGCCCCGCAGCCTAAAAATAGCAGCCTGCAGCAACCGAGAAACGTTGCATCCATTAGATGCGACAATCTCAGCATTTTACCTGGCTCATCCCAATTGCCCTGGTATGATGGCAATCGGGGGCAATATAAGGGTTAATGACCACTCATAGCAGCCACTAAGCCCTAGATTAGTAATGGGGAGGGTCTGCAAGACCCCCCCATTACTAATCCTGTAAGTGAAAAGATATAAACAAAAACACCAAAAAATCCCTTATTTAAAATAAAATCCCCCCTCTTTCTCCAATTTATTCACCCACCAAACACATAGGTCTGACTTAATCAACACGAGGTCCTACAACGATCCTGGTTCTGCTACATCCTGAAATCACAGCATGTGGGCACATTACAGAACATGACAGTCTGCAGACCCACACTGAGCAATAGCCGTGAACGGTGACGTCACTAAGTTTATCTGCGGTCACAGCTGGTGGTTCCCATGGTACCCCACCTGTGACTTCTGGTAAACTCACCTTAGGTGAACTGAGTACAGCCAGACCTACATCCCCTGGCAGAAAAACAGTAGTTTTTTTTGCCAAGAGATGCAGATGTCACTGTGTGACTGCAACCAATCACAGATGCTGGGACGGACAAAGGGTGGGGGAAGCAGTGAATATGTATGAGGGGTAATGCACAGACCCGGAAGTAGAGTTATAGCTGCGAGGAAGGTCGGTAAGTATACTTGTTATAATGCTCTCCGCAAGAGATTGTGAAGTGGCGAGCTAAAGTTGACCCACAGGACCACAGGGAGAACCCGGGCATACCCTTTTGTGGGGTTAAGTCTGGGACTGTGGCAACTGACCCCCCAGGGCAGGGGAGGACAAAGGTGCAGACAGGACAGAGTCTCAAGTGTAGACTGGAACCACCAGGTTAGCTTGTGGCAGACAGCACAGGCAGAATGAATAGGCAGAGTCTCTAGCAAGGCAGATGGCATGGCCAGGACAGACACAGTCATTAGTACCAACAAGGCCTGATGGACTGATAGCAGGTACAGGCAGGAACAGGACTGGAAACATGTGCCAACAGGCAGGATTGGTTGGGGCCAGGTGCCAACAGACGGGATGGGCTGGAACCAGGTACAGGCAGGAACAAGACTGGAATCAGGTGACAACAAGCAGGACGGTTTTGGACTAGGTACGGGCAGGACACGACGGGACCAGACGGGATGGGATGGACTGGACAGGGTGACCTAACAACTAACTTGACAGAACCCAACTGACTAAACGTAAGGTCTTGAACAGGCACCTCATCTGTCAACATACTGATAACTGGGACACTTGTAGTCACTATTTTGAGGGGGCAGGAGCTGTATGCCACTACTCATGGAGGGTCTTGATGTGGCTCACAACCTTCTCTCAGAGCTGATTGTGGATCCTAAAGTAAGCAAGGTTGGGGACCACTGATTTATAATCTGTTTTCCCATTCCCCCCTCAACAGAGCAAGGCTCCTCCCAATAATATTCCTTGTCAATATGCTAATAAAAATTAGAACACCCAAGGGGCGGACTTCAGGCCACCTTATATAATATTCAGGTGTGAAATAAAATCTCCACCTGTCCTATCAGTTCTCAATTCCACCATCTGTTGTGCTGCTGACTGGAAAAGCGGAAATAGAACTGCATTCTAAATAATCACTTTTCCCACCCTTTCAATACCAATACCAGAATCCACCCTTTCAACAAATTAATAAGGGAACCTGTCACCAGGTTTTTCCCTTATGAGCTGTGGCCACCACCAGTGGGCCCTTATATACGGCATTCCAGAACGCTGTATATGAGAGCCCAGGCTGCTGTGGAGAATGTGAAAAAAAACCCCCACCTTTATTATAATCACCTAGAGGGCAGTCTGGTCTGATGGGTCCGGCGCCTCCTCCATCTTGTGCAGTCACCATCCTCCTTTTTCTCAGCCCCATGTGGATGACATGTCCTACGTCATCCACACAGAGGCCTCCATTGCGCTCCTGCGCACGTGCACATTGATCTGCCCTACTGAGGGCAGAGTAAAGTACTGTAATGTGCAGGCGTGGGGAAAGGTCAAGGACCGCCTGCACATGTGCACTACAATACTTTGATCTGCTATCAGCCGGGCAGATCAAAGTGTGCATGTGCAGGAGCACAATGGAGTCCTCTGTGTGAATAACGCAGGACGCGTCATGCATGGGGGCTAGGAAGGAGGATGGTGATTGCACAAGATGGAGGAGGTGCCGGACCGATAGCGGCAACGCCCATCAGACCAGACCGGTAAGTATTATAAAGGTGTTTTTTACATTCTATACAGCGGCCTGGGCTCTTATATACAGTATTCTAAAAAGCTGTATATAAAAGCTCACTGGTGGTGGCCACAGCTCATAAGGGAAAAACCTGGTGACAGGTTCCCTTTAAAGTTTAGCTTTACTAGCCATAATATGTATTGCAAAACCATTAAATCATACCCCTTTTCCCATCATAAAAAGCCCTCATACTGAAACATTGCATAGAAATTTTAAATAAAAAAAAAAGAAAGCTATAGCTTATGAAAAGCAGAGTTCTAAAAATATAAACAAAATTGCTTCTTCTGAATGTCTATGAATCAAATATAACATCACATTATGTCAAATAGACTACTATTTGCTATTGCCTTTCTAGAAAGAGCTCCAATTTGTATGTTTGTGTCTATAAAATAATGTCAAAGAAAATTAAAAAAAATCTAAAAACAATAATGTGACTGGGGATAAAAGTAAAATAAAGAGAGGCACTTGGATAGTAACTGAATGACAGGCATCAGCCAAGTTTACGTCCATGTGTGCACAAAATACTTCCAGCAGATCTGCTACAAGGTGATAGAAGCCAGACGTTGAACTTTAATGAACCCAATTTTCCAGGCTTTCTTTTCCAATCTCTCAAATTATAGCAAAAGATGCTTCTTTAAGGAAGAATTGTCTCTCCAGTAAAGGAGACAAACTCTAGCACAGCGCCACCTATTGGAAGTAGCGATCCTAAAAGTCACAAGTGGATTTTTGACAATCCTCTGCAATATGACTCAGGATATATAAGCCAGATCAGAATCCCAATTTGCAAGAGGGACTTAAAAGGGATTTTAGACCAATGTGTACAGAGTCAATGGTTTCTACGGCAGGGTGGTAGGAATCATGGATGGAAGATGTGTAGTAGTTTTATTGGGATATCAGGACTAACATTTATTACGGTACTTGCTAAAATGTCAAAAAGTTATATACAGAGCTATACGAAAACCTAAAGCTGCAGTAAAATCATGATGATAATCAGGAAGGCTATAGTATTCAACTAACATAAATCATAGAGTGAACTATGGTATTCTTTCACCTGGACAGATGTCTTTAAGATATAAGAAATAGATAGGCAGCTAAAATACATGAAAAGTCATAGCAGTTGTGACCAATGCTTTAGACCGTTCTAGACCAGCCCCTCCGCCATCCATAGTTGCATAGCCTTGATGAGGAAATATCTTTAGAAAAAGTTTCTTGAATTGACCCTTTCTACAGGTATATAGTATCCTAAATAGATATAACTTTGAATAAAGTGGAGGAGGGCAAGATGTACGACCAAATGTAACATTATATTGTGACTACACCCAGAATAATGAGCACAAACCAAGAGAACCAAGGGAAGAGGTAGTCGTGGGGCACGTTTTCCTTGGGTTCCACGCCATCCATTATGGGTGAGTTTAAGACGGGTTTATACTAATGGTTTCTTGATATTGCCTTTTTCCACCTGTCTGCTTGCGAACCAGCCTATGTTCTGACCCCCTTATGCACTGTGGTTTCTTTATGGAATTATAACCCTACATGTCAGGACACACACTGAGGTGTCCTCTGACTGTTTATATTTTATTCTGTTATGAGTGGGGCATTTCTTCATTTAAGTACATAGCTGCATATAGGAGTCAGTACTGTCCATGTTTTACATTTTCTATGATACTGCTCCCCATATGGTATGTGGACCCATGTGTTTTGCATTAGTGACACTATTTAAGCCTGTTCATTGTTCTTTTAATTCTTTTGATATTGCTGCTGTACTGTCACTTTTTTTGCTGCTCACTTTATCTAAATAAAATATTTGCTATATTTTTGCAAAAAAAGTTGTGTATATTGAATTATTGATGTTGTGGTCCTATATGTGACCCACGACTACCTCTTCCCTTGGTTCTCTTGGTTTGTGTATAGATATAACTTTGACCCGACTCCTAACCGTATTACCTACACTAAATCCAACACATATCTAAAATGAAGCCAATACCGTCTTAACAGTCATCAAAAACTCAGAACCAGTACTCCTATTCTGAGTAGACAGGCCGGACCACCCTTTATACCCCATTATTGAACTTACTGCAACACAATGTTGAATTTCACTCACTCACCCAGGTTTTTAATAGGGTACAAGGTAAATAATATAGCAGCATTTGTCAAAGATCTGCTTCTGCTACTCTCCTCCCCTAAACACAAGCTTTTGGTTTTCTTGGAAGACTTAAAGGGAACCTGTCACCAGGATTTTTCCCTATAAGCTGCGGCCACCATCACTGAGTTCTTATACACAGCATTCTAGAATACAGTATATAAGAGCCCAGGTCGCTCTGTATAATATAAAAAACACCTTTAAAATACTCACATGGGGGCAGTCCGGATTGATCGGTGTCGATGCTCTTGGTCCGGCGCCTCCTCCATCTTGTGCGATCTCCGCCCTCCTGCCCAGCCCGATGTGCATGATACGTCCTACATCCTGCTCATGTGCACTTTGATCTGCCCTGCTGAGGGCAGAGCAAAGTACTGTAATGCACAAGTGCAAGGAAATGTCAAAGACCGCACGCACATGCGCACAACAATACTTTGATCTGCCCTCAGCAGAGCAGATCAAAGTGCACATGCGCAGGAAAGCAATGGTGGCATTTATGTGAATGACACAGGATAGGTCATGCACACGGGGCTGGGCAGGAGGACGGTGATCGCGCAAGATGAAGGAGGTACCAGACTGAGAGCAACGACACCCATCGGACCAGACCACCCCCTAGGTGAGTATTATAAAGGTGTTTATTTTCTACACAGTGGCCTGTGCTCTTATATACAGTATTCTAGAATGATGTATATAAGGGCTCACTGTTAACTGATGCTGGGGTGGCTGCAGCCCATAAGGGAAAATCCTAGTGACAGGTTCCCTTTAAATATACTGAGCCTCCTATAAGGTTACAATATAAATGTGGAGAAATGTGAAGCGCTGATGTTAAAATGACCTGCTTTGCCCAGTTTAGTAACATCATTCCCTGTAAATCGGAATACCTATTCTCTACATTACTTGATTGTGGCGTGCACCTCCAAGGATTTATTGTAATTTTGTATGTTAGAATATAAGCCTGAACCCCATTACTTTGATTGCAGATGAATGAAAACCCAAGATACCTTTTTTAACTGTTGAGGTTCTTCAGCCCAAAGAGAAAAAAAAGTCTGTTACATTTTCAAAAATGTTCATACGGGAAAGCAAAAAGTCCAAGCTCTAATTTCACACCATAAGAGAAACCAAACGACATGGTGTCTTAAAAAATCTGTCCAGACTTATGTCACAATTTGTAATGAGAAAGAATTGGATTACAACTTTTACACAATGACCCTCAGGTAGACCATGCCTTTTCTCTACCTTTGTTGTTCTCCAACCTTTTACCTGCTTCATACACACACTCCTTCCCACAAGAGAAAAGACTTTGCTGATATCTGTTTGACACACTTAGGCAATTTAAAAACTTAGGCTCATCCCTCTCCTTACAAACAATCCTTGCTCCCAAAACTGTCATTGGGGCATATTCACTTTTTAGAAAAATTACTTTTTTGGGTGGCTGAAATAAGAAATCTTGTTTTCAATCAATGGCCCACATTTGAGGGTGTTATTTTGTAGTATGGCATCCCAAAGAAAATTTTGATTCTGAAAAGAAACTAAAGGTTTTGTGACAAATTTGTTGTGTACTCATTAATGGAAAGCATTGTTCTTTTCACCATATGCAAGCTGAAGAATGTGGACATAGCCCTCATATGTCTGTTTCAAATGTAGAGCACCACAAGCAGACATAGGTTACTGTCTTTGGTAATGTGGGGTAATGTTTGAAATGGTTGCCGGAAAAAGCTTCTTCTTTCGAAATACAACATGGCAGCAACGCTAAAATTTGCATGGTTGCATCTGAACAAACCAGAAGTGGCAAAAGTTGAGATATTTGGCCATAATGCCCAGCGCCATGATTTGTGATAACCATACAGCATATTGGTACAAACACTTCACATCAACTACCAAACACAGCAGCGGAGTAGTGGTGAAGAATTGAGCTTTTTTTTTTTTTACATCAACAGGACCTGGACAACTTGCAATTATTGATTCATCCTCAAACTTTTCTGCATAACACAGTATTGTACAGATAAATATGAGATCATCTATCCAAATGATAAACATTGGCCGAAATTGGGTCATGAAACCAAACAATGATCCCAAGTACACCAGCAAATCTACACTGGAGATCAAAATTCGAGAACAACACACAATTTCCTACATGTTAAGGTCATTGTGTACTCCTATGTGATTATATCCTAACATGAGTAAACTCGCAGTATTTTCCGCTTATTTCATTAACTAAATTTATTCTAAAGCACATAATAAAAATGTAAATGAGAAAAATGTAAAAGAACACTGATCAAATTAGAGATGATCAAATTAGAGAACAGTTTCAGATACCTGCAAGTTATTGGTGTTAATCTGGCACCTGGTACTAATTTTTAATTATCTGACATATACTATTTAACTGGCAGCCTAACTTTCCAGTTTGCACTGACTATGCACAAATGGCGTACCATGCCAAAGTCAAAGTGACTAAAACACTCCAGCAGCAGGTTGTCCAGAAGAAGGCCAAAGGGGTGACGCTATCAGCTATAGCAAGAGAAGTTGGTCTTTCCAAGTCTGTGCTTTCAAAAATATTGCATCTTTACAACATCACGAACTCTTTCATGTCCTCCAAGAAGACTGGTCGCCCTCAAAAGACAAAGGCAAGAGAGGACTGGATAATGCAGAGACGCTCCATGGGTAATTGTTTCAACACTGCAGCTGGAATTGTTCACCAGTTCAGCACTGAACAGGGAAGGATCTATCTCGTCATACAGTGTCACCACGTTTAAGAGCATTTGGACTACAAGCCCACTCTAGTCTACAGTGACCAAACCTCTCATTAGCAGAAAGAATCTAAAGGCTAGACTCCCCTTTGGTGAGGAGCATGTTGTGTGAACAGAGGAGTAGTAGTCCACAGTTCATTTTAATGATGAAAGCAAATTTAATTTATTTGGGTCTGATGGGAAACCTTATGTTCATTGCCATACAGGGGAAAGATGGAACCCAAAGTGTGTTAAGAAGTCTGTGAAAGGTGGTGTAGGAAGAGTCATTGTTTGGGGAATGTTTTCTGCAGTAGAAGTTGGATCTCTCATAAAGCTACATGGTAGAGTGAATACAAGTGTGTATCAGGAGCTTCTTCAACAACATATCACTCAATCAGCCAGCAGTTTGCATGCATAACAATGCCCTTTGTCACACAGCAAAACGGGGAAAGCAGGTCCTTGAAACAGAAAATATTGAAACAATTAAATGGTCGCCCAGAGTCCTGATCTAATCCCAATAGGAAACCACTGGAAAATCCTTGGTGACAAAGTTATGGCCAAGAACCCCACAACAGTCAAAGAACTGTGGAAGAGACTGGAAGAAGAGTGGACCAAAATCACACCAGAGCAGTGTGAGAGACTAGTGATGTCCTGTGGCCGCAGATGTGCTGAAGTCATGCAAGGCAAAGGCTTGTACACTTCCTACTGATTGGTGACTCTTGTTACCTTCAGAAAATATACTTATAATCATTCTCTGTGCTACAATCATTGCTATTCTCTAATTATGATCATCACGTTTTGGGCAAAATTAAGGTTTTATGTTAATAAACTTGGGATCTTTTGTAAAACACTTCTAGTGGCATGGTGTACCTCTTACAACACATAAAAAAAGTTTACATTTTGATCAATGTAGATTACATTATTTCTGAAAAAAAGCAAGTGATCATAGATTGTTCTCTAATTTTGTACATCAGTATGGCAGAAATAGAAAAGGATTCATTACAAGAGCCAGTCACAGTCCAGTCCTCAACCCAATGCAAATGCTATGGTGGGACCTTAGAGAGCTGTGCATAGGCGAATACCCAAAAACTGTTCTAAAGTAAAGTGGGACAAAATTTTTCCAGAACGATGTGATAGACTGATAACCTTATTTAGGAAACGATTATTTTATGGCATTGCTGTTGAAGGTGGTTGTAATGGTTATTTCTTCCAGGGGAGTACTTAATTTTTCACACACTGTTTCAGCATTTTGGATTACTTTTTTTGTTAAATCATTAAACAGTGTAATTTATCATGTGCTGTTCTTCATCTTGGGTATTCTTTATACCTAAATCGCAAGACCTTCATGTGTTTTTTAACGTGTTTATAGTACCACTAGAAGGTGGCCCAATTCTAATGTATCGGGTAGTCTAGAATGTGTATGTAGGTTAGCAGATTGAATAATAAGGTAAGGACGGACTGGATGGGTGAGGTTTAATTTAGTTTTCTTATAATTGTTTATTGGTTTTAAAAATGACAAACAACAGAAGGAACAGTTTTAATAGATGAGTCTAATGTTTAATGATGTCCATGGCTTGTAATGAAAGAAGGCCATGAACAGTGTAAAGTTAAGAAAAATATGCTGATGCTGTGATGTGGCCCAATGCTGTGATGTGGCTCAATGCTGATATATTCCCCCATCGTGGTGCAGCCACCATCCTGACATGTGCCCCCATCCTGCGGGGTAATGTGTGCAAGGGGCGGAGTGTGGGGGGGTGGAGCTGAGCGGGGCCATGGCGCTGAGGACGTCAGTGCCAGGGACTGCATGGCTGAGGACAGGTGACTATCCAGGTGTGTGTGTGTTCAGTGTATACATGTGGAAGGCGGAGTGAGGGGGGGTGGAGCCAAGAGGGGCCATGGCGCTGAGGACGACAGTGCTGGGGACTGCATGGCTGGGGACAGGTGACTATTAGTGTGTGTGTTCAGTGTATACATGCGAAGGGCGGAGTGCGGGGGGTGGTGGAGCCGAGTGGGGTAATGTGTGTGGGGGGCGGAGGCGAGTGGTGGGTATGTGTTGGCTGGGTTGCCGGTGTGGGCTCCCGGGGGTGCAGCACTCACCGGGGAGTCGGGGCTCCGTGTGGGTGCAGGGAAAAGTGTCGGGCATCGTCCTGTCGGCCCGTAGTTCAGTTAACTGAGCCGTTGGTCGCATGCTCTTTAGCGCTCGCGGTGTGGCGACAGTTGTCACTGTAATTTAAATGTCATTTTGGAGCAAGACAGACAGACAGACAGAATAAGGCAATTATATATATAGATAACGTTCAAAGATTGTTTTTCTCATGACTTTATGCCTATGGAAACCTTTCAAATAACCATTGTCACTATGATCTAGGACTTTTTGAATATATTCTCTGATTTACCTTTAGTAGGTTAGGACCATTAATGTAAATAATAATGCATTTGAAAATTGCTAAAAGCACCATAAACTGGATGAAAGATTCAAATGTTACTAAATATTCGGGGACAGGGACACTTGCTTGTCTGCCTAGAAGAACAATGTAGAGGAAGTAATGAGATTTTGGATCTCTGGAATACAGAATCCCCATAGAATTTGTCAGTTCTTCTTTAATATCATCACTGACCTTTCCATTCTAAATAACACAGTTGTAACACAAAGACCAGCCACACCTGCTGCAGGAAATGAACTGTATCGGTCAGAAAACCAGAGGGAAAAAATATCAGCGCAGGGTATTATCTGTGTCCAACACGCCCCATCTAATACTAGTCTAAATATCACAAAGATCCCAGCTGGTCTGGCCTCATAAACGCTCATCTATTCTGATACAAGACAAATGTTACATCTCAGGTGGCGTCATTGCTTGTTGGAAGCAAGATTGCAAAAACCAGTGTTAATTTGTGAAAAAGACTGGTAGTAGGAATGTTCGGTAAGGTCATCAGAAGAAAGAAAATCATATCAGGAAAGGTATTTCTATAGATATAATTCCGCAAATAAGGCTGATGTTTCTGGAAAAAGTTGTACGAGGATGTGTGTCTTAGGGTACTTTCACACTTGCGTTGTGCGGCATCCATTGCAATCCGCCACCTTGAGGAATTACGGCAACTGTTGCAGGAAGCCATTTATTCCTCATGGGCTTCTATTAAGGGCGGATTGCAACGGATGGTCTTGCGTTGCATCCGCCCGTGCCACATCAGTTGTTTTGTTGGTGACCATCCGTGTCCGTCGGGCGGAAGGAACGCTAAATGTAGAGTTTTCTGTTGCTGTAAAAAAACGCACTCCACAGGATTCCGATGGAATCCGTTAAGAGGCATAATGAATTTCTTTGGTGCTGCATTCCGTCACCAGGCATTTGGCGACTGAGTCCAGTACAGGATTCTGTCACATTCTACTGAGCATGCTCAGCATGTCCAGCAGAACGATCTAAGTCTTTTAAAATCACTCCTGGTCTCTTTCTTCTCGGTCGGTTGGTCGGTCTCTCTCTTTCTCTCTCTGTGGGTCTCTTTGTGGGTCGGTCTCTCTCTCTCTCTCTCTCTGTCAGTCGGTCTGTTGGTCGGTCTCTCTCTCGGTCTCTATCTCTCTCTGTCGGTCGGTCTCTCCCTCTCTCTCATACTCACCGATGACCGGCGTGTCGCTGCACGGCTGTCACACTGCTCTGGCGGCTTCTCCTCTTTTGAAAATGCCGGCCGCTCATTAATCCATCTCGTATTCCCTGCTTCCCCTGCCCACCGGCGCCTGTGATTGGTTGCAGTCAGACACGCTCCCACGCTGAGTGGCAGCTGTCTCACTGCAACCAATCACAACCGCCAGTGGGCGGGTCTATGTAGTGCAGTAAAATAAATAACTAATAAAAAAAAAAAAACGCGTTTCGGTCCCCCCCCCAATTTTGATACCAGCAAAGGTAAAGCCACATGGCTGAAGGCTGGTATTCTCAGGATGGTGAGCCCCACGTATGGGGAGCCCCCCCAGCCTAAAAATATCAACCAGCAGCCGCCCAGAATTGCCGCATCCATTAGATGTGACAGTCCCGGGACTTTACCCGCCTCATCCCGAATTGCCCAGGGGCGGTGGCAATCGGGGTAATAAGGAGTTAAAGGCAGCCCATAGCTGCCACTAAGTCGTAGGTTAATCATGGCAGGTGTCTATGAGATAGCCCCCATGATTAACCTGTAAGTGAAAGTAAATAAACACATACACCCGAAAAAATACTTTATTTGGAATAAAAGACAAAAAAAACACCCTTTTTCACCACTTTATTATTCCCCAAATACCCCTCTAAGTCCGACGTAATCCACACGATGTCCCTCGACGCTTCCAGCTCTGCTACATCGGAAGCTGACAGGAGCGGCAGTAGAACATTGCTGCTCCTGTGAGCTCCATAGAGCTACTGAAGTGAGTTGTGCTGTCAGTGGGGATGTCACTGAGGTAGTGCCTGCGTGTGTACGGTGATGATGGGTGCGGTAGTGACGGGGTGTGTGCGGTGATGATGGGTGCAGCAGTGCCGGTGTGTGTGCGGTGATGATAGGTGTGGTAGTGCCTGGGTGTGTGTGGTGATGATGGGTACAGTAGTTCCGGGGTGTATACAGTGATGATGGGGGCCGTAGTGCCTGCGTGTGTGCGATGATGATGTGGGCAGTAGTGCCGTAGTGCCGGTGTGTGTGCGGTGATGATGGGGGCTGTAGTGCCGGTGTGTGCAGGGATGATGGGGGCTCTCTCTCTCGGCTAAAGAAAAACGCAACGCATTATTTCACAGGAATCCGTTGCCTTTATTATCACACTATTTACAACACATCCGTCACATGCGTCACACAAGTGTGAAAGTAGCCTTAGACATAGTCTAAAGCTAGGAAAAGAGAAGGTGAATATTGGATATTGTTGACTGCGTTTCCATGTCCGTGTTTCATGGTTTGTTTACAGAATCCATATATACATGTACAGTATCCATATACCCATATTATTTATATTACATAGTGACAAACTGTTACGGCTGGAGCAATACCACATGTAACGGCTGAGACGGGGTTGTGGACCCACTGGACCACGAAACCCAGGTTTACCCTGGAAGGGCGTGACTAAGTACCTACTAGGTATTCACCAGAGCCTCTGATGGCGAGGTTGGATTTGCCTGCCACTCCCCATCAGGATCGGGAGCGGATTAGAGGCAGCAGGATGATTGTGGCGACAGGAGGAACACATGGGTGACCGCGGAGAAGAAGGGGAACGAGCTGACCGTCCGTCGCAGTGAGTACATCTGCGTTTTTCCTGAGGAAGGAAGTGCAAGGACGCTGGCATTACACAAACATCCAAGAACAGTGTTTTCAGCTAAGAGTATTAAAGGCTAAATGTACAATCAGGATCTGGTTCTGTGTAATCTATCATTGCAGTACTTTTTATGGTGTCTACAATAACTGCAATACTTAATGGCCTAGATTGCATCGGGGGTCATGGGAATATGGGAACACACAAGTCATAGACATTGAACTTCTGGCGAATTTGGGAAACAGATGTCAAGTTTAAAACATTAAAGAAATCATGATAGATAGAAAATCAGGAGGAAACCTGTTAATTACTGTCTAGTTCACTGGTTATAGTACTATGTGCTTTATCTAGAGGTGGAGAATGTGAGAAGCTGGAAAAGCAGTGAGCCAAAGGTGTCTGAGTGTATTTTACAGGGGTGAGTTATGTATGGAAGAAGTGGTCATGGGGGTCTGGGCCAATTGGAAAAGAAAAGAGAAAATTAATGTCTAAAATAAGTGAGAAGAACGTCACTAGTGAGTATTTGTTCAGTATACATATATATGATCTGCAGAGCACTACTGAAGAACTGATATTACCATTACAGTTGTTACTGTTTGGTAGCCTTAGTACAGTGGTTTTGGTTAATGATCAGCATGGTGGTATTATGGCTACTGTATATGCTGGTATTATATGATTATGGACTGGTGGTCTGTTAAATTGCAATTTATTTATTATTGATATTATTTACTTGTATATAGCAGTATTATTGATAATATTGACCTTGTAATGTGACGCCCCTGAACTATCGGGTCGTCACAGGGTATTGCATAATCTGCCCTCTCGTGCAATATCCGCCTCCTCCTTGGTTGTGGGTCCCCAACTACATGGTTTTGCCTACATCAGCTGATTAAAGTCCTAAGATACACTCTGCACCACACCCACCAGACACACCAGTGGACGGCCTCAGTGGAATAGGGTAGCCCACTTGGGGGGTTGGTCAAGGGGAGGTCAGAAGTGTCAGGAAAAGGAGAGTCAAGTGTGGGAAGTGAAGGAGAGAGGAGGTCAGGAGTAGGGCTCCTTGGAGACACCTAGGTAGCAGACGGTGGTCTGGACCTGGTAGGAGCTGGATCCCCGGTTGCAGGGGATCATGACAAGGGGCATGGAACTATCAAGGAGGACAGCCGGCGGCCTTGTACCATCACCGGGCTGGGACCAGGGCACTACGGGGTACGTGGACCCTAGGTCAGGGAGTAGCTTCAGGCAACTTGACAATTTACTCGACGAGAACGGAGCCTTCAAGATCCGCTCTCCACCTGCTCCAAAATTGGGGTACTAGCGCATCGAGGGGAATAGGACTTTCCACAAAAACGGTCCAGAAAATCCCAAGCGTGAACCCTGAGATCAAGCTCCCACAGTTAGCCATACTGGGGAGCGGGACCCGACTAGTTCCATACTACCAGGACCAACAGAGAAGTAAACTTAGTGCCATGAGGAAGGTCACAGATCACCAGGCAGCACCATTGGGGACAGAACCCGAACTAGCTCCCCTCAGCGGCAGCAGTATCCAGAACTTTGGTTTATCCAGTTGTCGGTGTCAGTTTACTGGACTGAGTGAGTACGAAAATGACCCACTTCGCACCCAGCGGCACTCCCCAGACACCATCACCGAGTCTCGGGGCATTTCCCCTACCCGTGGAGGGTTCTAACATCCGGCTGCTACACTCCATCACTCCCGGGTACTCCCAACTGCAGCGGTAGTACTCCACATTACCACATACCACGGGTGGCGTCACGAACTTTAACATAATCCCCTGTAAATACCCACTTCATTTGAGTGGCCGCACGACCCCCGGGTCCGGACACCTTTCGAGCCACCGCGGATCCGAGCAGCCCGGCTGCTGGCACGGGGGCGGCACAGTAATAAATCTTGATTTCCTCCTGGCAGGGTGGTCATATTTGGAATGGAGATGCCCATCTGGTGAAAGGGGGAGGCAACTTGGGCCTGTGTGCTTTCAAATGCCAGAACTGAATTTCAGTCCCAGTCCGGCCCTGTTTGCTTCAAATGTAGGTCAATGTCCTGTTTGTTGACTGTCATTATTTCCCTATATTTGGGGCAAAAGCAAAGTGGATGTTACACATTGCACCAGTCAGATGTGCAAAAAGTCCATCCAAAATATCAGGATTAAAATCCTCCTTAACACTCCACTCCCTATCAACATACAGTGGGGAAAGTAACGAAAAAGAAAAAGGAGTATTCAGCTCACCTGATCCAGGAGACCAAACCAACCGGACTGTGCATAGACAAGAGAAGTCAGCAAAAGCTTAAATCCTGGGATAAGGGAATCCAGCAAACAAGTCCAGAAGTATAATAAAAAATTCAAAATTTTATTGAAGCATAGTTAAAAGGTCCATCATGTAAAAAAAATATCCATAATAACGGCAGAGGACGTGTTTCGGACATTTGCGTCCTTACTCAAGAGACAGACAGGGAAAGAGACAGACAAACAGAGAGACAGACAGAGATTGGGAGAGAAATAGAGAGACAGTTACTATCCTGGGCAACGCCAAGTGCTACAGCTAGTATATATATAATTAAATAGCGCCCTGTTTTGTTATGTACAGCACTATCCCTTACATATTGGGTTCTCTTGTTATTTTTGTTATTTATAACGCTTTTTTTACTTCACAGCGTCCTCTCTTGTTAGAAATAAAATGGCATGCCTGCTGCTGAAACATGGTAAAGCTTCTTTTCTGATGGAGAAGCTGATGGACTGATGTTATGGTCAGATACCGCTTCATCAGCAGTCATTTTCTATTTAACAAGAGAGGATTAAGTAACAGAGAGGGCGCTGTGAATAACAAAAATAATGAGAATACACTATATAAGAGACGCTGCTGTACATATAACAAGGTAAGACACTATATAATAAGGGACAGTGCCATACATAACTAGCAAGGATGCTAATAAGGGACAGCGCTATACATAATAAAAGGGGAAACTATGTAATTAAGGATTAAATATGTATTTTCCCAACTGTATATGCCACACCTCATATAATGATATACAATCAGGACAATGTAAGAGTATTTCATATCAGTAAAGGTGGGCACAAAAAACCTCCATAGGATAACAGGGTAGATGATATTTAGCACAAAGCTCCCTATCATCTGTAATAGAACTGAATGACTGCTGTGATCCATCTAATTAACTGAGTCTGCTGTAATTAACTTAATAAAAGTAAGGTGGTTATTGAAATCCACTTAATTGTAATGTCCAAAATCTGCTATTATGACATTGTAGGTCCATTTACTGTAGTTGAAACATTCATGACAAATGCATTTCCAGTTAATTAACATTCAATAAATGACTCATATGCCAATTAAATAGTTTGTGCTTCCGCAGCCCCATCCCTAAGGATTGTTTTTTTTGTTTTGTGGATTGACATGTAATGTCAGTGTAATCTCCTGGGTTTATTCATTAAAGCCCCGCATAATTAGCGGCCACTAGATTATGCTAATTGTCTGTTTTGTTAACCAATGTTGTGAAATGTGATGGGCAGGGGGATCACTGGCATCCATAAGCTTCAAGTAGAACAATTTTTCTAAGGGTTGTGTCCTTTGTTCATTGTTTTTCCTTCTTTTTCTATAATCATTATTAATGTTGCATTACGTTCTCTTGTTCTTTGTATTCGGTGATACAAAATACAAAATCCTATAAATACTAAGTCCAGAAATCAAAGAAAATACTGCTTAAAGGGAACCTGTCACCAGTTTTTTGCCCTTTAAGATGTGGCCACTACCGGTACACAACGGTTGGATGGATGGCGGCGTTCTCCGCCTGAGCCGAACAGATCAAAGTACACCTGCGCAGGACCTCAATGCCGACGTAGACGCGTCATGCAGCACGGCTTCAGAATAAGGAAGACCAAGATGGCCGAAAGGGTAGGCGCCGGTCCCGGAGAATGGCGCCACCCATCCGACTGTTGCGCACCGGAACGACCTTCTAGGTGAGCATAATAAAGTGTTATACCCATCAGCCTGGACTCTTATATACAGCATGTTAGAATGCTGTATATAAGAGCCCACTGGTGGTGGCCGCAGCTAGTAGGGCAAAAAACTGGTGACAGGTTCCCTTTAAAATCAAATGCTAGTCTAGAGCCAACAGAACCGTGAAAAAGCACTCCAAGGCTGAAGTCATAGGTCCGTGAATTTTATTAGACAGCACAAGGATGCAACACGGATGGCATAGGTAGCCTATCTGTTACATCATGGATTCAATTCACAGACATGTGCTTGGTCCATAAAACAGCACTTGCTCAGCTATTCTGGATATGCCTCCATTTTTTTTCAAGGAATATTTGGATTCACCAATAGAGTGCGCTTCCAATTTGTAAAATACATGGATAGAACAGATACATGAATCATGGAGATATCAATGTTTTCCAATGTTGATAAGGCCCAAGGCTTCACTCTACTTCCCACTGCAGTGATAATGTCCCAACCAGATGTGGACTGGCCTACAGGAGAGCAGGAGAATCCTCCGGTGGGCCCCTCTGTGGTAGTGTGTCACTTACCCCCAAACATAATCAGTAGTTGGTACAATACACTCATTTCAGTATCTACAGGCGAAGGAAGCGTCTCATCATTCATTTTACAAACTACCCAGTACAGTATTATAGAAAAGCCTGGGTAAATTTGTGAATGTAATAGTTGATCAGTGAGCCCCCAGAGCCAATGTTACCTCTGGGCCCCTGACATCCCAGTCTGACACTGGTCCCAACACAGGGATATGTGGCTGAATAGTGTACTGGCTGGAGTGGGTGACCATTACAGAATTTACCTGTCCCTATGTCTGGATGTTATTGCTACAACTGGAAGCAAAGACTAGTGGAGACCATGCAACATTGGAACGGTAGTGGGAGGGAATTGGTAAATGATATATGTTTTTGTCCAGCAGTCTGAGCTGTTTTTAAAATATATTTCCTATTTTGGACAACCACTAGGCTACCACGAGCCTCCGTACCTTGACCATTTCCCTGCAGAAACAAAACTGTTGCACATTTCATCTACTACCACATACATAGAAGTGTTTTCCCCTGAAGGCATTGCTGCCATATTAGTGGAGAATTTGTCAGTCCATTGGAGTCTGTGTAGCTCCGTAGACCCTCCGTGCACCTCTATACAAGCTCCACATAATGGTGTATGATCCCTTATGTGCTATGTCCTAATCAGGAATAAACTAGGTAAACCAATAAAAGTTTAGAATAACATCAATAAATAGATCGCCTGCAGTAAGTAAACAAGTAGTCGGTGGCACGGTGGCTCAGTGGTTAGCACTGCAGTCTTGCAGCGCTGGGGTCATGAGTTCAAATCCCACCAAGGACAACATCTGCAAGGAGTTTGTATGTTCTCCCCGTGTTTGCGTGGGTTTCCTCCCACACTCCAAAGACATACAGATAGGGACCTTAGATTGTGAGCCCCAACGGGGACGTAAAGTGCTGTGGAATTAATAGCGCTATATAAGTGAATAAATATTATTATTATTAATACATGTAAAAAACATAGGGTACTTAGTTGACACTAATTTGATAATAACAAACAAGAAAGTGGTCCACCAAGGATGGAAGCAGAGTTTAACTCAAGCTTTATTAAATTCTCTTAAATGGGCTGTTCACTACTTGGACAACCCTTTTTCATTCCCCATTAAAATAAAAAAAAGCTACACTCACCTCCCGCACAGGCGCTGTTCCAGTGGTTTCAGTACTTGCGTTCCCACGGCTCACCTGAGCTTGTGATGTCATGTGAGCCCTGAGCACAGTCATCACCACCTTCTCCCCCCCCCGCCTTTAGACGTGTAAGTATTGAACAGGAAGTCAGTGTTAGCCGGGAGCTCTCACTTCCTGTTGATTACTTATACTTCTGAAGGCGGAAGATTGAAGCAGACGGTGATGGAGTGCAAGCCCCACGTGATGTCACAACTTCACGTGAGCCCTGGGAATTACACCACTGGAACAGCGCCTGCTGGAGGTGAGTATAAGCTTTCTTATTTTAATGGGGGCATATATGTGGAGTGAGGAAGGCTTATTTGAGTAGTGGACAACTTCGTTAAGATCTTTTGATTGTTTGATATAGTGAGTTGGGTATAATTTTGTCTATGTTCATATTAGCTCAGTTGCCATATGCATGACTGTTGATGAAACCCAATGACATTTCCTGACTGTCCATTCATTACTCCCTTGTTCTCCAAATACTGAAAATCATCCTCTGTAGTGTTTCCGTCCCTAGGGAGGTCTGAAAACCATCCTACCTGTCTGCCTACCCCTGGAGAAGGCCTGAGGAGGACAAGCAGAGTAGTAAGATTCATCCTTTGTGGGACACTGATGCTAAGGCCAGCACCCCAGAGAGACGCGGAGAAACTCTGATTACCCTGGAAAAGACTGCTGGAGGATTGAGACTCTCCTCTCCTGGGAATTTATCCCGTTTCTGGAATATTTTACTCTCTGTGTGGTGGATTGTTTTATGGACTTTTTGGTTTGCATAAAAATAAAGGTTCTTGGGACTTCTTCATTCATCTCTCGCTCTGTTGATTGTGTGATACCGGAGTAGGAACCCGTGACAGATCTCTTTGCCAGTCTTAGCTCACATGACAGACACAGTGCTGGACCCCACACTAGACTGGTGGCAGTTTTGGCCAGCAGTAACCGCTAACGATAACACTGACAGGTTACTATACCCCTGACATTTGTGATTATGTTGGTTACTGCCTGTCTCTTGACATTTTGACATATTTCCAACCAGTCCTTTGGACATATAATGGACTATTCCAGTACTATTCCATGGACAAGAGTTAACAGATTCAAAATATGTTTAATTTTTTATAAGATGCATGTTTGTTTCAGGCATCTTAGTTCTGCCAAAGCCAATCCAATCTTGGTACTGAAGAATTAAGGAATTTCCATAGTATTGACTTCTATCACAACTGTCCAGCTCATAGTGAACGTAACAAAAGTGGATGCCTTTTTAAGTTTAGTGGCAATACATTTTTTTACATGTGTGCACCTTCCTGGATGCTTTCTTGATATAGGATCAAGAAAGGTCAGGTTGACACATCTGACATTTATGGCCTGAGAACAGACAAGCTCATGGGGCTCATGACTTGAAACAGTCCTTAAAGGGGTTGTCCAGTACTTTTACATTGATGGCCTATCCTTAGGATAGGTCATTATTAATAATAATAATAAACTTTATTTATATAGCGGCAACATATTCCGCAGCACTTTACAATCCGGTGGGGGGTTGTATAGACAAAAACAAAACAAAATAGTACATAATTCAACAGCTACAGTAGGATGAGGGCCCTGCTCGAAAGCTTACAATCTTTGGGGAAAAAGGGGGACACAAAAGGTGAAGCACACTTATAGAACTGGCCGGCCATCGTTATGCTAGTTTATTGGTTACATATAAAGATGAATGATCTGGTCTTTAGACAGTAACCTTTTGGGTGCCCTTACGTGCTATTGGTTGTATGTAGGACGTGAGGACAGAAATAGGAGAGAGAAGGTTATGAGTAGTATTTAGAAGGTGGGACGGGGGGAGAGTTAGGTTAGTAAGTTATTATGGTAAGCTTGTCTGAAGAGATGTGTTTTTAATGTACGCTTAAAAACTTGGGGGCTGGATATTAGTCGCATTCTTTGGGGTAGTGCATTCCAGAAAACTGGCGCGGCACGAGAAAAGTCTTGGAGACGGAGGTGTGAGGTTCGTATTATGGAGGATGTTAGTCTAAGATCATTTGCGGAATGAAGGGGGCGGGTAGGATGATAGACAGAGATGAGGAATGAGGTATATGGTGGGGCAGAGCTGTGGAAAGCTTTGTGGGTGAGGGATATGAGTTTGTATTGTATTCTGTAGCTGATAGGTAGCCAGTGTAGTGACTGGCACAAGGTGGAGGCACCGGTGAAGTGGCTGGACAGGAATATGACCCTGGCTGCTGCATTCAAGATGGATTGGAAAGGGGAGAGTTTGGTCCGAGGGAGACCAATCAATAAAGAATTGCAGTAATCCAGGCAGGAATGAATAAGAGCGACAGTAAGGGTTTTTGCCGTTTCGAAAGTAAGAAATGGTCGGATTCTGGAGATGTTTTTGAGATGTAGGTGACATGTGCGAGTGAGTGATTGTATATCAATGTCTGATCAGCAGTGGTCTGACACCCTACACCCCCACCGATCAGCTGTCTTCGGTCCCGGAAGCGGCAGCAGGCTGCCGGGAATGCTCATTTCCAGTGCAGCTCCATCTTCTGATAGCTGCCGTGGCCAGGTACTGCACATCCACTGCACATCCACCTCCCATTCTAATCAATAGGAGGCAAATGTGCAGTACCCAGCCGTTTCCACTATCAGAACACGGATCAGCGCAGGGAAATGAACATTTCCGGCTGCCTGCTGCCGCTGGCGAGACCAAGAACAGTTGATCGGTGGGGGTTCAGGGTGTCTTACCCCAGCCAATCAGAGATTGAAGACCTATCCTAAGCATAGGCCATCAATGTCAAAGTAGTGGACAACCCCTCTAACTGGGTTATCGCACAAAAAATATGTGTCATGTATTCACCTGATAAGAGTTAGTCTCTATTAGGCTGACTGCTGGAAACAGAGCTCTGGTATTTTCGTCAACTCCAAAGACAATGATTGGTGCGGCAGTGCGCATATTTGACCACGGTCCATTCAAACCTCTTTGTTTGCTCTTCAGAGACAGGGAACTCAGGAACCCTGTGCTAAAAATTGGTGGGGCCCCCTGCAATCAAACATTTTTTACTTGTCCTGTAGGTAGACGACTAATGTGTATTGTGATTTAACCCCTTCAATACAAAACCATTACAATATCACGGAAATTGTTGCACAGGTTTGCTTCTTAAAACGTCCCTTAGCATGGACTAGTCTTTTGTGGTCTGTAAACTTCAACTAAGCACTGCTAGGATCTGGTCTGCGAGGTTCCGTTTTGTAAGACAGAAAGTAATAAACATAAGGAATTATAATACAAACTGTTGTTTTCCAGACGGTGATTTATCTATTGTTGAGAACAAACTGGCCAGTGGTGCCGCCAATTACTTACTGGATAAAGGAGGTTTTGGCAAGGCTGTAGGAATAAAAGTAGAGGTCTGCAGAGAAGAGATTCCTTCACTGCGTACCCTTGAATTATCCTGGGTAAGACATGCTTTCCAATTGTCTGCAGATAAGTATGATTAGCAATTCTGTAATGTAACATTAAGCAGCTAGTAAACCAAATTTAGCTGGAGCTGGCTGTGGTTCAGACCAGCTAATTGAATTAGCTATTGTTGCATTACCGATAAGGGCACTTTGGGGAGAGAAAAAGAAGCACAGGCTTCGTAACACAGACAAAACCGTGAAATGGGATCAACAGGAAATGTGCAACTAAAATGCACGAATTCTCAGACCCCCTCGTGTAATCTTAAGGTGGGACACAGCGTCTGAGCTCATATTGAGTGGATTCATTCTATTACACACACATTTAACCACTCGCCCATATTAAAGTGTCGTTCCATTTGGAGACATTGATGCAACATTCTATTAAATACTCACACAATTGTCTCACACACAGACGAAACCGCGATCCAAATCCTGTCTGGTGTAATGGTAACAGCTTTATGCAGCAGTCAGCAGAATAGTATTAACATAGAATATCATTGTTCCAGGGGAGAACATATCATTGGTGCCACCTTGTGCAGCCAAAGAGGGGCTCAAGAGGTAAGAGGGTCAACTTCTAAATCCAAAGCAGATTGAATTGTTCACTATAATGAGTTATTGGCCCATATATTTTTCTTGCACAGGGACTTCTGTCTGTGTCTGCCAGTGCATTGGTTTATCATGAGGCTGTGGCTCTGTCGGGGCTTCCATATGAAGCCATTATAATCAACCTGTCACTTTGTGGTCTCTACTTTGGCAGTGTACGTCTTATTTAGGCAGGCACAAATGCATTTTTTTTTGGGGAATTTAGAATGTATTGTATTGTGAAATCTGGTAACAGATTTGCTTAAAAGGATTTTATCAGCATGTTTTTGCTATGTAATTTGAAGACAGCATGCTGCAGGGGTTAAGACAAGGGAAGAGAATATGTATCTCTTATCAAGATACACTACAGTTCAAAAGTTTGGGGTCACACAGACAATTTTGTCTTTTCCATGAAAAATCATACTTTTATTTATCAAATGAGTTGCATAATGAATAGAAAATATAGTACAGACATTGATTAGGTTAAAAATAATGATTTTTACTTGAAATAATAATTTTCTCCTGCAAACTTTGCTTTCGTCAAAGAATGCTCCCTTTGCAGCAATTCCAGTTTTGCAGACCTTTGGCATTCTAGATGTTAATTTGCTTAGGTAATCTGGAGATATTTCACCCCATGCTTCCAGAAGCCCCTTGCACAAGTTGGATTGGCTTGATGGACACTTTTTGCACCAAGCTGCTCCCACAACTGCTCAATAGGGTTGAGATCTGGTGACTGGGCTGGCCACTCCATTACAGGTAGAATACCAGCTACCTGCTCCTTCCCTAAATAGTCCATGAATAATTTTGAGGTGTGCTTTGGGTCATTGTCCCGTTGTAGGATGAAATTGGCTCCAATCAAGCGCTGATCACATGATATGGTGTTGCAAAATGGAGTGATAGCCTTCCTTAATCAAAATCCCTTTAACATTCTACAAATCTCCCACTGTACCAGCACCAAAGCAACCCCAGACCATCACATTACCTCCACCATGCTTGACAGATGGCGTCAGGCACTTTTCCAGCATCTTTTCAGTAGTTTTGCGTCTCACAAATGTTCTTCTGTGTGATCCAAACACCTCAAACTTTGATTCGTCTGTCCATAACACTTTTTTTCCAATCTTCCTCTGTCCAATGTCTGTGTTCTTTTGCCCATATTAATCTTTTCCTTTTATTAGCCAGTCTCAGATATGGCCTTTCCTTTGCCACTCTGCCCTGAAGGCCAGCATCCCGGAGTCGCCTCCTCACTGTAAACGTTGACACTGGCATTTTGCGGGTACAATTTAATGAAGCTGCCAGTTGGGGACCTGTGAGGCGTCGATTTCTCAGACTAGAGACTCTAATGTACTTATCTTCTTGCTCAGTTGTGCAGTGGGGCCTCCCACTTCTTTTTCTTCTCTGGTTAGAGCCTGTTTGTGCTCTCCTCTGAAGGGAGTAGTACACACCGTTGTAGGAAATCTTCTGTTTCTTGGCAATTTCTTGCATGGAATATCCTTCATTTCTAAGAACAAGAATAGATTGTCAAGTTTCACATGAAAGTTCTCTTTTTTTCTGGCCATTTTGAGAGTTTAATGGAACCAACAAATGTAATGTCCCAGATTCTCAACTAGCGCATAGGAAGGTCAGTTTTAAAGCTTCTCTAATCAGCAAAACTGTTTTCAGCTGTGCTAACATACTTGCACAAGGGTTTTCAAGGGATTTCTAAACATCCAGTAGCCTTCTAACACAGTAGCAAAAACGATGTACCATTAGAACACTGGAGTGGTGGTTGTTGGAAATTGTACTTTATACACCTATGTAGATATTGTATTCAAAACCAGACGTTTGCAGCAAGAATAGTCATTAACCACATTAACAATGTATAGAGTGTATTTCTGTTCAATTTAATGTTAGCTTCATTGAAAAAAATGTGCTTTTCTTTCAAAAATAAGGAAATATCAAAGTGACCCTAAACTTTTGAACTGTAGTGTATGTGCTGTTGTTTACTTGAAATGATTGTTTTACCACCAGGACCTTATCATTGGTCAAACTACATTGCCTTCTGCCTGGCAGTCTGACAGGCCCCTTTACTGTGAACAGCAGCTCACTATCTATAGACTTTGTACATAGAGAGCCTGGTGTGGGCATGGGAAGCTTTCTGAGCTTTGCTACATTGCTACATCTAAAAGTTCTGATTGTATCACGATTTCTTCACCCAGTAATCTAAGTGACATATCATTGGAATCAGGGTCTCTTTTCCTACATTATGCTGCTCTCAAATGAGGTCACACAAACCTATTCCCTTTAAAGAGTGATCACAATATTATAAGCATATATATCAGCTGTTAGCACTAAGGCTTAAGCTACATGATAGAACACATGCAGATGCTAGATCACACCAAAATGAAATTCAATTTGGTCATATTGCAAGCAGCCAGTTGCCATGTACACGACACACAAATCACAGCAGCGATGTGACCACATTGACTTTTATTACTGGTGAGGACATTTTTAACACTTCGTTACATAGTTACATAGTTACTTAGGTTGAAAAAAGACCTAGGTCCATCTAGTTCAACCTTCCTCCACCAGTTCTACATTTGGTCACTAAGTCATTTATAACCAACAATGTTTTGTGTACTGAGGAAATCATCCAGCCCTTTTTTAAAAGCTGTTATAGTATCTGCCATTACTACCTCTTGTGGTAGTGTATTCCACAGTCTGACCGCTCTAACTGTAAAGAACCCTTTCCTATTTAGGTGTCGGAATCGCTTTTCTTCCACTCGCAGTGAGTGCCCCCTGGTCCTTAGTACTGTCTTTGGAAGAAATAAGTCATGTACCAGTCCTTTATATTGACCACACATGTATTTATACATATAAATGAGATCTCCTCTGAGACGTCTTTTTTCTAAGCTAAACATATCTAACTTTTTCAACCTGTCATCATATGTGAGGCTTTCCATTCCTTGTAATAGTCTAGTTGCCCGCCTTTGAACTGACTCTAACTTCTGAATGTCCTTTTTAAAATGTGGAGCCCAAAACTTGATCCCGTATTCCAGATGTGGCCTTACAAGTGATTTATAGAGGGGTAACAATACGTTGGGATCACGGGATCTAATCTCTCTTTTTATACACCCTAAAATCTTGTTTGCTTTAGCAGCTGCTGCCTGACATTGAGTGCTGCTGCTCAGCTTATTTGTAATGAGAATACCCAAGTCCTTCTGTTCTGTAGTCCCGAGTTTACTTCCATTTAATGTATACGCAGCTATAGGATTACTCAGTCCTAAGTGCATTACTTTACATTTATCAACATTAAATCTCATTTGCCAAGTATCTGCCCATTCTGACATCTTATCCAGATCTTTTTGTAATATTGTACTATCCAGGTCAGTTTTTAATATCCTACATAGTTTGGTGTCATGAAACCAAGAAAAAAGAGTCTTTCATTTTGCCAAATAGCAACAGTACCCACACAAGCCATATCATGAAAATATAAATATTTTATTATAAATGCTGTAGGGGAATCGATTGTAGGCATACATAGGGTTGGTCCCCACGTGTTATCCCGGACTTCGGCGTCATACTCTCCTGGTAGGTGGCTTTGCCTTTGGGCATTAACTGTTTTGGCCTCTTTGGCCGCTTCACTACTTTTTGAGCTTTGTCTGCCTGGTGTTACTTATGATATGTCTGTCGTTCCTCAGTAGAGACTGGTTCTCCTGAATGAATGCCTGGGACACGTGGGGTTTTCCCCTCCAGCACTATTCCCTTGGTCCTGTATTTATTTATGTATGCCTACAATCGATTCCCCTACAGCATTTATAATAAAATATTTATATTTTCATGATATGGCTTGTGTGGGTACTGTTGCTATTTGGCAAAATGAAAGACTCTTTTTTCTTGGTTTCATTCATTGGTAGAGTTGTTGCCATTTTAATCATTAAGTGGCCCTCTTTTGATTTATTATAGTTTGGTGTCATCGGCAAAGACTGACACTGTACTAGCAATCCCATCCACAAGGTCATTAATAAAGAGAGTAAAAAGAATCGGTCCAAGCACAGATCCCTGCGGCACCCCACTGCTGACTATAGCCCATTTAGAGAATGTACCATTTATGACTACTCTTTGTTTCCTATCTTTTAGCCAATTCCTTACCCAGTTGCATATTGTGTCCCCTAGTCCTTGCTTCTGGAGCTTTAGTATAAGGCTATTATGTGGTACAGTATCAAATGCCTTTGCAAAGTCCAAATAAATCACATCAGCTGCATTACCAATATCCAGGTTTGAACTTACCCCCTCATAGAACCCCAACAGGTTGGTTAGACACGACTTATCTTTCATGAATCCATGCTGTTTGTCAGTTATCATATTATTTTCTGCAATATATTTTTGCATGTCATCCCTTAAAATGCCCTCAAAAACTTTGCATACTACTGATGTCAGGCTTACTGGACGGTAGTTGCCTGGATCTACCCTCTTACCTTTCTTAAATATCGGTACCACATCAGCAATCCTCCAATCCTGAGGCACCAACCCTGTTACAAGTGAGTCTAAAAAGATGAGATACAGCGGTCTGTCGATTACGGAGCTCAATTCCCTCAATATTCGTGGATGAATGCCATCTGGCCCTGGGGATTTGTCTATGTTTAATTTACTCAGACGTAGGCGTACTTCATCTTGTGTTAAATTAATTATATCGGATGGTGGACTTTGATTTTTCACTTGTTGAATGATCCCTGGTACAGTCAGTTCCTTGGTGAATACAGATGAGAAATGCCTATTTAATATCTCAGTCTTTTGTTTGTCCTCTATAACTAACTTGTTATTATATTTTAAGGGGCCGATACTATCCTTTGTTTTCCTTTTGGCATTAATGTATTTATAAAAGATTTTGGGATTTATTTTAATGTCATTGGCGATTTTTGTTTCAGTAGCTAATTTTGCTTGTTTGATTTCTTTTTTACATTTCCTATTGATATCTTTATACTCCTGCAATGCTATTTCTGTATTCTCAGCCTTTAAGATTTTAAATGCCCTTTGTTTTTGTTTTATTATACTTTGTACAGTCTTATTTATCCATAGTGGTTTCTTTTTATTCCTGGACATTTTATTACCAGAGGGTATACGTTTTTTACAGGACTCTAGTAGTATATCCTTAAACTTACCCCATTTATGTTCGGTATCCCCAGTTACCATGACTTTGTCCCAATCTACACATTTAAGCTCTTCCCTTAATTTGTTGAAATCAGCTTTCCTAAAATTCCAGGTTTTAGCATTCCCCCTTTGAAATGTTCTATTGAATATTATGTTGAAGCTTACCATATTATGATCGCTGGTGCCCAAGTGCTCCCGGACCTGTAGATCTGAAATTGTATCCGGTCTATTTGACAGGACCAGATCTAGCAAATTATCTCCCCTGGTCGGTTCACCTACCATCTGAGAGAGGAAATGGTCTTGAATGGTAGAAAAGGACCAAAAATAATTGGACAATTATTTCAAAGGCTTTTTAATGGGCTCCATGGAATCATTAATCCATCATCAATTAAGAAGATAAAAGGTCTGGAGCTGATTCCAGGTGTGGCATTTGCATTTGGAAGCTGTTGCTGTCAAACCAAAACATGCGGTCAAAGGAGCTCTCAATGGAAGAGAAACAAACCATCATTAGGCTTTGAAAAAAGAAGAAATCCATCAGAGAGAGAGTTAAAGAAAATGTTAGGAGTGGCCAAATCAAAAGTTTGGTATATTCTGCAAAAAAAAATAAATAAAAAAAAAAGAACGCACTGGTGAATTGGAGAACTCAAAAAGGCCTGGACATTCACATAAGAAAACGGTGATGGATGATTGCAGAATCCTTTTCGTGATGAAGAAACACCCCTTCACAGCATCCACCCAAGTGAAGAACACTCCAAGAAGTCAGTGTTTCAGTATCTAGTAGTAAGTCTACCATAAAGAGAAGACTTCATTAGACCAAATGCAGAGGGTTCACTGCAAGTACAAATTATTAATCAGCCTTAAAAATAAAAAGACCAGATTAAACTTTATCAAAAACATCTAAAGAAGCTGCCAAATTCTAGAAAAGCACTTTTGGACAGATGAAACTAAGACCAACCTGTACCAGAATAATGGGAAGCGGAAAGTATGATGAAGGCAAGGAATGGCTCATGATTCAAAGCACACCACATCCTCTGTAAAACATGGCGGAGGCAGTGTGATGGCTGGGCATGCATGGCTTCCAATGGCCCTTGGTCACCAGTGTTTATTGATGATGTGATGCCAGATAAGCAGCCAGATGAATTCTGAAATGTACAGGGCAAAACTTTCTGCTCAGTTTCAACTAAATGCAGCAAGGTTGATTGGACCCAGCATAGTACAGTTAGGTGGGCTTTACACGTTGCGAGTCGACATCGCTAGCAATTGCTAGCGATGTCCAGCGCGATAGCACCCGCCCCGGTCGCACATGTGATATGTGGTGATTGCTGCCGTAGCGAACATTATCGCTACGGCAGCTTCACATGCACATACCTGCTCGGCGACATCGCTGTGACTGCAGAACAATCCCACCTTCCAGGGGGAGGTGCGTTCGGCGTCACAGTGATGTCACCGCGACGTCACTAATCGGCCGGCCAATAGAAGTGGAGGGGCGGAGATGAGCGGGACATAACTTCCCGTCCACCTTCTCCCTTACGCATTGCCGTCGGAATTCAGGTAAGGAGATGTTTGTCGCTCCTGCGGGTTTACACACAGCGATGTGTGGAGCTGCAGGAACGACAAACAACATCGTACCTGCGGTCGAACCGACATTATGGAAATGAACGACGTTACACAGATCAGCGATATTGTACGCTTCTGTGCTCGTTCATCGTCGAACCTAGGATTTACACGTTGCGATTTCGCTACCGGTGCCGGATGTGCATCACTAACGACGTGACCCCGAAGATATATCGGTAGCGATGTCACAAGGTGTAAAGCACCCCTAAGACTTCAACGTACAGATGGACAATGACCCAAAACATACTGTGAAATCAACTCAGGAGTTAAAGGCAAAGAAGAGGAATATTCTGCAATGGGGAGTCAATCACCAGATTTCAACCCCATCGAGCTGCATTTCACATGTTGAAGGCAAAACGTAAGGCAGAAAGATGAACAAACAAGCAAGAGATGAAGTCAGCTGCAGTAAAGGCATGGGAAAGCAACACAAAGGAGGAAACCCAGCATTTGGTGACGTCCATGGCTTCCAGACTTCAGAAAGGATTCTCTACAATGTATTAAAAATTAACACATTATTTATGGTAAAGTAAATTTGTCCAATTACTTTTGAGCCCCTAAAATGAGGAGGTGCTGTAGAAAAATGGTTGTCATTCCTAAAGGTTTCACTGGATATTTATTCAATCCCTTCAATTAAACTTAAAAGTCTGGACTTCAATCGTATTTCAGTTGTTTCATTTTAAATAAAAATAGTGGTATGTAGAGGGGAAATCACGGAGATTTAGTCACTGTCCAAATAATTCTATACTTAACTCTACAGTTTTGTCCTTGGTTTCTTCAGAACCCAATAAGGTAATGCTTCATATGCATTAAATGATGGGGTAACACCATAGTTAATATTTGCCCATGAAACAGGTCCAGAGACATTTAAAGGGTTTATTTAAGACTTTTATTAGTTTTGCGCTTTGGGCTAAGAACTAATATGCAGGTAGTTGCTAGTGTTGAGCGAGTATGCTTGTCACTACTCGGTACTCGCACGAGTATCACTGTACTCGAGCTACTCGGCGGGGACCGAGTAATCTCGCGATACTCGTGATGTACTCGTGGTCTTCAACCCAGCATGTTGGCGCTCTTTTGAGAGCCAGCCCTCATGCAGGGATTGGCTGGCAGACCACTGCAATGCCACAGCCCTGTTAGTTGTGGAATTGCAGTGATTGGCCAGCCTGCACAGCGTGACCGAGCCTTTATACCGGCGGGCGCGCTGTGCTCTGCACACAGCCATCCAGACAGTCAGTGCAGGGAGAGTGTTGCTGCTTCAGGGAAAGGTTTGCGGCCCTTTATAGTTATTTCCGTAGCAGGGCTGAAAACAGTGTGACCAGAAGTCCTTCTCAGGACTATTGTAGTTGTATACAGGCAGGCAGGGTATTGCCAGGTCGGAGTACAGGAGCAGAGTCCTTCTCAGGACTATTGTTGCTGTATACAGGCAGGGCAGGCAGGGTATAGCCAGGTCGGAATACAGGCTAGTGACCAGAAGAGTCCTTCTCAGGACTATTGTAGCAGTATACAGGCAGGCAGGCAGGGTATATAGCCATTCCTAGTGGTGACCGTATACCAGCCTTCATCACCATATCTGGGGCTGGTGTACACAGTCTAAACAGTCCTGATAGTGTCAGACTTCTCAGTAATTGTCGCTCCTAAAAACCTGTTAGGTTCTTAGTGCGTCCGTGCTTGCATTTAAAAACCGCACGTGTGTGCCTGTCGGTGGCAGCGTACAGGTGCACTTGTGTGCGTTTTGCACAAACTTGGATATAACGCACAAGTCTAGTGAATATAAAACACGTCAGTCAGCAGTGTCTGATAGTGTCAAACTTCTCAGTAATTGTCGCTCCTAAAAACCTGTTAGGTTCTTAGTGCGTCCGTGCTTGCATTTAAAAACCGCACATGTGTGCCTGTCGGTGGCAGCGTACAGGTACACGTTTTGCACAAACTAGTATATAACGCACAAGTCTAGTGTATAATACACGTCAGTCAGCAGTGTCTGATAGTGTCAAACTTCTCAGTAATTGTCGCTCCTAAAAACCTGTTAGGTTCTTAGTGCGTCCGTGCTTGCATTTAAAAACCGCACGTGTGTGCCTGTCGGTGGCAGCGTACAGGTGCACTTGTGTGTGTTTTGCACAAACTTGGATATAACGCACAAGTCTAGTGAATACACGTCAGCACAGCATTGCAAAATGCGCAAGGGCGTTGGCAACGAACAAGGAAGTGGACGTGATGGTGGTGCAGGTAGAGGCCGAGGTCGTGGGCAAGCTCTAATTTCACCACAACAAAGGGCCACATCTACTCGCTCGCACGTCCTGTCCCAAATTCTTGGTGACCGCAGCAGTACACCGCTCTTGAACCAAGACCAGTGTCAACAGGTTGTTAGTTGGATAGCGGATAATGCTTCCAGTCAGATTGGCACCACCACAAACACTCTGCCTTCCACACGGTCAAGTGTCAGTAGCCGTGATACTGCACCGCACATTTCAGAACCTGATCCTCCTTCCTACCACAAGGCTGAGTACACGTCCACGGACATTACTGATCCCACACTTGGACACTCGGAAGAGCTGTTCACGTTTCCATTCGCACATTCTGGCCTCTCGCCAGCTCCTGTTGAAGTGGGTCATGAGGAGATCGTATGTACAGATGCCCAAATATTTGAGCAGCCACGTTCTCACGAAGTTGGCAATGTGTCTCAACAAGGGGTGGACGATGATGAGACACAATTGTCAGGAAGTCAGGAGGAGGAGCAGGGTGCGGAAGAGGAAGACGACGTGGTGGATGATCCAGTAACTGACCCAACCTGGCAGGAGGATATGCAGAGCGAGGACAGCAGTGCACAGGGGGAGGGAGGCGTAGCATCCCAACAGGCAGTAAGAAGCAGGGTGGTGGCCCCAGGCAGAAGTCAGGCAACCGTTCCCCGGAACAACAACACGACACAAGGTGCCTGTACAAATGTTAGGTCTTCCCGAGTCTGACAGTTTTTTAAGTTGGCTCCAGATGATTCTAAAAAGGCCATTTGCAGCACCTGCCGTGCCAGCATCAGCAGGGGTACCAAAACTAGCAGCCTGACCACCACCAGCATGATCAGGCACATGTCAGCCAAGCACCCGACTTTGTGGGAGGTACAACAGAGTCGAGGAGCAGTGCTTGCTGATGTCACTGCTACGTCTTCGCTTGTTGTGCATGCGAGCCAATCCCCTGTCCATGCTGCCTGCGAACAAGCCTCCTCCAGCCCTGCACCTGCAGTTGCCTACGCAGAAATAACACCATCATCAAGCACGTCCTTGTCCCAGCGTAGCGTTCAGTTATCCATTCAGCAAACCTTTGAACGCAGGCGCAAATACACTGCCAACGCCCCACATGCCACAGTTCTAAATGCTAACATTTCGCGACTGCTTGCGCTGGAAATGTTGCCTTTTAGGCTGGTGGAGACAGAAGCATTCCGCGACCTGATGGCGGCAGCTGTCCCATGTTACTCAGTCCCCAGCCGCCACTATTTCTCCTGGTGTGCCGTCCCCGCATTGCATAACCACGTGTCACAAAACATCACACGTGCCCTGAACAACGCTGTTTCAGCCAAAGTCCACCTAACCACAGACACGTGGACAAGTGCTTGTGGGCAAGGCCGCTACATCTCGTTGACGGCACACTGGGTTAATATTGTGGAAGCTGGGACCCAGTCTGAGCGAGGGACGGAACACGTCCTTCCCACACCAAGGTTTGCAGGCCCTACCTCAGTCAGGGTTTCACCCACACTCTACAGCTCCGGAATGTCATGCTCCTCAGCCTCATCCTCCTCCTGCGCATCCTCATCCACTTTACCCTCCACACCAGTCCCAAGCTGGAAGCACTGCAGCACTGCCTCGGCGAAGCGGCAACAGGCTGTGCTGAAGCTAATCTGCATAGGTGACAAACCCCACAATGCAGAAGAGGTGTGGACAGCTCTGAAACAGCAGGCAGATCACTGGCTCACACCTCTGAACCTAAAGCCAGGAAAGGTCGTGTGTGACAATGGCCGGAACCTGGTGGCGGCTTTGAGGCGAGGCCAGCTGACACATGTTCCATGCGTTGCCCATGTGCTCAACCTCGTGGTTCAGCGGTTTCTAAAGTCATACCCAGAGCTGTCTGATCTGCTGGTAAAAGTTCACCGCCTGTCCGCACATTTTCGAAAGTCACCTACTGCTTCAGCCGGCCTTGCCGGCTTTCAGCGCCGTTTGCATCTTCCGGCTCACAGACTGGTGTGTGATGTCCCCACGCATTGGAATTCAACTCTGCACATGTTGGTCAGGATATGTGAGCAGAAGAGGGCAGTTGTTGAGTACCTGCATCACCTAAGCCGTCGGGAAATGGGTCAAACTCCACACATAACACCTGAGGAGTGGAGATGGATGTCCGACCTATGTACCATCCTCCAAAACTTTGAGGACTCCACCAAGATGGTGAGTGGGGATGACGCCATTATTAGCGTCACCATACCGCTTCTCTGCCTTCTAAAACGGTCTCTGCTCAAAAACAAACATGATGCATTGCAGGTGGAGCGCGATGAATTGGAGCAAGAAACAGTAGTGGGTGTGGGTGATAACACACAGCCGAGCCTCGTCTCATCACAACGTGCAGTGGAGGACTATGACGAGGAGAAGGATGAAGACATGGAGCAACTCTCCGGCCAAATTGAGGCTATGACATGCACACCAGTCATATCCTCGGTTCAGCGTGGCTGGCCAGAGGACAGGGTAGATGAGGAGGAGGAGGAGGAGGACAGCATGTTCAGTCATCGTGTTGGGCAGAATACTGAAGTACTGGCTGTTAAGAGTCTGGCGCACATGGCTGACTTTATGGTAAGCTGCCTGTCTCGTGACCCTCGCGTTAAGAACATCTTGGCCGACAATCATTACTGGTTGGTAACACTGTTAGACCCACACTACAAGGAGAACTTTATGTCTCTTATTCCCGAGGCGGAGAGGTCAGCCAAAATGCAGCAGTTCCGGAAGGCCATAGTCACGGAAGTAGGCAAAGCATTCCCCTCACAAAACACTAGCGGCATAGGTCAGGAATCAGTGGACAACAAAGGCGTACAGCCGAGAGGGGCACAAGTCCAATCCGCCAGAGGTAGGGGAACAGTCTTTAAGATGTGGGACAGTTTTCTCAGCCCCTCACGTACCACAGCCCCTGAAGTGCGGGGTAGTGCCACAAGAAATCCTAAGTTTGCCCAGATGCTCAAGGAGTACCTTGCAGATCGAACAACTGTACTCCGACATTCCTCTGTGCCTTACAATTATTGGGTATCCAAGCTGGACACGTGGCATGAATTGGCTCTCTACGCCTTGGAAGTCCTGGCCTGCCCTGCTGCTAGCGTTTTGTCAGAGCGTGTTTTTAGTGCCGCAGGTGGAATCATTACAGATAAACGCACCCGCCTGTCAACTGAAAATGCTGATAGGCTGACTCTGATCAAGATGAACAAGGGTTGGATTGGGCCAGACTTCACCACACCACCAGCAAATGAGAGCGGAATTTAAAGTTTGTAACGGGAATTTGCCATGTACCTCCACTCACCCATGGGTACACACTTCTGGACTTTGGATAATCGCTGGACTGCTCCTCCTTCTCCTCATGCGCCACCATGATGACCGTTACAACAGTTAGGCCGCTGTTTCAGGTATACCCCCAGTGGTAAATTTTTTCGCCCATTCTTTCAGAATGGACATTACAACGACAGGAGACCCGCTTCTTTGCAATGGGAACAATGTTTTGAGGCCCTCATGCACATCTCTATCCAGGGACAATGTGGAGCCTCCCAATTTTTGGCTGCCCTGCCAAAGGGCTATACTACAATAGACCCACTTCCTTACAATGGGCACTTCTGGTTTACAGGCCCTCATGCACGTCTTTATCCAGGGACAATGTGGAGCCTCCCAATTTTTGGCTGTCCTGCCAAAGGGCTATACTACAATAGACCCACTTCCTTACAATGGGCACTTCAGGTTTACAGGCCCTCATGCACGTCTCTATCCAGGGACAATGTGGAGCCTCCCAATTTTTGGCTGCCCTGCCTAAGGGCTATACTACAATAGACCCACTTCCTTACAATGGGCACTTCAGGTTTACAGGCCCTCATGCACGTCTCTATCCAGGGACAATGTGGAGCCTCCCAATTTTTGGCTGCCCTGTCAAAGGGCTATACTACAATAGACCCACTTCCTTACAATGGGCACTTCAGGTTTACAGGCCCTCATGCACGTCTCTATCCAGGGACAATGTGGAGCCTCCCAATTTTTGGCTGTCCTGCCAAAGGGCTATACTACAATAGACCCACTTCCTTACAATGGGCACTTCAGGTTTACAGGCCCTCATGCACGTCTCTATCCAGGGACAATGTGGAGTCTCCCAATTTTTGGCTGCCCTGCCTAAGGGCTATACTACAATAGACCCACTTCCTTACAATGGGCACTTCAGGTTTACAGGCCCTCATGCACGTCTCTATCCAGGGACAATGTGGAGTCTCCCAATTTTTGGCTGCCCTGCCAAAGGGCTATACTAAAATAGACCCACTTCCTCACAATGGGCACTTCTGGTTTACAGGCCATCATGCACGTCTCTATCCAGGGACAATGTGGAGCCTCCCAATTTTTGGCTGCCCTGCCAAAGGGCTATACTACAATAGACCCACTTCCTTACAATGGGCACTTCTGGTTTACAGGCCCTCATGCACGTCTTTATCCAGGGACAATGTGGAGCCTCCCAATTTTTGGCTGTCCTGCCAAAGGGCTATACTACAATAGACCCACTTCCTTACAATGGGCACTTCAGGTTTACAGGCCCTCATGCACGTCTCTATCCAGGGACAATGTGGAGCCTCCCAATTTTTGGCTGCCCTGCCAAAGGGCTATACTACAATAGACCCACTTCCTTACAATGGGCACTTCAGGTTTACAGGCCCTCATGCACGTCTCTATCCAGAGACAATGTGGAGCCTCCCAATTTTTGGCTGTCCTGCCAAAGGGCTATACTACAATAGACCCACTTCCTTTCAATGGGCACTTCAGGTTTACAGGCCCTCATGCACGTCTCTATCCAGGGACAATGTGGAGCCTCCCAATTTTTGGCTGCCCTGCCAAAGGGCTATACTACAATAGACCCACTTTCTTACAATGGGCACTTCAGGTTTACAGGCCCTCATGCACGTCTCTATCCAGGGACAATGTGGAGCCTCCCAATTTTTGGCTGCCCTGCCAAAGGGCTATACTACAATAGACCCACTTCCTTACAATGGGCACTTCAGGTTTACAGGCCCTCATGCACGTCTCTATCCAGGGACAATGTGGAGCCTCCCAATTTTTGGCTGTCCTGCCAAAGGGCTATACTACAATAGACCCACTTCCTTTCAATGGGCACTTCAGGTTTACAGGCCCTCATGCACGTCTCTATCCAGGGACAATGTGGAGTCTCCCAATTTTTGGCTGCCCTTCCAAAGGGCTATACAAAAATAGACCCACTTCCTCACAATGGGCACTTCTGGTTTATAGGCCATCATGCACGTCTCTATCCAGTGACAATGTGGAGCCTCCCAATTTTTGGCTGCCCTGCCAAAGGGCTATACTACAATAGACCCACTTCCTTACAATGGGCACTTCTGGTTTACAGGCCAACATGCACGTCTCTATCCAGGGACAATGTGGAGCCTCCCAATTTTTGGCTGCCCTGCCAAAGGGCTATACTACAATAGACTCACTTCCTTACAATGGACACTTCTGGTTTACAGGCCATCATGCACGTCTCTATCCAGGGACAATGTGGAGCCTCCCAATTTTTGGCTGCCCTGCCAAAGGGCTATACTACAAAAGACCCACTTCCTTACAATGGGCACTTTTGGTTTACAGGCCATCATGCACGTCTCTATCCAGGGACAATGTGGAGCCTCCCAATTTTTGGCTTCCCTGCCTAAGGGCTATACTACAATAGACCCACTTCCTTACAATGGGCACTTCAGGTTTACAGGCCCTCATGCACGTCTCTATCCAGGGACAATGTGGAGTCTCCCAATTTTTGGCTGCCCTGCCTAAGGGCTATACTACAATAGACCCACTTCCTTACAATGGGCACTTCAGGTTTACAGGCCCTCATGCACGTCGCTATCCAGGGACAATGTGGAGCCTCCCAATTTTTGGCTGCCCTGCCAAAGGGCTATACTACAATAGACCCACTTCCTTACAATGGGCACTTCAGGTTTACAGGCCCTCATGCACGTCTCTATCCAGGGACAATGTGGAGCCTCCCAATTTTTGGCTGCCCTGCCAAAAGGCTATACTACAATAGACCCACTTCCTTACAATGGGCACTTCAGGTTTCCAGGCCCTCACGCACGTCTCTATCCAGGGACAATGTGGAGTCTCCCAATTTTTGGCTGCCCTGCCTAAGGGCTATACTACAATAGACCCACTTCCTTACAATGGGCACTTCAGGTTTACAGGCCCTCATGCACGTCTTTATCCAGGGACAATGTGGAGTCTCCCAATTTTTGGCTGCCCTGCCAAAGGGCTATACTAAAATAGACCCACTTTCTTACAATGGGCACTTCAGGTTTACAGGCCCTCATGCACGTCTCTATCCAGGGACAATGTGGAGCCTCCCAATTTTTGGCTGCCCTGCCAAAGGGCTATACTACAATAGACCCACTTCCTTACAATGGGCACTTCAGGTTTACAGGCCCTCATGCACGTCTCTATCCAGGGACAATGTGGAGCCTCCCAATTTTTGGCTGTCCTGCCAAAGGGCTATACTACAATAGACCCACTTCCTTTCAATGGGCACTTCAGGTTTACAGGCCCTCATGCACGTCTCTATCCAGGGACAATGTGGAGTCTCCCAATTTTTGGCTGCCCTTCCAAAGGGCTATACAAAAATAGACCCACTTCCTCACAATGGGCACTTCTGGTTTATAGGCCATCATGCACGTCTCTATCCAGTGACAATGTGGAGCCTCCCAATTTTTGGCTGCCCTGCCAAAGGGCTATACTACAATAGACCCACTTCCTTACAATGGGCACTTCTGGTTTACAGGCCAACATGCACGTCTCTATCCAGGGACAATGTGGAGCCTCCCAATTTTTGGCTGCCCTGCCAAAGGGCTATACTACAATAGACTCACTTCCTTACAATGGACACTTCTGGTTTACAGGCCATCATGCACGTCTCTATCCAGGGACAATGTGGAGCCTCCCAATTTTTGGCTGCCCTGCCAAAGGGCTATACTACAAAAGACCCACTTCCTTACAATGGGCACTTTTGGTTTACAGGCCATCATGCACGTCTCTATCCAGGGACAATGTGGAGCCTCCCAATTTTTGGCTTCCCTGCCTAAGGGCTATACTACAATAGACCCACTTCCTTACAATGGGCACTTCAGGTTTACAGGCCCTCATGCACGTCTCTATCCAGGGACAATGTGGAGTCTCCCAATTTTTGGCTGCCCTGCCTAAGGGCTATACTACAATAGACCCACTTCCTTACAATGGGCACTTCAGGTTTACAGGCCCTCATGCACGTCTCTATCCAGGGACAATGTGGAGCCTCCCAATTTTTGGCTGCCCTGCCAAAGGGCTATACTACAATAGACCCACTTCCTTACAATGGGCACTTCAGGTTTACAGGCCCTCATGCACGTCTCTATCCAGGGACAATGTGGAGCCTCCCAATTTTTGGCTGCCCTGCCAAAAGGCTATACTACAATAGACCCACTTCCTTACAATGGGCACTTCAGGTTTCCAGGCCCTCACGCACGTCTCTATCCAGGGACAATGTGGAGTCTCCCAATTTTTGGCTGCCCTGCCTAAGGGCTATACTACAATAGACCCACTTCCTTACAATGGGCACTTCAGGTTTACAGGCCCTCATGCACGTCTTTATCCAGGGACAATGTGGAGTCTCCCAATTTTTGGCTGCCCTGCCAAAGGGCTATACTAAAATAGACCCACTTTCTTACAATGGGCACTTCAGGTTTACAGGCCCTCATGCACGTCTCTATCCAGGGACAATGTGGAGCCTCCCAATTTTTGGCTGCCCTGCCAAAGGGCTATACTACAATAGACCCACTTCCTTACAATGGACACTTCAGGTTTACAGGCCCTCATGCACGTCTCTATCCAGGGACAATGTGGAGCCTCCCAATTTTTGGCTGTCTTGCCAAAGGGCTATACTACAATAGACCCACTTCCTTTCAATGGGCACTTCAGGTTTACAGGCCCTCATGCACGTCTCTATCCAGGGACAATGTGGAGTCTCCCAATTTTTGGCTGCCCTTCCAAAGGGCTATACAAAAATAGACCCACTTCCTCACAATGGGCACTTCTGGTTTATAGGCCATCATGCACGTCTCTATCCAGTGACAATGTGGAGCCTCCCAGTTTTTGGCTGCCCTGCCAAAGGGCTATACTACAATAGACCCACTTCCTTACAATGGGCACTTCTGGTTTACAGGCCAACATGCACGTCTCTATCCAGGGACAATGTGGAGCCTCCCAATTTTTGGCTGCCCTGCCAAAGGGCTATACTACAATAGACTCACTTCCTTACAATGGACACTTCTGGTTTACAGGCCATCATGCACGTCTCTATCCAGGGACAATGTGGAGCCTCCCAATTTTTGGCTGCCCTGCCAAAGGGCTATACTACAAAAGACCCACTTCCTTACAATGGGCACTTTTGGTTTACAGGCCATCATGCACGTCTCTATCCAGGGACAATGTGGAGCCTCCCAATTTTTGGCTTCCCTGCCTAAGGGCTATACTACAATAGACTCACTTCCTTACAATGGGCACTTCAGGTTTACAGGCCCTCATGCACGTCTCTATCCAGGGACAATGTGGAGTCTCCCAATTTTTGGCTGCCCTGCCTAAGGGCTATACTACAATAGACCCACTTCCTTACAATGGGCACTTCAGGTTTACAGGCCCTCATGCACGTCTCTATCCAGGGACAATGTGGAGCCTCCCAATTTTTGGCTGCCCTGCCAAAGGGCTATACTACAATAGACCCACTTCCTTACAATGGGCACTTCAGGTTTACAGGCCCTCATGCACGTCTCTATCCAGGGACAATGTGGAGCCTCCCAATTTTTGGCTGCCCTGCCAAAAGGCTATACTACAATAGACCCACTTCCTTACAATGGGCACTTCAGGTTTCCAGGCCCTCACGCACGTCTCTATCCAGGGACAATGTGGAGTCTCCCAATTTTTGGCTGCCCTGCCTAAGGGCTATACTACAATAGACCCACTTCCTTACAATGGGCACTTCAGGTTTACAGGCCCTCATGCACGTCTTTATCCAGGGACAATGTGGAGTCTCCCAATTTTTGGCTGCCCTGCCAAAGGGCTATACTAAAATAGACCCACTTCCTTACAGTGGGCACTTCTGGTTTACAGGCCATCATGCACGTCTCTATCCAGGGACAATGTGGAGCCTCCCAATTTTTGGCTGCCCTACCAAAGGGCTATACTACAAAAGACCCACTTCCTTACAATGGGCACTTCTGGTTTACAGGCCATCATGCACGTCTCTATCCAGGGACAATGTGGAGCCTCCCAATTTTTGGCTACCCTGCCTAAGGGCTATACTACAATAGACCCACTTCCTTACAATGGGCACTTCAGGTTTACAGGCCCTCATGCACGTCTCTATCCAGGGACAATGTGGAGTCTCCCAATTTTTGGCTGCCGTGCCTAAGGGCTATACTACAATAGACCCACTTCCTTACAATGGGCACTTCAGGTTTACAGGCCCTCATGCACGTCTGTATGCAGGGGCATTGGTGAACCTCACAATTTTGGACTGCCCTGGCAAAGGAAAATACTACAAAGACTCACTTCCTCAAAATGGGCACATTAGACTCAAGAGGCCTTCATGTACGTCTCTTCTCAGGGACATCGGAGTGCCACACAATGTTTTCTCGTAAAATCTTTCATGTAATCTCCAAAAGTAACATACACCAGCTCTATCTCACTATTGGGTATGTGCCCTTAACATTTCTGCCATGAAAATTCATTTTGGTGTCATTTTGGAAGGTTTTCTGGTGAGTCCGTAAAAATGGCATAAAACGCGGACAAAATTGTTCACAGCTGTGACTTTTGAGTGATAAATGCTTCAAGGGGTCTTCCCCATGCTGTTGCCATGTCATTTGAACACTCTTCTGAGACTTTTGTGACATTTTTAGGGTTTCTACATGCTGCCGGGGGGTCATTTCATAAAAATACTCGGGTCTCCCATAGGATAACATTGTGCTCGGTGCTCGGGCCGAGTACACGAGTATCTTGGGATGCTCGGCCCGAGCCTCGAGCACCCGAGCTTTTCAGTACTCGCTCATCACTATTGCTAACTACCTGCCTTGTCTGCACTGGGATGATCTCTGTTTGCTCAGCCAGTGCTTCCCGTGCTTCACTTCACCTTCACATCTGAACAGAGCAGCACATTTTCTTCCGGTCTGCTCTGTTGATAGGGTGTCACTGCGTACATCATGCTGATTGAAAGCCGGCTCTTGCCAAAATATGGTGAGTTGGCTGTCAATCAACATGAAATTGGCAGAGGCGCCCTGTCAACACAGAAGCATGGAAGAAAAGACATTGGTTTGTTGACTTGATACCATCAGAAGCCGCAGAATCATCATCAGGAGTGGTCTACAAATCCTCTGAGCTGACAGAGATTGGTGTCGAGTGGAACAGGCAGGTATGCAAAACAACAAAAAAATATTTCGAATTTTTTTTGCTTTTTTGTTCTTTTAGTTGCAAGAGTTGGCATGTCAGTCTTTTTTTTTTTTGTCTGTACACTTGCCCCAGTAGGTGTATTTAAGACTGGCGTTTGGTCACATACATTTAGATATGAGTAAGGATCCTTGCTGATCTGAAAGGCGTCATCTGCTCTGCTTTTTACCGTTTTTTCGATGGTAAACCTTGAGGGGTTTAAAATGAAAAGGGACACACGCGGCACCACTCTAAATGTAGTAGTTCAAAAGCATAAAAAATGATTAAGAAATGTGCATAAATTGCACTCACCTTGTTTCAAGTTAGGTCAAACCCAAAGATCCCTTTAGGATCAATCTCCACAATCTCTGTGCTGATCTGCTGCTCACTAGGATCTGATACACTGTGAAATCACCTCCACAGGAAGTGTTCTTTTTACAGTTTTTTGTTCATCATAAGTTTTATATTTCTTAAATTTTTTTTTAACCTATTTGTATTACTGGATACCGCTTTGTGTCATGGACCGTGTATTTCTATGCAACTGTCACACTCAAGGAGAGCAGACGGTCAGTTTAAGCATTACAATTAGAAAAAGCAAGAATGTCCTTTGTCTGCGCACTCCTCCCAGTTATTTCAGGTGTTTCTAATTTTCCTTTTGCAGGTTCTATTCTAGCCCATATAATAGTTTAGTTTAAACAAGAGAGGCATAGCATTTAGAGTAGGACCCAGATAAGAGTTACACCTTGACGTTGGTATCTAGGCACAAGTAAATTTGGCCACCTTTATTTGCTAAATAACTAATATTTTTCACCAAAATATTTTTTCATATTTTCTTAGCAGTAATGCGTATGCACATTCCAATATTCACCATCTACATTCTTGTGTTTTCTCCTTCCCGTTACTTGAGTGCAACTGCTATTTTTGAATATTGTATGTCATGTTTAGTATGCACCAGTTCAGACTATGAGATTAGGAAGTGTCGGCAATTTTTTCTAGTTAATATTTTTACAATCTGACAGAGCAATGATGAAGTTAAAACACTATAGCAGGAGGGGCCATGATGGGGACATTTATACCAGGATGGGACCATGATGGGGGCATTTATACTAGCATGGGGCCATGATGGGGACCGCTTTGAATTATATAAAATCTAACATCAGAAACAGATTAACAGATGACTTGAGTGCTGCATGTGTTGCTCTCAAACTTAGAAGGTATAAGCTTAGGCTTGACAGGTTGTCAGCATGCATGCAATAACAAAAATCACATTAATTGTTCAAAAGCATGGCAAATGCTTTTAAAGTTTTGTTATTCAGGTTAAATTGCCCTGTTGGCAAAGAACATGGATTACTGGAACCAAGTCATGGGGTCTGATGAGAACAAGAAAAACTTATTTGGTTCAAATGATGTCAAGCGTGTGTAGCAGCAACCAAGTGAGGAGTACAGAGAAAAGTGTGTCCTGCCTACAGTCAAGCATGGTGGTGGGAGTGTCAAGGTTTGGGGCTGCTTGAGCGTTGCTGGCTGTGGGGAACTACAGTTCATTGAAGGAATCATGATCACAAACATGTATTGTAACATACTGAAGCAGAGCACGATCCCCTCTCTTTGTAAACTGGGTCGCAGGGCAGTATTTTAACATGATACCGACCCCAGACACACCTCTAAGATGATCACTGCCTTGCTAAAGAAACTGAGGGTAAAGGTGCTAGAATTAAACCCTATTGAACATTTGTGGGGCATCCTCAAATGGAAGGTGGAGGCATGCAAGGTCTCTAACATCCACCAGCTCTGTGATGTCGTCATGGAGGATGGAAGAGGATCCAGCAGCTCCTGTGAAGCTCTAGTGAACTCTATGCACAAGTCAGTGCTTGAAAATAATGGTGGCCACACAAAATGTTGACACTTTATACACAACTTGGCCATTTTCACTCAGGGACGTATACGTTTTGTTGCTAGCGGTTTAGGCATTTATGGCTGTGTGATGAGTTATTTAGAGTTTAGAGGGCACACAAAATTTACACTGTTATAGAAACTGTACACTGACTACTCTGACCCAATGTAAAGTGGCATATCTTCAGTGTTGTGTCATGAATAGATATAATAAAATATTTACAAAAATGTTAGGGGTGTACTCACTTTTGTGATATACTGTATGAGTGAGAGGTATAGTGATCTTTCTAATGATTTTTTACACCTAGGCCTGTGACGGGGACAAGGGGGCATTTCCTACGTCTAGAGAAACGAAGGTTTAATCATAATTACAGGTGCAGATTCATTATTGTAAGAGTAGTGAAACTATGGAACTATCTGCCACATGATGCTGTAATGGTTGATTCAAGCATAAAATTCAGGAGACGCCTGGATGCCTTTCTTGAAAAATATAATATCATGCGTTATGAGCATTAGCGTCTGTGATGGGGCGTTGATCCAGGGAACTAGTCTTATTGCCGAATGTGGAGTTGGGAAGGAATTTTTCCTCTAATGTGGAGCTATTGGTGTCTACTCCACAGTTTTTGTTGCCTTCCTATGGATCAACATGTTAGACTATAGAGTAAACTCAATGGACTTAAGGGGGCTTTACACACAGCGACATCGCTAGCGATGTCACTCGTGAAAGCACCCGCCCCAGTCGTTTGTGTGTCCCGGGCAAGTCACTGCCCGTGGCGCACAATATCGCTAGTACCCATCACACATACTTACCTTCCTAGCGATGTCGCTGTGGCCAGCGAACAGCCTCTTTTCTAAGGGGGCGGTTCATGCAGCGTTACAGCGACGTCACACAGCAGGCGTCCAATAGAAGCGGAAGGGCGGAGAGCAGCCACATGAAAGTCATGCCCACCTCGTTGCCGGAGGACGCAGGTACGGTGTTGTTCGTCATTCCTGGGGTGTCACACGTAGCGATGTGTGCTGCCTCAGGGATGATGAACAACCTGCGTCCAAAAGCAGCAACGATATTTTGGAAATGGACGTGTCAACAATCAACGATTTGGTAAGTAGTTTGCATCGTTCGCACGTGTCACACGCAACGACGTCGCTAACGAGGCCGGATGTGCGTCACAAATTCCTTGACCCCAACGATATCTCGTTAGCGATGTCGTTGCGTGTAACGGGCCTTTAGTCTACCCTATGAAACTATTTGAAGCTCACTTACAAAGTCTGTAATATGGAATAAGCAAAATACTCAGCCGTAATGAAATAATTTAGTTCTTGAGATCTCAAGATTGGACCCCCAACCTTACGCCTTTTATGACTTGCCTACTTGATACTGCTATGATCCTGCAGTGATCTGAATAATCTTCTGAGTTTGCTTCCATTATTCTCTCCAAATCCTCTTTTCTTATTTCTACATAATGTAAATAAGTAGCACATAACTTGTCCGTAGGATCTCAGAACAATCTCTTCATCACCATTTATTCCACACTTAATTCTCACAAGACAAAGGGATATAGAGTTACATTATTGTAATCTCCTCTCCATATGGATAGAATTAATGAAACTCTTTAACAAATGGCCCCAAAGCTACAGCTTTTGTTTCGGGAACACTGGTTTTCTAATGTAGACTTTTTTTTTCTGTAACAATCATTGGGAAATGTCACTTTATATGTTAGGAGGATTAAACAGGCCTGGTGAGGATGGAAATTGTCAGCGAATTCTTGTACGGTTTTATTTTTATTATGTCAGATGCATTTTTTTTTATATTTTTAAATTGTAAATTATGATTGCTGGCTGTGGAAACCATAGAATTAAGAGGAAATAAGCCTTACATATTTATATAGTCACAGTATATACTGTAAGTTGAAAAAACTACATAGGTCTATCAAATTCAACCTTTCTCCACCAGTTACACATTCTCTATTTCTAGATTATTTGTATTCCACAAGACCATTTGTGAGAAAAGCAACTAGATCTTTTTTAAATGATGATATAATGTCTGTGTCAAGGGTGTCTCAGGTGAAGCCTATACTGGCCCTAAGGCTGGGGCCCCTGCGCTCACCCTAAGACCCGGAGGTACTTTTAATGGTAGGGAAGTCCGGGCCTCCAACCTAGGCCCTATCTCCTGTCGTTGTCCTTAATGTTTTGAAGCCCCCTCCAAAACCCACCACCCGGGGGTAATGACCAAGAACAGAAGACTACACCCCACCAACAAATAAGGACAAACAGGGGTAACAACAAAAACAACTACTTCTACACTTGGCAACTACACACAAAGGAGCAACTAAAAGTTCACGAGAAGAAACAAAATAAAAGGGGGGAAAAATACAAACTACTGGTAAACTATCATACAATAAAGAAACATACCTAGAACTTGCTGCAGCAAAACACCAATGCTGCAGTCCAAAGCACAACTGAGAGTGAGAGACAACAGCTCCTTCCACCTCCTGGCTCAGGTTACAAATGATAGGAAATATCGGGCCTCCTCTGGTGGAAGGAGAGGGTATTTATAGAACCTGTGTATAGTCCCAACCGGAAACACCTGACCAGGAGTCAGGAGCTGCTGAAAGGAAACCTGGCATTAACCCTCTCCTCCTCAAAGAAAAGGGAATTCATTTAATAAGCACAGTTGTCGCGGGCGGAGGAGGGGACGCCGCGCTCTCCCACTGCTCGGATCCGGCTGCCGTTGCAGCTGCCGCTCTCTCCCACCCAAGTAACCTGGCCCTGATGCTGCCCCTAAAACCCAGGCAGCACCCCTTGACCCCAGTCCAGCACAAGTTACCCGAGCGGGATCTGTCCTTCCCCTCCAGAGGGTAGCCACCGGTTCCTGTGGTGGCTGGGCCCCAGCCTGCTCCACTGCGGGCCCTCCCTCCAACCTGCCTCTCCGGAGGCGGTTACGGTAAGCTGCAACAACAGATTTATTTATAACCCACTTAATGTTTGTGGTTACCCTGCGAGTTCTCGGGCCTGTTCATAGGAGTTCTTATGCAAACAACTTTTCAAGCGGTCCCCACGGGGACAACGGTGCCGGCAACGGCCGGTTTCCAATCACGGTAGACAATCAAGTAAATCTTCGGTTATCATTCTCATTTTTGCAAAACTTTTTCAAACACACTTTAAACACACATGTTTTCTGGTCCCAACGGGGACGGTGCAACGGTGCTCCGCTGCCATTATTCAGAGTCCTCGATTTCACCTGAGGGAGGGGGCGCGGCGCTCACATGGGACTCCTGGCTGCCCCTCAACTTAGCATCCAGCGCGAACCACCCCCTCTCCCCACAGTGCCGGGTGTACTGCACTATATCACCCGGCATCAGGTTACGACCGGGATGCTCCTCTGGCAGGTGAACATTCACATCCCGCTGGGCTATAAACACTTCGGCCTCCAGGCCCGGTTCATATATAAATCCATAGCCCCGGCGGACATCAAATCGCCTCACCTGCCCTTCGTACAGCGGGCCCCGGACACGGAAAGTTGCCTGACGGAGGCTCTCTTTTTCCCGGATTGCACGGGCCACCAACTCCGCTTTCTTCCTTTCCCGTTCACCGATTTCCAGGCCCAACGGTACCGGCTCCCTGTCCCAGTACGGTGCTGCTGCGAGCTCCGGCACACGGGTCGGGTCCCGCGAGACCTGTTGGACATTGCCCATGCTGGTACTCTGGGCGACAGGTCCCGCGGTGACTTGGCCTTAGACGCTGCTTTGCATCGGCAACCCGGCGCAACCTCAGCCAAGGTGTGGGGGATGGGCACAGGGGCTTTCCGCGGTTGGGCCTTCGGCACGGAGCGGGCTATCGGCTCCGGCTCGGGGACTTTCTCGGGGGACGCCTCCGGTTCGATTTTCGGGACTTTCCAGGGCAGCACCTCCGGTCGACTACGGGCTCCGGCTACAGCTCGGCCCGCCTGGGCGGGCATGCTGGGTATCGCTACCGGTTGCGGTTTCCGAGACGGGTGGCGAGGGAGGCAGCAGGGGGAGAGGGTTTCGACCGGGTCCCGCAGCCGCGATGACCGGCCCTTCAAGGGCATCGGGGCGTGGGTCACTCACCCTCCCTTCCTCCGCTTTCTCCTCGCGTCTCCGCACGGTCGCGATGACGTCCGCCATGTCGGTCTCCCACTCCTCCATGAGGAGCTGCATCTTGACCTGCAGCCTTTGGTAGAGCTGCGCGGTCCGGATCTCCACCCACGCCGCGGTTCCAGGTGCGGGGGCTACGGTGCTGCGGGACGGCATGAACATGTTGCTGGCGGCCTTTCCCAGGAACAAGATGGCTGCAGGGTCCTGGCGTCCCCGCTTTTATAGCCGCGCTCACATGCAGCTAGCCGCCATTCCGTCTCCTTCAGCCTCTTTCCGGCCCCTCCTCTATCGGGGTGGGGTTTTGGCCTTCGCGCCTCTACTACTCGAGAAGACGCTCGAGCGGGAACTTTTCGCGCCAAAGATGGCGACTTCTGAAATTTTCCGGCCGGATACCTCCGGCGGTCACAAGGCGCACCTCTACCCAATGGCAGAGCGGTAAGATCCTGTTCGTGACGCCAAGTTGTCGCGGGCGGAGGCTCTCCCACTGCTCGGGTCTGGCTGCTGCTGCTGCTCGGTGGCTCGAGCGATGGGTCGGATCCCGGGGACTCGAGCGGCGCTCCTCGCCCGTGAGTGAAATGGGATTGGGATTTGGGATAGTTTATTGTCCGTGACGCCACCCACGGTTGTGGTGATTATGTGGACACCACCGCTGCTCTGTATGGGGATCCCGGGAGCGATGACAGGGAGCAGCAAAGTTGTTGGTTCTCCCCTCCGTGGGTAGGGGGTAGTTGTCTCGGGGCCCAGTGATGAGGTGGGTGATGCAGGGCTTGGTGGGGTGCAGGGACGCGGGGGCAGCGCTGTGCCTTGCGGCACTGTGGTACTCACTCAGCCTGAGATGATGACACAGTTCTCGGTAAAACACACGGCTGGAAAGACGGTTCCCACGGACGGCTGCACTTGCTTTCCCCAGTAGTTGACGGTGACGGTCCCTTTTTCCTGCACCTAAGATGATGATGGTTGCGATGGGTTCCCACCGGTAACCCGCTCGCCGGCTTGGATATGGGCCGGAGGAGCCCTACTTTGCCCGCAGGCGCTGGCCCTGAGAAACTGGTGCCCTGGCGGTGGCGGTGTTTCTCTGTAACGGTTGGACTGTTGCCTTCAATCGGGACTTGCTTGTTGGGAGACCCAGAGGTCCCCTTCACTAACGGATTTGGCAAATTCACGGCGACTCCTAGCCTTGCCGGTATCCGAAAGGCCCCTGCCACTGGTGCTGACTGCTTTTCGTATACCGCTCCGGTACCGCCGGGCCACCACCCGTCCGCGGTCCTTCCAGCAACCTCCAAGCAGTCACCCCTGCAGACAGTCACCGCCGTCTGCTGACCTTGCTGTCTCAGTCCGGGGCACACACCCGGACCAGCTTCAAGCTGTCTTAACTGTCACTTTCCCTTTCTTCAGCTCCTCTCCTTTGCCCCTCTACCACTTCCTTCTACTTCCTCCTCCTAAACTCTTCTGCCTGGTTTTCCCGCCTCCAGGGCTGTGAACTCCTCGGTGGGCGGAGCCAACCACCTGGCCCACCCCCCTGGTGTGGACATCAGCCCCTGGAGGAAGGCAACAAGGATTTTAGGTTAGCCTTGGTGTTCCTAACTGGGGTGTAGGGTGTGGTGGTGTTATGACCTGTGACCCCTGGCTTGCCCAGGGCGTCACACAGTCCCACAAGGACAAGTGAGACTCAGACTCAGACCCAGTCATATCATACAGTAAAATAAATAATTAAAAAAAAACAGTGTGCTGGCCCCTCAATTTTGATACCTAGCCAAGATAAAACCCCATAGCTGGGGGCTGGTATTCTCAGACTGGGGAGGCCTATGGTTATTAGGCTGTCACCCAGCCTAAAAATATCAGCCTGCAGCCACACCAGAATTGCAGCATCCATTAGATGCGACAATCCTGACACTTTACCGGCTCTTCCCGATTGCCCTGGTGGGGTGGCAATCAGGGCAATAAGGAATTAATAGCAGCCCATAGCTGCCACTAAGTCCTAGTTTACTGATGACAGGCGACTATGAGACACCCCCATCAATAATTTGTAAGTGAAAGTAAATAAACACAAACACCTCAAAAATCTTTTATTGCAAATAAAAGACAAAAAGCCACCTTCTTTCACTAATTTATTAACCCCCCCATACACCCCTCCAGGTCCGAGGTATCCACACGAGGTCACACGACGCTTCCACCACTGCTACATCTGACAATCACAGCGAGCAGCCATAGGGCATGACTGCCCATTGTGAGGTGACTCACTCAGGTCAGTCCTCCAACTGCGACTCAATTCAGTTGTGGACTGATTTGCGGTCATAGGTGGAGGACTCCAGCTGTGACAGCAAATCACCATAGCGATTGAAGTGAGCCACGTGCTCACCATGACATCACTCAGGTTAGTTGCAGCTACAGGGTGTCAGAATAAACTCGGGTAAACCCGAGATGTCACTGCTGTGACATCTGTAGTAGTGTGGGGCGCGCAGCTGTGACATCAGGGGTTCACCCCAGTTCATTCTGACACCCTGGGGCTGCGACTAAGGCTATGTGCGCACATTGCGTAAATACATGCAGTTACGCTGCGCTTTGTAGCGCAGCGTAACTGCATGCGTCCTGCGTCCCCTGCACAGTCTATGGAGATTGTGCAGGGGCCGTGCGCACGTGGCGTTTAAGAGCGCAGCGCTTCGGCTACTGCCGAAGCGCTGCGTAAAAAGAAGTGACATGTCACTTCTTTCCTGCGCTTTGCCGGCAGCTCCTGCTCTGTCTATGGCAGGAGCTGCAGGCAGAGCGCATGGAATCGGCTTCACTACGGACATTTCTGCAGCGATTAGAAGCGCACATGTGCTCTTCAGATCGCTGCAGAAATTTCTGCAGTGAACTGTACGCAACGTGCGCACATAGCCTAAGGCTGGAGTTACACTTGCGAGGGACTCTCACGAGTATCATATCGCATGGTGGAAACATTGTGAGACCTCGTATGTATTACGTCTGACCTGGAACGGTGTTTGGCGGTTAATAAAGTGGTGAAAGAGGGTGCTTTTTTGTCTTTTATTTCAAATAAATAATTTTTTGGGTGGTTTGTGTTTATTTACTTTACTTACAGAGTAATGATAGGGGGTGTCTCCTACATGCCTGCCATCAGTAATCTAGGACTCAGTGGCAGCTATGGGCTGCAATTAACTCTTTATTACCCCGATTGCCACTGCACCAGGGCAACGGGAAGAGCTGAGTCCAGCTCCAGAATTGGTGCATCTAATTGATGCGCCACTTCTCGGGCAGCTGCGGGCTGCTATTGTTAGGCTGGAAAGGGCCAAATAAACATGGCCCTTCCCACCCTAATCATATCAGCCCCCAGTTGTCTGCTGTACCTTGGCTGGTTTTAGAAAAATGGGGAGACCCCACATCATTTATTTTTTCTTAAATAAATCAAATAATTTATAAAAAAAAAAAAAAGCATTGGATCCTCTCAATATTTCATAACCAGCCAAGGTACAGTAGACAGCTGAGGGTTGTAGTCCGCAGCTGCTGCTGTTCCTGTGCTGGAGAAACAAAACTGCAGTGTGTGCACATACCCTAAGGAGCGTATTAGCTCAGGATGCCGCCAGCCGTAATTCCTGTTCACAGTTGTGCTGTTGGCGTCCTTGGTGTGCCTGCTCCCTGTATCTTGTATGTACTCTCCTGGAACCTTGACCTTCGGCTTGTATCTCGACCTCGTCTCTGCCCCCTCATGTACTGTTGTGCCCTCCTGGTTTATGATCTCGTCCTGTCTGACTACCTCTCCATTTACTGCATACTAGTAGTGTCTAGCACCACCTTGTGACAGTGAACAGAGCAGTAATACCAAATATTTGTTTTTGTATTACTATTGTTTTATTTTCAATGTGGCAAATGGGGGTGATTTGAACTTTTACAGTTTTTTTCATATACTTTTTACTTTTTTATTGATTTTCTAAGTCACCTTAGCGGTTTGGAAGTCTGCACTGTCACTTCTGCATCAATCTGAACAGCAGAAATGCTATTCTCCTGTGAATACAGCATTCACAGGAAGCCAGTTATGACCGCAACAGGGGTCATCAGCTGAGCCCAAGCTGTCATGACAATATATTGCTATATAAGTTCAAAATAGAAAACGTGTTTCATGCCGCGCTATAAACCATGAGCTGGTGCATTAAAAGCAGATATTCTTTTATTGAGTTGTTCCTAAGCGTTTCAGAGGCATGTGCGCCTCCTTCTTCAGGGAAAAGAAATATATATATATATATATATATATATATATATAATATAGCGTGGCATGAAACCCGTTTTCTATTTTGAACTATTTTGATAGCACCGATTCTTCAACGGGGCCGCTGCTGAACCACTCTAGCACTCACATATGTCTGCACAGGGGTTGTGACTGGCACAACCTGATCAGGTGAGTGTATTCATTACCCTACTCTTTTAACCCATAAACCGGGTAAGACCCTATTGCGCCTTTCTTTCCCCACCTACAATGACAATCTATTGATGCCCCTTGGTCACATAAAGGAACATTGCAATCCCTCCCAGAGCGCGCAAGATCACACTGTCAGAGTCTGACAGCGCGTCTAACTATTTAACAGGCAGAAGTGGATCTCCGTTCCACCCACGCCTGTTAGCTGCACATGTCAGATCAGCAGACATGGGCTGGGAGTAATGCTGGCTCACCACATGGGCCCGTATTAAAGAGCAGATAAAAAATAGGATGTATGGGTACGTCCTAGGTTGTAAAGGGTTTAATGTACCATTTTATTCAACTTCCTATGCCCTACATGGCCAGATAGATGGCTTAGCAGGGTTGATTCTACTGATAGACTCCCCGTAAAGTGTAATTAAACTTATTTTTCATAGTTAGTTATCATCTCAGGTTTTGAACTTTTTAGGCTATGTGTGCACTTTGCTTTTTTACCTGCTTTTCCGCTGCTTTTTCACCTGCAGCGTTTTCATGCCAATATGCTTGCATTATGCTTTTCAAGCAAAGTCAATGGGACATTGAGCTTTGTTGTGCGCACTTTGCTGTTCAAAACACTGCGTTTAATTTGCATAAATTTGGGCAAAAACTCAGCGTTTAAAGAAGCAACATGTCAATTGTTTTTGACATTTTGGCTGCGTTTCCCATCCATTCAATTTAATACAAAACTGCAGCATTTCTAAAAGCACCGGAAAAGCACTAAAAACTCATGAAATCAGCAAGGTGCGCATAGGCTACTTTCTTTGCGTTTTACATGCATTTTTAAAGCTAAAAGCATTGTCCTTTCTGCCAGAGGATGCTTTTTGAACTGCAACTACCTCGACGCAAAGTGCGCACATAAAGCTGTAATATGTTAATCGTTCCTATTCTTTATATCCCCCTGGACAGAAAAATCTTATCTTCATCAAAGCTCATTGCTCATTGCTCATCTTTCATATATTCAGGGGAACTTTTTTTAACCCAAAAAATAAGTAGTAAAGCAAAACATGTAATATTAGATGGTAACCCGAATCTAAACAGTATCATATCAGCAGTCACATCCTTGACATCTTATAGTGAAATATTACAATATGCGGTGATCGGGTCTGCGCTATGAATCCTGGTTTGATTAGCCTGGTCAGAATTATGTTACTTGGTCCTCATGTTCGGCATATGCTCCGAGCCCTGTTCCTCTCATTACCTGCACAACGTATGCTTCAGCTCTGGCACACTGTATACCATATGGTTAATGGGGGTTACACAGTCCCAAATTACAGACTATTCTGGTGAAAACGGCTTCCATCCTCCTCTGCCAAGATCATTTATGGCTTTGCATTCACAGAACTGCTATCTAACAGTGCAGCTGCCCTTGTGCATCAGCAGCTCTTCAGTTTATGGCTTTCAGTCCAGAGAATTCTCAGACTCCGACTTAAATTTTTATGCCATATCGTGAAACTTTTAGCCACAAAGTAACACAACGCGACACAGAAGTTAGTGACTTGCTTCGTCTCCAGCACTTCTGGGCAATTTGTACTTTTGCTAAATCTGCTCCGCTCATAATCAGCCCTGATTTGTTGTGTCGTTAAAATCTGCTGCATCTGTCAGGGTTCTGTGGATCTATGGATGAGCAGGTTCGTGTTTCACAGACCTAAGTGGCTTAATTTGCAAATGTGGCAGCTAAATACACACAGCACAAAAATGCAGAATGTCAAGCCATCTCATTTTTATGAGCAAGTGTTTTTCAGGCCTGCCGTGTACATGCACTTTCGATTAAAGGCAAAAACTTCCATATTTAATAAGTTCGTACTATTACATTAAAAGAGGGGCAAAGATGGACTGGACAGCTCATTTTATACTACAAATGACCCACCTAAATATGGGATATTGTTGTGTCAGGGAACCTGCAATGGTAATGCCTAAAATTATGCACTGTCACAGGTGTGTCATGTGTGACAAACAGTCATGTGGTTTCTGGCAATAGAAGGTCACAGTGTCTGGCTGCGCAGAATGCTCCCTGACTTTCCATTGTTCCTGCTGTCAGTATTCATTGGTATAGGTAGCTTTCCTGCTGGATTCATCTCTCTTCCTTTTGGACCTGGCAGGAGCTCGACTTCCACCCAGCTGCTGATCATCAGTATTCCCTTGGTGTTTAAATACCCCTTCCTACCTTTGCACTGTGCTGGTGATATTTTCAAGCCAAGGTTGCAAACAGGTGGTTTGTACTCCTCGGTGGTATCGTTGGTGAAAGATCTGCTGAACTCCTACCTGTCATCTAATGATTATGCTTTTCCCCCTGTGTGTCTCCCGTGTGTCTTGTATAGTTGTTTAGTGGGGTCGATAAAGAGCTCATCCCATCCATTCCCTATTTAGGACCCAGCATTAGGGATACCTAGGGTCAGGTATCCAGCTTGGTGCACAGGTGCGGAACCTCCCTAGGGTGGTGAGGTACCCCAGGGACCAGCAGTAGGTTCATTCAGGGGTCAACATCTCTGCTCTCCCTAGATGTAGGGTTTCCCTTCCCTTTTGCCGTGTACTTGGTACTTCCCCGTACCTAGCGTGACACGCCTGGTTCTGGTGAGCCGCCACTGACATGTCTTTTTCACACTTCCAACATTCACGGTCCAAGTGATGCCTGAACTGACTGTGGGTGACTTGATCCGACTTCAACAGCCTCATATACGCTTGAGAGGGTTGAGTTTGGGTCAGGAGACTTATGTGTGGTAAAGGCATTGTGACTCGTGCTCAGGAGTTTGTCATTTCCTAAAATGGTTTTAAAGAATTTTCGAAGGAATTTTTTTCCTGATGTGTTTTCTCCAGCCTTTTCATTGGACAGTGCCTAATTTACAGAAGATTTCATCAGAATCTACTTCACAAAACTGACATGGACATTTTTTTTTTCAATTAAGCATTTTTCAAAAGTTGTTTAGGCAACAAAAAGCTTAAAAAACTCTTCATATGAGAAGCAAAGTGGATTTCCAATAGAAATGGACAGAATGTTTTGCCAGCATTTTTTAAGTGATTTATGAGGAGGATTGTGTAGCAGAAATTCAGCAAAAACTGTGAGAACACAGCCTTAGGGGTACTTTGCACACTACGATATCGCAGCTGCGATGTCGGTGGGGTCAAATCGAACGTGACGCACATCCGGCGTCGCTGTCGATATCGGCGTGTGTAAATACTTTATGATACGATTAACAAGCGCAAAAGCGTCGTAATCGTATCATCGGTGTAGTGTCCGACATTTCTATAATGTAGCTGCAGCGACGGTCCGATGTTGTTCCTCGCTCCTGCGGCAGCACACATCGCTGTGTGAGAAGCCGCAGGAGCGAGGAACATCTCCTACCTGCGTCACCACGGCTCACGCCGGCTATGCGGAAGGACGGAGGTGGGCAGGATGTTTACGTTCCGCTCTTTCTCCACCCCTCCACTTCTATTGGCCGCCTGCCGTGTGACGTCGCTGTGACGCCGCATGACCCGCCCCCTTAGTATGGAGGCGGTTCGCCAGCCAGAACGACGTCGCAGGGCAGGTGAGTGCATGTGAAGCTGCCGTAGCGATAATGTTCGCTACGGCAGCAATCACAAGATATCGCTGCTGCGACGGGGGCGGGGACTATCACGCTCAACATCGCAGCATCGGCTTGCGATGTCACAACGTGCAAAGTACCCCTTACTGTATGTGAACACAAATCGCTTTCAGATGGATTCCGCCTGGCATCCATTATAAGGCTATGTGCGCACTTTGCGTTTTTTCATGCGTTTCCGCAGCGTTTTCAACTGCAGCGTTTTAATGCCAAAAGGCATGCGTTTTGATTTCCAAGCAAAGTCTATGGGAAATTGTGATTTCTTGCGCAACTATGGTGTTAAAAACGCAGCGTTTTAGTTGCAGAAAATTTGGCAAAAACTCAGCGTTTAAAGAAGCAGCATGTCAATTGTTTTTGCCATTTTGGCTGCGTTTTGCTAACATTAGAGTCAATGAGAACTTTCAAAACACATCCTAAATCAAAATCCCAGCTTTTAACATGCTTTTTTGATGCTGAAAACATGCGTTTTTGACAAAATAAATGCATGCATTTATGTCTTTATAATAATGGCATGATATGTCCCTTTACACGCACACATAGTCCGACAATTAAATTAATGAAAATCCATAATTTAACGTTATTTGATGCATAAATATTATTAAACATTTATAATTTTAATAAAATTAGCTATTTTGTGCATGATCTTGATATTTGTTATCATTTTTCCGTTTTTTTCATAGTGCTTGAATGTTTAAACTTTATTTAGTAGTGTATTTGTATTCTAAACGCATCTGACTTTAAGCAATGAAAAAGCATGTAAATCGTGGTAAAAACACGCCTAAAACGCGGTAAATACGCAAACGGATTTATAGCGTTTTTGTGAGCAAAACCAAATTTCACAGAGACAATTTCTGCAACAGGATGTGTTTAGAACTGCAACTACCTCGATGCAAAGTGCGCACATAGCCTAAAACCGAAGCAAGAAATTAGAGCTCTGGACAGCAATGTCAAAAATTGCTGTGTACATGTTCAGTCTTCTGTTACTTCTTTTAACTGCTTCAGGGTTTGGAAACTGTGAAGTGGTTAAAACAAGTGACATGCACATTCTCCGGCACCATCGTATAAAATGAAGAGAAAAGACACATTGGAGAAAAAAAACAATAGCAAAGCCATCAGCTACGCGGCTTCAGGAAAAAGACCGCTGATATTTTCCTGAAGCGACTTCACCTACAAAAATGTGTCCGTTTTCCATCTTTATTTTTCCATAGGTTGCAGAGTTATCAAATACTAGACTAAAATGTTATTCGTCCTCCACATTTCCATTACTGCCTTTCCTCCACTGCTTCAGTCTTCGTTGACAAGCTGCAGCGGTGATGTAACATGTTTAAGGCTATGTGCGCACATTGCGTTCAATTTCGCAGCATTTAAGTCACTGCCTCTGCATCTAAAAACGCAGCCGAAAAAGCTGCGTTCTGAGACGCATTCGGTAGAACACAACGTGCGCACATTCCTGGAGAATTCATGCGTTCTGGATGCTTTCACTACCATAGACAGAGTGGGAAAAGCATCCATAACGCACATTTTTCACAGTACGGACCCACTCGGCTCTGCAGCATCCCTATAGACTTGCAGCAGAGCCGAGTGGGACCGGACTGTCAAAAAGAGCATGGCTGGCTGCGAGACAGAGCCGCGTGATCAGAATGAACTCGGATGAACTTCACCCGACTTCATTGTGATCGTGCGGCTCTGTGCGTGTGCCGCGGCTTGATTTGCAGTCACACGTGAAGGACTCACCTGTGACTGCAGTGAGCTGCGCGATCAGCTGTGCTTTCACTCAGGTTACTCGCGGCCACAGCTGCAGTCCTCCACCTGAGAGCGGTGGCTGCAAGTAACCTCAGTGACAGCACAGCTGATCGCACGACTCACTTCAGTTGCTGAATGGAGCTCACAGGAGTAGCGGTGTTCTACTGTCACTCTCTGTCAGCTTCCGATGTAGCAGAGCTGGAAGCGTCGTGGGACCTTGCGTGGATTACGTCGGACCTGGAGGTGTTTCTGAGGGATTAATAAATTGGTGAAAGAGGGTTTTTTTTGTCTTTCATTACAAATAAAGGATTTTTTGGATGTGTGTATTTATTTTCTTTAACTTACAGGTTAATCATGGAAGGTATCTCGGGGAGACGCCTGCCATGATTAACCTAGGACTTAGTGGCACCTATGGGCTGCTGCCATTAACTCCTTATTACCTCATTTGCCACCGCACCAGGGCAATTCGGGATGAGCCGGGTAGAGTCCCGGGACTGTCGCATCTAATGGATGCGGCAATTACGGGCAGCTGCTGACTGATATTATTAGGCTGGGGGGCTCCCCATAATGTGGGGCTCCCCATCCTGAGAATACCAGCCTTCAGCCGTGTGGCTTTACCCTGGCTGGTGTCCAAATTGGGGGGGAACTCACGTCAGTTTTTTTTTTAGTTATTTATATATTTTTTTAACTGCTCGATATAGCCATGCCCACCAGCGGCTGTGATTGGTTGCAGTGAGACAGCTGTCACTCAGCGTGGGGGAGTGTCTGACTGCAACCAATCATAGGAGCCGGTGGGCGGGGGAAGCAGGGAATACGTGATGGATTAATGAGTGCCCGGCATTTTCAAAAGAGGAGAAGCCGCCACAGTGTGAACGCCGTGCAGCGCCGCGCCAGTGATCGTGGATCGGTGAGTATGAGAAAGGGGTTGGGAGGGAGAGACCGACATGGACAGAGAGAGACAGATAGAGACAGAGAGAGACCAACCGACAGACCGACCGACAAAGAGAGAGACCGAAAGACCTGTGTTTATTATGTCAAAAACACATGCAGATCGCTAGTAAAAAGCAAACAGCAAGTGAAACGCATTCTTTCTTGAAAAATATGTGTTTAGACATTTCTCATTGACTTCAATGTTATTAAAACGCTGCCAAAATGGAAAAAACAATTGACATGTTGCTTCTTCAAACGCAGGGATTTTGACAAATTTTCCGCAACTAAAATGCAACGTTTGTAAATGCATCGTGCGCACAAGAAAGCCCCATTTTCCATAGACTTTCCCTGGAAATCAAAACACATGCAATTTTGCATTAAAACGCTGCAGCTCAAAACACTGTTGAAACGCATGGAAAAAAGCAAAGTGCGCACATAGCTTAAAGCTCACAGAAATGGGGGGGGGGTGTCCAGTCCCAAGTATGGGGGGATGAAGCCCAAGGTTCACTCCCCAATCCCTGGCAGAGGGCTAAGATGAATCTGTGTACCCGTGGCTGCTAGGCCATCCCATTCCTGTATCTCCTTTGTTCAATGCATACCTTTTCCCCAGCAGGCATGCTGAGTTTGTGACTGTGGTGGAGGGAAGAGAACTTCTGAAAGACAGATAGATATTAAATTTATGTATTTTACACTTCCTGTCTCCAATCCCCCTGTTGTTAAGAACACGACAATGAAATTTGAGGGAAGTGTTATGCTGGTATATATTTGCCTACTCAACCCCACATATAACTGGTTACAGATCAGGATGGAATGAAGTATAATACTGCACTTATCTAAACATCACCCATCACGGCCATAATCTCCTTCTTGCTCTTTACCATAAACCAACATCTCCATCCTTGGAATACATCGTTTTAGTCTTTCTGGATCTTTCTTGATCGAGTAACAAAGCTATTTGTTGTCTTTTCTCTGATGTCATGTCATCGCCAATCTTAAAGGTACTGTTGCGCCCTTGAGGCTCTGGTCACCACAGGGTACTGCACCTTAACTAAGGTGCGGTATCTACTTCAGGTAAGGAGGGGGTTAATCACTGGTGTTCCACATTAACACACTACATACAGCTTAGGAACCTTCACACAGAGTGGGTTGGCTCAGGGTAGGCAGTGGGTGGCCAGACGAACATGGACTTCCCGGTCACTGAAGCCAGCAACCTGAGGGGCGGGTTCCACTTGGGATAGAAATAGGCACAACACACGCACATAAAAAACAGACCTGTCAGGACCATAGTTCTGGCAAGACATCTCTGGAGAACTTGGACTTCATTGGGCCCAGGTGCTTGGAGTGGGAACTCAGCCAGGGTACCTAACTACGGATGGGGACATCCTAGAAATAGGACTCTCACTCTTTCTCTTTCAAAACACCGGTAGTGACTGTGGAGACACGGGGCTCAGTGGGTGCTCTCGTCCACTAAAACCCGCCGCCTTTAGAAAGACAGCGTGGCTCAGGGCTCATCCCAACTGAACGCCGGCCTCCTTAACCATGGACGTAACACTACTCAGACAACACAGGGTGAGGGAACCACAATAATTAGACTTTATTGGATCCCCAAACAATTAACGGCACATAACACATAACCAGCAAAACACAAATGTAACAGGCAACAGAGTCTAACCCTTCTGCTGGCTCACCAGGGATTTAGAATGTCCATGCCTCAGAGCTTCCAGGGCCGCTTTCTCCAGTCCAACAGCACCCCGCTTTTGGCGGGCACCCACCGAGAAAGGAATAATGCCAGATTCAGGAAGCTGTGTGAGGTCTGCAAAGTCTGTAACAGGTGACTGAACTGTCCCAACCTGAGTGTCCTCCTTAGGTAGTCCTGGTTTGATGTTACAATCCTGGCAGCCGGAGTCGAAATCCCTAGGCTGTGGATTTGGTCTCCAACCGGAACCGGGGTCCCTAGATTGAAGCCATAAGATATCCTGATCCTCTAGTCAGCTCCAAAGAGCTTAGACTGGATCCATCAGCATCCATCAACCTTCATCAACCCTGGTGGCTTAAAGAAGTCCCTTTTATAGCCATAACCTTCCCTTAGGATACACTGCGTCCTCATCGATTGGTTGGACAAGATTGCTTCTCCCATTGGATGAATTTCAAGCTGCATGGATATTGTTCATTTAAATGATGTGCATAGAAAGACTCAGTATATCTACATGGAGTCGGCAAGTCACCGACTAGACAATGGCTACTAAGGTAATTACATTATCAATACACAACTACAATACAATGATTACTGGAAAAGTCTGGAGAGCAATAGCTAAGCAAACATGACTTAGCACACATAAGAACAATAGTCTGGCTGAATTTTAAGAAACTTTAACCCATGAGAGTCCATGTCATCACAGTGACCCCTTACCGGATCTGGGAATGATTGGAACCCATCATGGCAGTGACCAGTGTGACCGGGCTGGCAGCTGAAGTTGTGAGTAAACTACACCCTGAACCGACAGAGACTGTGTTGGCTCGTCTTTACCACCGCCGCCGCCCAGTGCTTATGTGACACCCTGGCGCTGCCAGGTGGTCACAGAAAACATACACCCCACACAACACCTTCCCACACCGGGTCCCAGCAGCCACAAAATCCTAGTCACCCCCCTCAGGGTAAGAAGGACACACCAGTAGGCAGGATCAGGCGGATTGGGAACGCCCACCTAGGGGTCTTGAGGATTCGGGGGCGGAAACACGTTAGTTAAAGTTTGGAGTCTAAGTTTGGAGTTCGAGTGGAGAGGAGTGACAGTGACAGACTGTCAAAGGAAAGCTGAACCTAGTAAAGAGTAGCCAGGGTAGTGGCCCTGGTCTACTGGCTAGGTGGCAAGCAGTGGACCGTGTCGAAAGGCGATGGGAGTCCGGTCGTGGGAGATCCAAAGTGGACTGGGACAGGGTTGGAGCCCGCCGGTACCGACAGCGGAGTTCCGGTCCGGAAACCGTGCACAGGCGGGGTACCTGGACCCTAGTTAGAAGACGGTTGCAAGCCCCTTCTCTAATTCACCAGGCCGGCAGCAAGGTTCCAGACATTGCTTCAGCAGTGTTAGCCCAGATAGAGCGAAACGGCAGCCCACCGCGGGGGATAGGGTATCCGCAAACACCCACTGAAATCCGAAGGGTCAGTTTTCGCGGGCACATCTCCCAATCAGAATATACCGGGAGCGGACTTCCCTGTTCCATTTGGAGTTGTCCAGAATTAAGGAAAATTACAGAGTGCCGGAGGAAGGGACATCGGTACACCAGCTGGGTGTGGGACCTGAGTACACCCAAACGCGGCAGCCGGCCACTGACACCTTGGTTTACCAACAGACTTGTGTGCAATTATTCAACAGTCAGCACACAAACATCCCTCGGTCCGGCCCGGCGCGCCACCTCCGGCCTACATCACTCCCCGTGACCTGGACACTGAGCCCCAGGGCATCCACCCCTACCCACGGAGGGGTTAATATCCAGCTGCCATTCCATCATCCTCGGGTGCTCCCCAACAGCAGCGGTGGTACTCCATATTACCACACACCGTGGGTGGCGTCACGAAGTATCTACAGCAATCCCTGTACATATACGTCCCCTTTTCTTTGAGTGTCCGCGCGACCCCCCGGGTCCGGAAATACTTAGGTCTTTATAAAGCTCAGAATTACTTGAGTATGGAGTGATGTCACCATACCTAAATTGAATTTGAGAATGAACACTGTCTAACTATAACTGACATTCAATCCATCACTTACAAGTTAACCAATTGCTAGGGTTGCAGTGGCAAATACCTTAGAAAAATGAGGGGAGCTGTCCCTAGGGGACCTTAAGCTGGCTTTACACGCTACGACATCGCTAATGCTATGTCGTTGGGGTCAAGGAATTTGTGACGCACATCCGGCCGCATTAGCGATGTTGTTGCGTGTGACACCTATGAGCGATTTTGCATCGTCGCAAAAACGTGCAAAATCGCTCATCGGTGACCTGGGGGTCCATTCTCAAATATCGTTACTGCAGCAGTAACAAAGTTATTCCTCGTTGCTGCGGCAGCACACATCGCTATGTGTGACGCCGCAGGAACGAGGAAGCTCTCCTTACCTGCCTCCCGGCCGCTATGCGGAAGGAAGGAGGTGGGCGGGATGTTACGTCCAGCTCATCTCTGCCCTCCGCTTCTATTGGGCAGCCGCTTAGTGACGCCGCTGTGACGCCGCACGGACCGCCCCCTTAGAAAGGAGGCGGTTCGCCGGTCACAGCGACGTCGCTAGGCAGGTAAGTACGTGTGACGGGTCTGGGTGATGTTGTGATGTTGTGCGACACGGGCAGTGATTCGCCCGTGTCGCACAACCGATGGGGGTGTGAACGCACGCTAGCGATATCGGTACCGATATCACAGCATGTAAAGCGGCCTTTACTCTTTTTCCATATTCACACAACTTGACACATATGACAACTCCATTCCATATCAAAAAGTACCTTTGGTTTCAATATATGTAGAGACTTAAGCTAAAATAGCATAAATTCTACTGATCTATGAAGCACATGCTGATTACTGTCCCATGTGCAATTGGAGTTTTACTCAGGCCTTAAATGAATGAACCCCTTCACATGAATTTGCTCGTAGTAGACTGTGGACGGCAAATCTGGTTACCTGAATATGTCCATGTATAAGCAGAAACGCACTTACACCTAAAGTGTCTATATGCAAACATATGGAATTTCAGTAAGGGAGGAATACAAAAAATGTACACCAAATACAATGGGTTTTTTATATTTATATACAATATATATAGTATTAGATTTGTCTCATGTTGGCCATTTTTTTTGTAATTCAATAAATCAGAAACAGTCCAATATACATGATTAAGATCAGGACCAGGAGGACAATGACAGGATGAATAAGGAAGTTAAAGATAGAGGTACTTTGGAGCTACTGTATATCCGAACAAACTCTCCCACCACGACACTGTGGAGTCTTTCTCTACAGTGTACACAATTCCTGGTTATATCATGTTTCAGCTGGATAGTGGCACGATTCTCTGACTCTATACGTTTTCTCAGTCTCCTTCTCATGGCCGAAATCTGACAGAAGATTTTTTCAGTTCAGTGCCAAACCGAAGAGGGATCTTGTGGAGTCTCATAGGAGTGTCGGGGTGATCTAAAACATGATTAAGGGTACAATCTGCTGGGAGTTCTCCCGGTGCAGTTAGAATACATACTACGTTTTATACAAACATTGGGTTGACCTTTAACTCACGGGCCCCTTGGTCTTTGTTGTTTTTCTTGCGGTGTATTTTTTCTCCATCTTTTATTAAGCAAGTTCCCCATACTTGCTCTCAGGTCTGGCTCTAGGCTTTTAACACCCCGAATGATTCTATCAGTACTAGCACAATTTTTCCTCATGTGTATGTTTGGAACAAATGGCATCACACCCTAACAAAAACAAGAAACCCAGTAGACAGACTATATAACCCATCTGTTGAGTTAATCAATCTCAACATCCAAACTGAAAAAATCCCCAATACTGATGTTTGAGTACCAAGTCCTTACTAGCCTGGCACTGGATAACCTCCTTCTTATTTATGCTCCCATGTTGCACCAAATGTACTCATTATATAACATATAAGAGAGATATGGGTGTGACTGTTACTTCCGCATGACCTCCCCATATTAACAGTTCTTGAAGTGCCAATTAAATTCCTATTGCATAGATAATCCTTTGACTCTCCTGGACCCCACAAAATAAATGCAATTTTCATTTAGTTCATTTCTAGTCCATTGCTTGTGATTCATATGCAGCCTACAAACTTGTACTGCCCTTATCCTTAGGAAAAGAATAAACGTCACACTTAGGTTCAATGCTTTAGTTTGCCACGACACCAAGTTTTACACGCAGATGTGTAATCCGTCCAAATTTCAAGATCTAGGCTGACAGTATAACACGACACTTCATTGTGTATATCTGTTATCTGCGTTTGCCTCTCTCCCTGTCTTAGCTCACTTAACAACACCCTTTTTCAAACCAAAATGCACAAAAAAATGAAAAAAATGAAAAACAAATTACTAATATTCGGCTCTATTATACACCCCATCCACTACCTTATAATTCAAAAGAGTAAAGGGCGCTTTACACACTACGATTTTGTTAATGTTTTATCGTCAATGTTTTATCGTCGGGGTCACTTCGTAAAGGCCCTGTCACACAAAGAGATAAATCTCCAGCAGATCTGTGGTTGCAGTGAAATTGTGGACAATCAGTGCCAGGTTTGTGGCTGTGTACAAATGGAACAATATGTCCATGATTTCACTGCAACCACAGATCTGCCAAAGATTTATATCTCTGCGTGTAAAGTGGCCTTTAGTGACGCACATCCGGCGTCATTAACGATATCACAGCGTGTGACACTTATGTGTGACCTAAAACGATCGCAAAAGTGGCCAAAATCGTTTGCCGCGGAGAGGTCATCTTAAAACAAAAAATCGTTTACCTCTCATTAGCGATGTTGTTCCTCGTTCCTGCGGCAGCACACATCGCTGTGTGTGACACCGCAGGAGTGAGGAACATCTCCTTACCTCCCTCCACCGGCTATGCGGAAGGAAGGAGGTGGGCGGGATGTTTCGTCCCGCTCATCTCCGCCCCTCCGCTTCTATTGAATGCCTGCCATGTGTCGTCGCTGTGACGCCGAGTGACCAGCCCCCTTAGAAAGGAGGCAAATCACCGGCCAGAGCGACGTCGCAGGGCAGGTAAGCCGTGTGACGGGGGAGCGTGATTTTGTGCGCGACGGTCAGCGATATGCCCGTGTCACACAAACGATGGGGGCGGGTACACACGCTAGCGATATCGGTACCGATATCGCTAGCGTGTCAAGCCCCCTTAACATACAACTCTCGCAGCTGCTAAGACAAAGCAATATACATGTCCTGCTTTGCCACACATTGTTATCTTCTGCAATCTGTGCTACTCCTGAACTGAAAAACAGGAACCAAAATAAAATAGTACAAGTAAGTTAACCTCATTTACTTCACAGAGATCTGATTGAAAACAACCAGCATGCTAAGGGGTACTTTGCACGCTGCGACATCGCTAGCAGATGATAGCGATGCTGAGCGCGATAGTACCCGCCCCTGTCGCACTTGCGATATCTTGTGATAGCTGCCGTAGCGAACATTATCGCTACACACGCACTTACCTGCTCTGCGACGTCACTCTTGCCGGCAACCCGCCTCCTTCCTCAGTCGGGTCGTGCGGCGTCACAGCAACGTCACACGGCAGGCGGCCAATAGAAGTGGAGGGGCGGAGATGAGCGGGATGTAAACATCCCGCCCACCTTCTCCCTTCCGCATTGCTGGTGGACGGCAGGCGCAGGTAAGGAGATGTTTGTCGCTCCTGCGGCTTCACACACAGCGATGTGTGGAGCTGCAGGAACGACAAACAACATCATACCTGCGGACGCACCGACATTCTGAAAATGAACGACGTGACACAGATCACTGATTTTTGACTGTTTCACACTCGTTCATCTTCTCTCCTAGGTTTTACACGTTGCGACGTCGTTACCGGCGCCGGATGATATCGCAGTAGCGATGTCGCAACGTGCAAAGTACCCCTAAGAATATACAGCATACTCATGTTTTAAATTGCACCCACACTAAAGGCCGCTTTACACGCAACGACATCGCTAACGAGATATCGTTGGGGTCACAGAATTCGTGACGCACATCCGGCCTCGTTAACAACGTCGTTGCGTGTGACACCTACGAGCGACTGCTAACGATCAGAAATACTCACCAAATTGTTGATCATTGACACGTCGTTTATTTCCCAAATATCGTTGCTTATTTTGGACTCAGGTTGTTCGTCGTTCCTGAGGCAGCACACATCGCTATGTGTGACACCCCAGGAACAATGAACAACACCGTACCTGCATCCTCCGGCAACGAGGTGGGAGTGACCTTCATGTGGCTGCTCTCCGCCCCTCCGGTTCTATTGGTTGCCTGCTGTGTGACGTCGCTGTGACGCCGCACGAACCGCCCCCTTAGAAAAGAGCTTGTTCGCCGGCCACAGCGACGTCGATAGGCAGGTAAGTATGTGTGATGCGCACTACCGATTTTGTCCGCCACGGGCGGGGACGGGTGCGATCGCTAGTGATGTCGCAGTGTGTAAAGTGCTCTTAAACCTTAGATTAAACTTTCCTGAATCCTGTCTGAGGTTCCCAGGTCTAACATTATATTGCGTTGCAAAAGAACAAACTAACCTGATGAAGAAATGACAAGTAAAATAAACTAAGAAGACATAAAAACCTTTATACATAAACTACCAAATAGATAAAGAAACAGTAGAGGCCTGCTGGAAATTCTTTTGCACCTAGATGTACAGAGTTTAACTTAAAGTCTTACAAAACGTTTAAACTCACTTTTTCCATCCTGGTTGCAATTCTTCATTTTGACCCTTCTGCAGATGGTAGGGCATATGAGACTGAGAGAGAACGCTTTTATGACTATTCTGTCGGTGTAAATGCCTATTCTCTATCACAATACTGCTAGACTCATCACAATGACTTGTGCAATGACAATTCCTTACAATAAGTCCAAAGTGACCAAGTTTAAAACATTTAACAGAGCAATATTTCCTCTCTATTTTAGTCCCTGACAATTTGCAGTACCTGGCAATATACCTGAGCCAGCACAGACATAACATCTACCACATGCTATGCTTGATTTTGGACACCTAACAGTATATATTTCATTCTCCCTAGATCTTTTAAACTGTTCCATTAGTAGGGATGCCCTTTTAACAATCTTTCTCTTGCATTCTCTTATAACTTTATACTTGCCTTTACATGTGTGGATAGGATCAAAATTTCAAATATTTGATCCATCACTTATTCCATCACTCCCCTCATTTTGACCTGCACAGGGCAAAATTGGTAAGCAATTTGGCCTTGGTTTCAATGGCAATGAGAAGGCCGTCTCCATGTTTGAAAAACCATTGATGATATTTTGCATACTCATTATCAGTTGAGACTTAAGGGGTCTTTACACGCTACGATATTGTTAATGTTTTATCGTCGGGGTCACGTTGTTAGTGACGCACATCCGGCGTCATTAACGATATCGCAGCGTGTAACACTTACCAGCGACCTTAAACGTCCTCCAAAGTGGTGAAAATCGTTCACCATGAAGAGGTCGTCCTAAAACCAAAAATTGTTAATGGTTGTTTAAAGATGTTGTTCCTCGTTCCTGCGGCAGCAGCACATCGCTGTGTGTGACACCGCAGGAGCGAGGAACCTCACCTTACCTGCGTCCCGCCCGCAATGAGGAAGTAAGAAGGTGGGCGGGATGTTCGTCCCGCTCATCTCCGCCCCTCTGCATTGATTGGCCGGCCGCTTAGTGACATTGCAGTGACGCCGAACGCACCTCCCCCTTGAGGGAGGGATTGTACAGCAGTCACAGCGACGACGACGACCAGGTATGTGCGTGTGACGCTGCCGTAGTGATAATGTTCGCTGCGGCAGTAATCACACGATATCGCATGCACGACGGGGGCGGGTGCTTTTGCGTACGATATCGCTAGCAATTGCTAGAAATATCGTAGCGTGTAAAGCCCGCTTTAGTTAAAAATTTGACACTAAACTGAATAATTATTGCATCAATAGCTGCTGCCTTATCCTTAAATGCTTTGATTTAAGCACCAGACTAAAGGCTGCTTTACATGCAGCGACATCGCTAACGCGATGTCGTTGGGGTCACGGAATTGGTGACGCACATCCGGCCTCGTTACCGATGTCGTTGCGTGTGAAACGTATGAGCGCCCGCTAACGAGCAAAAATACTCACCTTATCGTTGCTCGTTGACACAGTGCTCTATTCCCGATTATCGTTGCTGCTGCAGGACGCAGGTTGTTCGTCGTTCTTGCGGCAGCAGACATCTCTATGTGTGACACTGCAGGATCGAGGAACATCAACGTCCCTGTGGCCGCCGGCAATGAGGAAGGAAGGAGGTGGGCAGGATCTTCATCCCGCTCATCTCCGCCCCTTCGCTTCTATTGGGCGCTCGCTTAGTGACATCGCTGTGACGCCAAACGAACTGCCACCTTAGAAAGGAGGCGGTTCGCCGGTCACAGTGATGTCGCTAGGCAGGTAAGTAGTGTGACAGGTCCGAGTGATGTTGTGCGCCACGGGCAGCGATTTTCTCATGACGCACAACCGACGGGGGTGGGCACGCTCTCTAGCGATCTCGCTAGCGAGATCGCAGCGTGTAAAGTGGCCTTTAGTCAGTCTTTGATAACATCAAGACAATGATTTTTTTTATGTACAGCAGTTCTGATTAATGCATGCAAGTCTGCCTATCTCTATCAATATTACATTGACCATTCTCTGCCAGTTGTGTATATAAGGCACAAACTGTGAAATAGTAACAAAACACTAGTGTGACGCCCTGGAGCCACCAGGTGGTCACAGAGGTACATTGCACCCTACATAACACCTTCCCACACAGGGTTCCATCAGCCACAAAATCTTAGCCACCCCCCCAGGGTAAGAAGGACACACCAGTGGGCAGGAGCAGGCGGATTGGGAGCACCCACCTAGGGGTCTTGAGGATCCGGGGGCGGGAACAGTGTAGATCAGTCTGAGACCTCGAGTAGTAAGGTCCAAATTGGAGTGTCGCTCAGGTCCAAGTGACAGTGCAAGGTCAAGTCTGCTCCTAGGGCAGAGTAGTCAGGGTAGTGGCCCTGGTCTACTGGCTAGGTGGTAAGCAGTGGACCGTGTCTAAAGGCGACGGGAATACGGTCGCAGGAGATCCAGTGTAGACCGGGTCAGGGTTGGAGCCCGCCGGTACCAATAGCGAGATCCGGTCCGGAAACCGTGCACAGGTGGGGTACCTGGACCCTAGTTAGAAGACGATTGCAAGCCCCTTCTCTAATTCACCAGGCCGGGAGCAGGTTTCAGGCCTAGCTCCAGAAGTTTAGCCCAGATAGAGCGAAACGGCAGCCCACCGCGGGGGATAGGGTATCCGCAAACACCAACTGAAATCCCAAGGGTCAGTTTTCGCGGGCACATCTCCCAAGCAGAACACACCGGGAGCGGACTTCCCCGTTCCAGACGGAGTCATCCAAAAGTGAGGAAAATTACAGAGTGACGGAGGAAGGGACATCGGTACACCAGCCGGGCGTGGGACCCGAGTACACCCGGACGTGGCAGCTGGCCACTGACACCTTAGTTTACCACAGACTTGTGTGTAATTCTTCTACAGTGAGTACACCAACATTCCCCGGTCCGGCCCGGCGCGCCACCTCGGCCTATATCACTCCCCGTGTTCTGGACACTGAGCCCCGGGGAATCCATCCCTACCCACAGAGGGGTTAACATCCAGCTGCTATCCCATCACCCCCCAGGTGCTCCCCAACAGCAGCGGTGGTACCACATCTGACCACACACCGTGGGTGGCGTCACAAAATATCTACAGCAATCCCCGTACAAAATACGTCCCCTTTTTTATTTAAGTGTCCGCGCAACCCCCGGGTCCGGAGACCCCTCGAGCCACTGCGGATCTGGATCCGAGCAGCCCAGCTGCTACTGACGTGGGGGCGGCACACTAGCAGCGGAAATTTGGATTCTGTCACTTTCTACTGCTTATACAGTGATACCTCAGACTGACTGTCTCTTTATGCACAAATTATCATGACTACATGGTTGTTATAATACAGCAGACCACAACAATTCTGCAGATTTGGGGGGTACTGGGTTGAATGCACTGTGTTTTGCTAAGCATCTCATGTTAGATAAATTAATACTCAGTCTTTATGGAGCCATCTTGGTGTTGTCCTTCTTGTCCCTTCTTTGCTGCTTGAAAAGGGTCCTTTGTTCCGGAACGCCTTTTCGTGGCTGGTTGGATTTTCCCAGGAGAACAATGACTATAATTTGCTTTATTGATCAGCTGAAACGCCACTTACAAGGCAAACAGATAAACATTAAAACTCTGAACAAAATAAAAGATTGGGTTCTCAGTTGTAAATATTGTCTCATGTATAGCTCAGGTTAGTAAAGTGTGTAGCCTGTCTGAACTATCAAGGCTTTGAACGCACAGAACAACACAATACTACAATACTTGTTGCACAGCACAGCTTCTAGCTTCCAGTTGCAGAAGAAAGTTCACAGAGCAGATTACATGGGATAACAAACTCTTTACTTCTAAGAGAACATGAGGTGATGATAAGCACAGTCATACTGCATTGTATCAGGAAGTAGAAAAGAAACCAAAAAGAAGAAACAAGAGACTTTTTACAATACAGTGAGTAAGGAAACTGCACAACATCACCATCTACTGTAAGATCAGTATAAAGTCCTCCTTCACATAAATGAAGTCCTTCATCTGTTGTATATACCAACACCCTTTCTCAACAGTAAGGACTTATTCAGTTAAGCCTAATTTCTTCATTAGTCTCTGATGTCTTTCAGTATTCAATGCCTTTGTGAAAATATCTGCTATCATATCTTCAGTTGGACAATATTCTAAGTTCAGAATTCCTACTGCTGCTGCGATGATTGGCCTTGTAACAGTTGCTAGATACAGTAAATTTTCCATTGCTGTTCTGTACTCGTCATTATTTGGTAACACATTTTGCTCGCTATTCATCTCTTTAAGATAATTGGTTTCCATTGGAGACTTTACTGTTTTTTCATCCTTCAATCCAATGTTTCGATTATGTCTTGAATCATGTGATTTTGATTAAGTAGGAAACTTCCATCTTGCTCTCTTTCTATCTATCTGTATTCCTAGGTACTTTTAAAGTAAAATACTTTTTCCCATTTCCCAAGTCTTTGATCTCGAAATGTTGATTCAGAATTCTTAGTATGTCCTCTTTATCCCTTTCTTTTTCAAAGCAAACAAAAATATCATAAACATATGTGAGTACATAGATCCATCTGTCCATCAGTCTTTTTCTGTATAGGCAAGGATCAGCTTTGCTTCTTTGAAATTTTTCATTTGTGAGCACTTCTGTGATTTTATCATTCCACGCTTTAGCAGCTTGTTTTAAACCGTATATACTTTTCTGTAGTTTACAAACCATGTTTGGGTTGCTTTTATCTTTGAATCCTGGAGGTTGTTCCATGTAAATATCTTCTGTTAAATCTCTATTCAAAAATTCTGTCTTTATGTCCAAATGCTTCAACTCCATTTGTTTCATTGCTGCAACTGCAAACAAAGTTCTTATTGTAGTATGTTTGACAACTGGAGCAAATGTTTCATCATAGTCTTCTCCATATTTTTGAGAATAACCTTTAGCTACAGGTCTTGCTCGGTATCGTTCAGCTTTGCCATCTGTTTGGTATTTTACTTTAAAAACCCCTTTATATTCTATAGCTTTTCTTCCTTCTGGTAATTCTGTCAGTGACCATGTCTTTGAGTCATGCATGGATTTTATTTCTGTTTCTGTTGCCTTTATCCATTTATTAGCTTCTTCTTCTTCAGGAAGTCGAGATGTCTTCCCAAGAGGTAGGTTCATAAATTTTGCTTGTACTTGCCTTGTATGAAAGACATATTGGTGGTTTTCCTTTGTTTTCTCTTATTGAATGTCCTGGTTCTGTGTCTGTTTGTAGTTTTATCTCTTCACTTTCAGTATTCTGTTTTTCATCAATTTCAACTTCTTTTTCATCAGATGTTCTTTCAGTTATATCATTGCTGTTTTTCTCATTTTTTGTTTCTAGTGACATCATAGTGTCTTCATTTAGATTCTCAATGAATGCTACATTGTTACTCACCGTAACTCTGTCAGTTTTGGGATCTAGGATGCTATGTCCTTTGCAATTTTCACTATATCCAACAAATATTCCTTCTATGGATCTGTTTTGAAATTTGGAATGTTTTTTGTTGGAATAAATACAAAAACTTTACATCCAAAAACTCTTGAATTATTCACACTTGGTTTCTTACCCTGCCACAGTTCATATGGGGTTTTGTTCAGTTTTCTAGAAAAAAAGTCAGTTTTGTAGGTAAGTAGCTGTCATTGCTGCTTCACCCCAATATTTCTCTGGTAGTTTGGAATCTGTAAGCATACATCTTATTATTTCAGTCAGAGTTCTGTTTTTTCTTTCTGCTATTCCATTTTGTTCAGGTGTGTATGGAACAGTCTTTTGATGCTCTATACCATTTTGTCGTAAGTAGTTTCTTATTTCGTGTCCTGTGAATTCTCCTCCATTATCACTTCTAATGACAATTGGCTTCCTCTGAAACTTGTTACTCGACTTTGTCACGTAGTCTACTAATTTATTGAAAACTTCACTTTTGTTCTTGATCAAGTATGTGACTGTGTATCTTGAGTAGTCGTCTATAAAAGTCACTATATATCTATTGCCTCCTGATGTAGTCACTTTCACTTGTCCACATACGTCAGTATGCACCAAATCAAGTGGTCTTGTGCTTTTTGTCTCGACTGTCTTTAGATATAGATATTCTTGTATCTATAGATTTTCCCATATAAAGTAGGATTAGCATATTTTAGTCCTTTGTTGCAGCATACTAGAATGCTGAATATATTTCCCTAAGCCACTCTGTATAACGCAAACCCCCCACTTCATGTTATACTAACCTACGTGGCGGTCTGGTCTATTGGCAGCTCTAGTCTTGATCTAGGGACTCCTCTTATCTTGAAATTGTCGTTGTCTTGCTTGCATGTAGACTACAATACTTTTCTCTGCTCTCAGCAGGGCAGACAGAAGTGTGCTTGCGCAGGAGTGTGATGGTGAACACTGTGTATGATGTAGTACACATCATGCACTCAAAGCAGGGAAGGAGGACGGCGATCGCAAGAAGAGAGGAGACGCCGGATTGAGATCAGCGACAGCCATCGGACCAGATTTCCCCATAGTTGAGTATAATAATAGGTCTTTTTTGCATTATGTAGAGTGTCTTGGGGACATATATACAGCATTGTAGTATGCTGTAACAGCGGGCTTACAGTTACTGGTCCTACTTTATATGGAGGAAAACCTGATGACAGCTTCCCTATAACTTGCACCAAGGTGGGTGATCATATTTTTGTTCACCATCTTCCCCCACAGGTTATGCAGCGGTGAACACGGACAGAAGATGGACCCTGTGCAAGAACAGTATTTGGACCCTTTACATTTCAACTGTTCACCATAATGTGCCCTGTTATGTGTCTATAACTAGTCATGAGCAACATTACATCCTGGGTTCCTGGACAAATGCATGAGTGGTTTGTCTGCTCCTGAGTCGAGTAGGTGGCTAGAGTGTGCGATCCCAAAAATGACCATATCCCATACTAAAATAATAGTTTATGATACCAGTATAGGATCATTGTTCAGGCTATTTTGGGATTGTAAGCACAGTACTGGACGTGCTCTTACAGAATACAATTAAGAAATAATATAATAGAAAGCACTAAGCAAACTCAATCACACGCACTTTATCTGGAGCCTCCCGCCTGACCTTTCTCACAGCTGCAGACATAACAAAGCAATACAGCATAACAGCAATTAACAGGGACAGTAAATTTCATCTAATTTAGGGAATAACCTTCCTTTCCCCTTTAAGTTGTCTGAATTGCTATTGAATAAAAAAAAAATCCGATCTGAACGGAGAATGAAATCCGCTGGGGAAACAGACTGTGGCTTTTAATTATTCTTAACAAGCAGGAATTTTAATAACATACTAGAGAAATTGATGGGCCCTGTTGAATTTTTAGCCTGATTAAATGGGCTACTTGGCGTTATTTAGGATACGTGCCCATTAGTGGCGCTCAGACAAAGCTCGGTGTTTATAAATAGAATGTCAGCGCTCGTTGTGAAATGACACCGTGTGACCTCATGATGACATCATTTAACCTCTCTGTATCCAGATTGCGATAGTGGTGGTAGATGTGTAACGGGAAGGTCTAGTGCATCCTGTAGAAGACTTTGCCTACATGGATGTTTGGTTACATTGATTATTAAAATAAAATGCATTTAAATACATGCAAAATAATACAGATTCTTGTGCTACCATTCATTATGGTGCAATACATAAGTTTATGTGGCGCCCCTGAGGCTTTGGTCGCCACAGGGTACTGCTCCTCAATTAAGGTGCGGTATCCATCTCAGGTAAGGGGGGGGGGGGTGTTAATCACTGATGTTCCACATTCACACCTTACATACAGCTTAGGAGTCTTCTCACGTAGGGGTTGGCTCAGGGTAGATAGGGGGGTGACCAGCATGATGCATGGGACTTCCCCGGTCACTGAAGCCAGACACCTGGGGGGCGGGTGCCACTTGGGGGTAGAAATAAGCGCACAACACTCACATACACAGATATGAGTCAGGACCATAGTTCTGACAAGACACTTCTGGAACTCTTGAACTTTACTAGGCCTGTGGCTTGGAGCGGGAACTCAGGCAGGGTACCTAACTGCTGAGGGGAACAGCCTAGGAAAAGGACATTCTCTCTCTCTTCAAACACTGGTGGTGGCCCCTTTACTTTCTTGGGATGGACCGGAGCCCATGACAGCAGAGACCAGCACCCGGGTTCAGCTTTAAATCAGTGAGTAAAAGAATCTGGAACCGCTGTTGCTGACTCAGACTCCGATTAGCAACGCCGTCGCCCCACGCTCCGGCGCTCCCAGAGGACTGCCAAACTCTTTGTCATCCACCTGGGCCCGCTCTGCCTGTGGGGAGCGACACAATCCTGGCTTCTATAACACCTGCCCCGGCGAGGATTACTCCCTGGCCACATATCACAGGTGGCGTCATGACAAACTCTCCCCAACACCCCGCATTCTCCTCCATTTACTGCATGCTTCAGGGCAACGGAATTGGGCAAGGCCACACCCGTGACATCGCCTGACCTGACCCTCAACAACCTGGCAATGAGTAGGTTAACCACCTGACCTGTGGGGCGCTGCATTTACATACAATAAAAACGTCCGATTCAGAAAACATTAATATGTATTTTACACCCACTGAAATCCTACAAAAAGGCAGCCCCTTTGTAAATGTGTAATGTGCAGGGTGTACATAAAAGTCATAGGGAAACAGTCCAAAATTTGAAGTTGTGCAGCCCACGTCTTCTCTGGTTGTAGGTGTTAGCTTTATATCTTATCTTTATCTGGCTTCTCTCTGCTATAACTGACCCTGTCCTTGGCACCTCTGTTTCTGTTGGACCCTTGGGTATAAAACTTTTCGGGTCCCGCTCACCCGTATGGCTAATGGAGTGAGCTTGCTCTCAGGGTTCACGCGTAGGATTTCTTTGGACTGTATTGGGAAAGTCCTATCCCATCGGTGCGCTAGTACCCGATTTTGGAGCGGGTTGGGGATGAATCCTGAAGTCTTCACCCCCATCAGGTAAATTACTGGAATGCGTGAAGTTACTTTCCCGACTGAGGTCCACGCACCCCGTCATGCCCTGGCCCCTGTCCGGTGATAGCTCAAGGCCGCCGGCTGCCCTCCTCGGCTGTCCGTGCCCCTTGACACTATCCCCTGTGAACGGGGTTTCAGCTCCTACCAGGCCCAGACCAACGTCTGCCACCTAGTACTACAGGAGCCCTGCTCCATGACTTCTCCCTCCCAGAGAGTCACTGCTTCACACTCCTCTCCCTTGCTCAACTTCAGCTCAACTCTAGCTCAACTGTCACTTCCTTCACTTTCCCCTCACCAACCCCACATGTGGGCGGCCCTATTCCCTTCAGGTCCCTCAATGGTGTGTCTGGTGTTCCTAGGATTTTGATTGGCTAAGCTGTTAGCAACACCAAAGAACCAGGACCCGTAACCAAGGAGGGTGGATACTGTGCAGAAGGGCAGATTGCACAATACCCTGTGACGACCTGATAGGCCAGGGTGTAACAATAACAGTCTCTTGTATTGTGACCCCTGCATGTTGGACCCTCCATGACTGTGCTTGTTGCCTGCTTATATTGTTTCTACTTCCCAAGTGCATTCAGGCTGTTGTGCCCCCATGTCTTGCTCTGCTGCCCCATTCAAGAGTTAGTAACTGTTAACTGTCTGTTTACAAGTCACCACATCCCCGCATCAAGGGATTGATGCTGCTAATTGACCATAGATAAGAATCTCTCAGCAGGTATTTGCTATTTATTCTGAGCACAGCATAATATAGTGCAAGAGAGACTGGTTTCAGTGATGTGTCACTTATCAAGCTGTGTGCTGTAGATTCAATACAATAGGCAATTATCAAGCAGAACTAGGACTCATGAGCATGGCAGTTAGGCTAATCTGTGTAACCCCACCCTCACTACTGATTTACAGTTTGCTGACAATGCAAAGTGTACACAGGAAGCTGCCAATCAGGAGGGTGAGTTATACAGAGATCAGCATTCTGATGTCACGCTTACTGGGTAACACAAGCATGGCGGGAGCATTCAGACCTACGCATGTCTGATGTGCAACAAAACACAACTAACAAAGGGAACACAATAACAGCAGGGGGGCCTCCTAGTGAGAGGGGACAGTGGGGCACTGCCTATCCTCACCTGCAGCTGTCCCTACTCTCCTAGCCAATCCCTATACAGTCTCCACAAGTGTAACTGAACAGGAACCTGAGAAGACCCTATAGGTGCCCTGACTAGTGGAGGGCAGATGAGGAACACTAAACTCCACCAATGCACTAACCAGACACAAGGTAAGGTAAGACAAATAGGGGAGAAAAGCAACAAAAAGGATAAAACCAGAGAACAGGAAACATCTGCAGTAGAACCTTCCTCCAAGGGGGCCAGAGACCAAATGACTTTGTATCTTCAGCCAGGGATTGCTGGGTAACACCACAATTTAAACCTGCTCGTGTGACTACAAAGTAAGTGCAGCTGAAGCACTCAACTAGGAACTGCTTGAAAAAGCTGAAAGAGAAAAACTGACATTTAACCATTTCAGTACTAAGAGAAATAAAACCCATTTAAATGAAAAAAAAACAGATGAGAGGCTCCAGTCCAAAGACTGTCACTGGTCTCTAAACACAGGGAGACGAACGTGACAGCTGAGCACTGCTACATCTAAAGAAGGGAAGACAGGGATTCTATCAAAACTACACCAAGATGTCCAGTAGGTGATGTGCTGGTCTGCTGTGGCTCGAGGGATGTCCGTGTGACCACTCAAATGAAGGGGGGTATTTACAGGGGATTATGTTAGAGTTTGTGACGCCACCCGTGGTATGTGGTAATGGGGAGTACCACCGCTGCAATTGGGAGTACCCAGGGGCGATGGAGTGGGACAGCAGGTGTTAGAACTTTCTATGGGTAGGGAGATGGCCCCGGGACTTGGTGATGGTGTTTGGGGAGTGCCGTGGGGAGCGAAGGGGGGCCACTTGCGTACTCACTCAGTCCATTAAGCTGACACCGACAACTGGATAAACCAATTTTCTGGATACCGCTGCCGCTGAGGGGGGCTAGTTCGGGTCCCGTCCCCAATGGTGCTGCCTGGTGATCCGTGACCTGCCTTCTGGCACTGAGTTTACTTCTCTGTTGGTCCCGGTAGTATGGAACTTGCCGGATCCCGCTCCCCACTATGGCTAAATGTGGGAGCTTGTTCTCAGGGTTCACGCTTGGTATTTTCTGGACCGTTTTAGTGGAAAGTCCTATCCCCCTCCTTGCACTAGTACCCCGATTTTGGAGCGGGTGGAGAGCGGATCTTGAAGGCTCCATTCTCGTCAGGTAAATTGTCAGGTTGCTTGAAGCTACTCCCTGACCTAGAGTCCACGTACTCGGTCATGCCCTGGTCCCAGCCCGGTGGTGGTACAAGGCCGGCGGCTGTCCTCCTCGACCACCGTCTGCTACCTAGACAGTTCCTAGGAGCGCTGCTCCTGACTTCCTCTCTCTTTCACTTCCAAACTCCTACTCCCGTCTCCTGACATTCCTGACTTCCCCTAACCAACCCCCCAAAGTGGGCGACCCTATTCCACTCAGACCGTCCACTGGTGTGTCTGGTGGGTGTGGTGCAGAGTGTACCTAGGATTTTAATCAGCTGATGTAGGCAACACCATGTAGTTGGGGACCCATAACCAAGAAAAAGGTGGATATTGCACGGGAGGGCAGATTGTCCGATACCCTGTGACGACCTGATAGTCCAGGGGCGTCACAGTGACATCTCTGGAATCAGGGTCTCGGCCCATACATCAGGCAGCTGAGAGATTTCATAGCAAAAAGCTGCTGACAGATTCCCTTTAATTTGGCGTGGACACTGTGGTCAGGTGAGACACAGACCCCATAGCATCTGCATGTTCTGCTGCTATTCGGGGTATGCCACACTAGCACCTCAGCAAGCAGCTGATATGACAGCCAGCGTATTATTTCATGGCACCTATTCGAGTAAGTGAGAGTCATATAATTTATTAGCCCCTTTTTTCACCTTAAGTAACTCTATAATCCCCAATATCTGTAGGGAAGCTACACTAGATATAAACATTCTCTCTTCTTGCAGTGATTACATTTTATACCAGGGCTCTGGGTAGAGATATAGCAATCATTATAATAGACACGGATGATTCTCTCTTTGTCTCTGCTCATTCCCTGTGTGCTGGAAATAAATTTACAGCATGAATATATTAATTACGGTTAGAGCTGACCCCGGCGTTCTGCACCTCCTTCTCCCCGGATTCATACAGCTCCGTCTGCTGCACTATTCACACACTTATTAATAACGCATTATGTGCATCCTGTGTTAATGATAATGTGCTAGTCGGGTGTTATCATGTAAAAACGCACCCGCAGGCTTTACACTCAGGTAATTACACTGCACTCGTACTAAACATTACCATTCACATATGAAAACCTTCTCTGCTCACGGGACAGATATCTATCTTATGATTGTAACTTAGAGTGTTATAAAAGTAGATATTTTGTTTGATGTAAAAGGATTTATTATCAATATAAAGGAAACCGATTTGAAGCGAAATTTCACATTTTACAAACCTATCATTTTATATTATAGAATGGCTATGCTTGCAAATTTGTAATATAAACCGGTTACCCCTGCAGCACCCATTATGGCCTCTTTCACACGTCCATGGAAACCACGCACGTTTTGCATGGACATGTAAAAGGTGCATATTGCCCTCCGTGTGCTGTGATTTTGGCACATGTGTGCTATCCATGATAACACATGGAGAACAGGAACTATCTGCTCACCTGCCCCTGGCGTTGCTGTCCGTGGTGCTGATCTACGGTCTCCAGCCCTGCTGATTCCCCGCTGCTGCTGCTTCCGGTCCTCTGTGCCATACATATGCGATGAGCATAATGAGCTTGGGTCGGAAGCAGGTGACAGCAGCGGCAGAGACAGCAGCGCTGGAGAAGGTGAGTATAGAAATTAATTTTATTTCACAGACACGTGTTTTTTCTCCGGTACGTGTCACACTGAGGTCACCTGGATCACATCTGCATGGTCTGTGTGACACCCATATTGCTGGAGAAAAAAAAGAGAATTTTGTTTACTTACCGTAAATTCTTTTTCTTATAGTTCCGACATGGGAGACCCAGACCATGGGTGTATAGCTTCTGCCTCCGGAGGACACACAAAGTACTACACTTAAAAGTGTAGCTCCTCCCTCCTAGCATATACACTCCCTGGATAACCAAATATAGCCAGTTTAGTGCAAAAGCTGAAGGAGGACATCCACCCACAAGTAGAGATAGAGCAAAACCCGGAAAAACCGGAACCTCTGTCTACAACAACAGCCGGTGAAAACACACGGAACAAGAAAACTGCCAACAGGCAACAGGGAGGGTGCTGGGTCTCCCATGTCGGAACCATAAGAAAAAGAATTTACGGTAAGTAAACAAAATTCTCTTTTTCTTCATTGTTCCTTATGGGAGACCCAGACCATGGGACGTTCCAAAGCAGTCCATGGGTGGGAATAAACAGAAAACTGAGAAGTAGGCGAAACCTAACTTCACAAATGGGCGACAGCCGCCTGAAGGATGCGTCTGCCCAAGCTCGCATCTGCCGAAGCATGAGCATGCACTTGGTAGTGCTTCGAAAAGGTATGCAGACTGGACCAAGTGGCAGCCTGACAGACCTGCTGAGCCGTAGCCTGGTGTCTGAAAGCCCAAGAGGCACCGACAGCTCTGGTCGAGTGTGCCTTGATCCCCGGCGGGGGAGGCACTTGAGTACACTGGTAGTCATCGGAAATGGCCGACCTAATCCAGCGAGCTAGGGTCGGCTTAGAAGCCGAGAGGCCCTTATGCTGACCAGTGGTCAGCACAAAGAGAGAGGTGCACCACCTAAGAGCAGCGGTGGAGACACATAGATCCGGAGCGCCCGCACCAGATCCAGAGTATGCAACGCTTTTACAAAGCGATGAACAGGAGTCGGACAAAAGGAAGGCAGGGAAATATCCTGGTTAAGGTGGAAAGGAGATACCACCTTAGGAAGAAAGTCCGGAGACGGACGAAGAACCACCTTGTCTTGGTGAAAAAACAAAAAAGGTGACTTCGAGGAGAGCGCAGCCAAATCAGAGACTCTCCTGAGGGAAGTTATGGCCACTAGAAAGACCACTTTCTGTGAAAGACGAGACAAAGAAACCTCCCTAAGTGGCTCAAAAGGGGCTATACAGGGGAGGGGAACATCTCCTCAGAGAGGAGTGTCCTCCCCTGTGCTGAACGGCCGGTGGGCGGCGCCGCACTGTCCCTCTGCATGACTGACATGCAGGGGCAGTGAAAACGAAACTAGGCCGCAGCCGAAGCCGGGGCCTAAATTTTACAATGCGGCCGGCGCTCAGGCACCCTCGGCGCGGTTCTCTGGTGAAAACCGGAGAACCGGCCGGAAATGTCACAAGGGTTACATAACACACTCTCCCCAACATTAAAGTACAAGGGACCCCCCCTGACAATGACGTCTCAATACTTAGCTTGTGAGACGCAGGGCCAGGTCCCTGAGGGATGAGTGCTCCGTCCGGCAGGGTCCTGAAAGGGCTGCGGATGGAGACCGGTCTCCTGCAAAGCAGTGAGAACCGTGCTGGCTCCCACTTCAAGCCAGAGCCCGAGGGATGGTGAAGGAGCGCGGCATGTAAGGCTCCAGCCTTGAAATCAACCTTAACAACACCGCCGACACAGTGGGATGAGAAGGGACATGCCGGGAGTCCAGGCTTGGACCCGCTTTTCTTCAAACTCTTTAAAATCAAAATCAGATGAGAATGCATGATGTGGATGTGTGCCTCCTGAACACAAAGCATTGAACTGGCTATATTTGGTTATCCAGGGGGTGTATATGCTAGGAGGGAGGAGCTACACTTTTTAGTGTAGTACTTTGTGTGTCCTCCGGAGGCAGAAGCTATACACCCATGGTCTGGGTCTCCCATAAGGAACGATGAAGAAACAGACATGTCTACGTGTGGAGCACACGGACACACGTATGCTCCACCCGGACACACAGTCCATGGCAAAACACGCACATATGCGCAAACCCATTGATTTTAACGGGTCTATGTGGGCCCATGTCTCCAGTATGTGTGAAAACAGACATCACACGTACCGGAGACATGGATGTGTGAAGGAAGCCTATGACAGCATTGTCATGATGCTGTGGGCATTGTGATAAATCTTCTGGTCTATAATGACAGAATATTGGAGCCTATGCTCTGCTGATGGGGTCAGCCATGGACTAACCTAGCTAATATCACAAGTCTCTCGAAAAGTTTCTTGTGCAGCTCTCAGCAGCACATGCTACTCACTGAGCAGATCTGTGCAATGAATACACCCATGTGCCACCTAAGCTAATAATGGATATAATTTTCCCATGAGCGAAGGTTTGCCACACTGCTAAACAATCAAGATCAGAGCATTACTGCCAAAAGAGATGACAAGCATTGTGATTATCTGCTGAGATACATAAGGAGTGATACAGGGAATGTGCAAGATTGCAGGAAGAGCTGCTGAAGAGATTGCCAGCAGGCTTTTACAAATGTCAGTGGAGCATCACAAGTGTGAGATAAACATTGTTGATAACTCTTATCTACCTCAATTTAAGCCAAGCTTTTACCTTTTGTAAAACTGGTAAAACCACCAAGAGTTTGACCTCATAATGATGATTTTTTCATTGAATCCATTTCAGTGTGTGAATCAAAATTTTTAGCAGTATTTACTGAATAGTAACAATAAAAATTACCATACTAATGCTAATCATTGCCCCATAGGAGCAATCCCAAAGTAATGTCATAATAAGGCTATTCACACACCCGCCAAGCGAACTCGCTTAGGGTACTTTCACACTTGCGTTGACCGGTATCCGTTGCATTGCGTTGTGTAACGGATGCAACGGATGTGTTGCATATAGTGGCACAACGGATGCAACGGATGCTGCAAAACAACGCAATTCGTTTTTTTTTTTTTTTTTTACAGTTTTACCAGCGGCAGACTATTGTGAACGATCAGCTGATCGCTCCCAGTAGCCGGCCGCCGGGTGATCAGCTGATCGCTCCCTGCAGCCGGCCGCCGGGTGATCAGCTGATCGCTCCCTGCAGCCGGCCGCCGGGTGATCAGCTGATCGCTCCCTGCAGGCGGCCGCCGGGTGATCAGCTGAGCGCTGTCACTTGCCGGCGCCCGGGCATGCCGGCGGGCGGGCGCTCAGCTGAGCGCTGTGACTTGCCGGCGACCGGGCATGCGGATTCCGCTGCTCAAAGTAACGTTACATGCTGCGTTCCTCCCGCTGGGCGGAAGCAACGGAGCGTCGCCCAGCGGAAGGAACGCAGGTCCTTTTGGTACAATCCGTCACCCATACAAGTCTATGGGAAACAGCGGAATCCGTTAACGGATTCCGCTGTTTTCCAAAAGGGCGGATTGTAACGGAAGGAAATAAACGCAAGTGTGAAAGTACCCTTAGGGGCACTTTGCACACTGCGACATCGCAGGTGCGATGTCGGTGGGGTCAAATTGAAAATGACGCACTTCCGGCATCGCATGCGACGTCGCAGTGTGTAAAGGCTGGATGATACGATTAACGAGCGCAAAAGCGTCGTAATCGTATCATCGGTGCAGCGTCGGCGTAATCCATGATTACGCTGACGCGACGGTCCGATGTTGTTCCTCGCTCCTGCGGCAGCACACATCTCTGTGTATGAAGCCGCAGGAGCGAGGAACGTCTCCTACCGGCCTCACTGCGGCTTCCGTAGGATATGCGAAAGGAAGGAGGTGGGCAGGATGTTTACATCCTGCTCATCTCCGCCCCTCCGCTCTGATTGGCCGCCTGCCGTGTGACGTCGCAGTGACGCCGCACGACCCGCCCCCTTAACAAGGAGGCGGGTCGCCGGCCACAGGGACGTCGCACGGCAGGTGAGTGTGTGTGTGAAGCTGGCGTAGCGATAACTTTCGCTACGCCAGCTATCACCACATATCGCTGCTGCGACGGGGGCGGGCACTATCGCACTCGGCATCGCAGCATCGGCCTGCGATGTCGTAGTGTGCAAAGTGCCCCTTAGTGTCATTCCCAGTTTACCTATAAAGTATGGACAGTAAATCCCCATATAGTTACTGGCATAATAGTGCCACACAGTATCAGTCACAGAGCTCCTATACATGACCAAATTGGATGCCCACCGATAACATTCTTTTAGAGTAACAAGTAGCTTTGGCCTACAATGCTAAAACTGATATTGTTCTTAAAAATTACATATAGTCATTATTTAGAGTGTCTAACTTATCCTTCTAGAACAGGACCAGCTCCAGGCACATGTACACGCAGATACACACATACACAGATACTTACACATACAGGCATATCTACATATACATATTTGAAATCAAATTTACAGAAATACATATAAACAGACATGAGTATATACACAATCATATACACTGACATACCTAGATACACATCATACATGCACACACAGACACATTAGAGATATTTTTAATATGGGGAATCTGGCCACAAGCCTCGTTCACCTCCCCCCATCTTGTCTCCCATTCAACCCCTTTCCGGTAGTCAAGTGGCAGCGTAGCTCACTCTGCATGACGGCCATCACTTTAGCAGATATGGCAGCGCAAAGTGTACTGTGCGGCCTTGTCTGCTAGCAGTGACGCTGCTGGGCCGGCAGTGCGCCTTTATTTTTGCTTGGATGCTGGCCTGGCCACGTCACTGCTAGCAGTACACTGTGAGTGGCCATGTCTGCTAAAGTGATGGCCATCATGCAGAGTGCCAAAGAAGTAACAGGGGGCCCTGCCCTGTGGCCCAGCCCACCCCTGCCGACGGCAAGTGGGCCCAACAGTTTGTCCAGTGCCCCGTCATTTGACAGAGTGCGCCAGGTAGTGACGCTAGCCCTGTTCTAGAATATATAGTGATGCTTTAAAGGGGTGTGTGAAGCCCCGCAAGTATTGTGTCGGTGCATTACCTTCAGGGACTCCACGCAGCTGGATCCTGTCACAGGTAGGAAATCTTCTATCTAGGATTGTCGTGACGCCACTCTCAGAATTGCGGTCAGTGGGGACCGCCACTGCAGATTAAGGGACGCCTGGGGCTGATGGTGGGTGCAGTCAGTTGTAATAGCCTCCTGAGAGTGAGGCAAGCCCCAGGGCCCTGTGTAGGTGTGTGGAACCACAAGGCGCAGAATAACTCAACACAAGCAGAATGTCTTTCAGGGGTTTTACTCACTGATGATGGCAGGGTGAGTAACCCGGGCGTAGCTGGGATGAACCAGGCTGGAACCAGGTGTCCTTCAGGCTGACTGATGAGGGTGGCTACCGACTCGCCTTCCTTAGCCCTTTCCGTTTTGGGGTAACCCCTGCTTGAAGCCCTGCTGGGGTCGCCCAGGGAAGTTGCTGGTGCCTCTCTCCCCTTCTTTTTGGCCCGTTTGCTTGTAGCCTGGACCAGGACACTCCGGCTGCTTGCCTCCTGTGAACTATGGGCCCTAACTGTGGCTACGTGGCTGCGGACTCTGTAGTGTTGTCTTGGGGGTGTAAAGTGCCCCCTCATGCAGGTTTGGCAAAGGAAAGGTGGATCTATCCCTGCACTGGGACCTGCTACCCGTTTGGGCCTGGTTCTCCCTGACAGTCTCCTTACTTTCCACTCCGTTGCTCTCTCTTTAGCTGTGTGTGGATTTCGGATAGCACTCCCAGGTGACCGTTCTCCCCCGTCGGTAGTCACTGCGCGGACGCTGTTAGACTGCCACAGCTCCAGGGTCTGCTCCTCACGTCTGCTTTCCCTGAGCTGCACACTAAACCGGCTCACTCGTGGGACCTGCACTGCTGCTCCTGTCTGAGCTCCACTTCCATGCTCCTCACTCCTCCACACTCTGCTTCAGACTGCCCCTCTCCTCCTCCTTTCTCTTTTTTTTTTTTGTGCCTGCCTACGCCACCTAGCAACCAGGCTCTCTACCACACCCCTTGAGTGGAGATGGAGGCTTCGCTCAGGCTTCGCCCCCTCCTGGGATCCCCAGGGGTCCTCTCAAAGGTACATGTGTGAGACCTGATCACTATGCGCCTGTGTAGTCACACCTCGGTCAGCCTTCTGGATTACCTGTGTTGTACTGTCCCCAGCATGGGTGCAGTACTCAGTGGTGCCTGACCAGGTCAGGGGCGCCACAGGTGTTTCACCCATATTTTTTATTGTCTAGTTCGATATTATATTGAGAAACAATGCTTCTCTCAAATACCTTGTGTTGTCAATAGTTCCTGTGAGAGGCGCTATTGCAGACCGCTGTTCCCCGCAAGTTCCGCAGAAGTTATTTCCCTGTGGCCGGCTGCAGTCTTCCTGACTCACTGAGCTGTGGGTGGTGTTTCACCGCTTGTCACAGCACAGCGCGTCTCCTGCTTGCAGCGCTCTGCTGTGAGGGAGCAGGGAGAAGATGGGCTGTGACGGGCGGTGAAACACCACCCACAGCTCAGTGATTTAGAAAGACTGCAGCCGGCCACAGGGACGTAACGTCTGCGGAACTTGATGTGACGTCACCGAAGCGGGGAACAGCGGTCTGCAATAGCGGCTCTCACAGATACTATTGCTATCACAACGTATTTGAGAGAAACATTGTTTCTCAATATAATATCGAACTAACAATAAAAAATATGGGTGAACCACCCTTTTAATATGGGATATAGGCTCTGTAAATAATTATGATGTACAGTAAGCCATTTTAGAATTTTGGAAACTGCCCACTCTGTCAAAAATCAGCCCTGTTAGGGTAAATCCACACAGGTTTCATATGCAGAGGATTTTCTGTCCAGACTTTTTGGGTATAAAAATCTGCAGTGTATTACAATATCAGCATGGTGGGTGAGATATTCTGAAATCTAATGTATATGAAGCAGATCAAATCTGCAGCATGAATTTGCGGCACTGTCAATTTATGTAGCAGATTTTTACTGTAGAGTCCACCCATGGCAATGTAAACTATGCAGCATATTTGCATCAAAATCCTCACAAATCCACAAACAGATAAGCCCCATGTAGACATACTCTTACAACAGGCAGACACTATTTTATTTATCATTAGATCACATCATAAAAATATTCCTTACCATATATTTTTTTATTTTCTCCATGTTTGCAGAATACTATGACTTGTATTGTCCTTATTTTTAGCAATACAATTTTATTACGTTATACAGGAGAGACACTAATTAATAATGATCCAATTAATGGAATCCAGGGACAGTAATTATCCACCAGAGCTGTCTCTACTGCATAAATGATGTTGGTGGTAATTAATTTGCACTTTTTTGGATATAGTGATAAATTGACCCTCCACGTACATATTCACACTGCTCATTTGTGTCTTTTTGATCTGTCACCAGCGGGTCCAATGTCATAGTGTAACATGCTTCGCCTAGGCATGAAGACAGCAGCATTCTCTGCCCGGCAATCAGATAGTTAAGGTCTCTCGCATCTCGTAGACATGGAGCCATTTGTTTGTCAGTATTAAACAGATAAAACAGCTGCCCTCATCTAAAAGCCACTCTCTGCTGCCAAGCGATAAATTGCTGCTATTATATGCAAATACCCGACAATCTGCACCCACAGAATCAACAGCCTTCTGAATGCATAATTGTACTGAGACAGATTCACCAAACATACCAAGATAGGGGAAGAAGAAAGAGTAGAGAGCGAAGGGGGGCGGCGAGCGTTGAGGTGTCAGAACAACTGATGAGTTGAGTACCTATCTGGAAAGAGAGCAGAGATTAAGAGATAAAACAGGAAATGTAAAGAAGGGGAGGAGGAAAAAGGCATACAGGTTGAAAGTTGAAGAGAGGACTAATGTGATGGAGCTCGGTACTTGGCAACTGTAGAGCATCAACATTTTCTGTGAACGCGTATAGTCATTCTGCACGTGAGAGATGAAGGGAAATAATGAACTCATTATGTCAACATCATATGGAAGAGCAATCTCTGAGGGAGCGGAAACTATCTCCTGACCACCGGTGATAACCAACTGGTCCAAATCATGTAAAGTAATTGTGTACTTCTAGATGACCAACATAAAGGTCTCCACCGACATTAGATGGTTGGCGGTCTCAGTGAAATGGGCAGGTTGGATCAACTTTACTCGAATGTGTACGGGGGTTATAAAGACAGCGCTTGTGGGAGGAATATCTCCTCATGGAAACAAGCTTGTAGTACGGACAATGATGGAAAGAAAATTAGTATAGTACAAATTATCATTTCTATGAAAGACCCGACATCTGCAGCATGTAAATGTACCTAGCCAAGTGTCCATCCACTTGCTATATTATCAATCGGGGCGCGTTATGGGCAGTTTACTTGCTAATGTAAAAGGGTTTTTATGGTGTATTTACAGTTAAGTTTCTTCATACAGGTAGTTACCTGGTATGGCTTCTAATGAACACTTATCTCTTGTCAAAATTTCATTTGTGGAATCAGTGGCCTTCAGAAAATGTTTGTGAGTCCATCAAGAGTGTTTTGCAAAGGCAGTATAGGTACACAGCTCCACACAGTGCTGAGACCTATTCCACAATTGTTCTAAGCCAAAATATGGCAAGAACCACTCAACTAAGTAAAGAGGAATGACAGCCCATCACTACTTTAAGCCATGAAGGTCAGTCAATCTGGAAAATTGCTAGAATCTTGACGGTATCAAGTACGGTCAAGACAACTATGAATTCCAATGATGAAACTAAAGCGGGCTTTACATGCTACGATATCGTTAATGAATTATCATCGGGGTCACGGTGTTTGTGACACACATCCGGCTTCATTAACGAGATCACAGCGTGTGACACTTTTGAGCGACCTGAAACGATCGCAAAAGCGGTCAAAATCGTTTGCCGCCGAGAGGTCGTCCTGAAACAAAAAATCGTTTATTGCTTATTAACGATGTTGTTCCTCGTTCCTGCGGCACCACACATAGCTGTGACACTGCAGGAGCGACGAACATCTCCTTACCTGCCTCTACCAGCAATGCGGAAGGAAGGAGATGGGCGGGATGTTACGTTCGGGTCATCTCCGCCCCTCCGCTTCTATTGGACGCCTCCCGTGTGACGTCGCTGTGACGCCGCACAAACCGCCCCCTTAGAAAGGAGGCGGTTCGCCGGCCAGAGCGACATCGCAGAGCAGGTATGTGCGTGTGACGCTGCCGTTGTGATAATATTCGCAACGCCAGCGATCATACAATATTGCACATATGACGGGGGCGGGTGCTATCGCGCTCGACATCACTAGCCAATGCTAGCGATGTCGCAGCGTGTAAACCCCGCTTAAGTCTCATGAGGACCATCCCAGGAAAGCAAGATGAAGAATGACCTTGGCTGCAGAGTATAAGTTCACCAGAATTACCAGCCTTTGAAACCACAAATTGACAGCACCTCAGATAACAGCCTTTAGAAATAATGCACAGACAGCAAGTAGCAGACATATCTCAACAGAGGAGACTGTAAAAAGCATTTTTTTGTATTGTTAAATTGCTGCATATCAAGAATTTCAAGGTTACAAGTCCTTCTCCAGAGATCTTGATGTTCCTTTGACCACGATGCGCAACATAATCAAGACGTCTACAACCCACAACACTATAGCTATCTCCCTGGATGTGGACGGCAGAGAAAAACTGATGAAAAGTTGCAACACAGGATAGTCTGGATGATGAATAAGCAGCCCCAATCAAATTCTAAACAAAATCAAGTCTTCCTGCAGGCTCAGGGTGTATTTTTATTCTTGTAAGAGTTTTTGATTTTGGAGTTAACCTTTGTATTTTTTGGCCATTAGATGGTCTTTTCTGTATTGGCATTAGCGCAATCTATCCTCCAACATTTGAATGAAATGAAACGTTATGGCAGGAGATTAATAAGGCCCCCCTGCTGGCATAGAGACATAAAGAACTAGACTGCAGTTTGCAAAATTGTACATAGCCAAAATCTTTCTGAGAAAGTGTGACACCCCTGCGGTAACCAGGTGCTACAAAAACAAGGTAACAGGCCAGGTCCAACATAACTGTGCCAGCCACTACACACACACTAGCACACCAGGACATTTACACTCGCTGTACCAGGCTGGGAGCCTCACCTAGCCGGATGACAGGGCTGGGCACTGTTAGATAACAGGTAGCCAACTGGGAGGAAGAGACCAGACCTGGGGGAGGAGAAAGTGACCTGGGGAGTGTGGGTAGACAGTGGAACAGTCAGTTGAGTTTAGGAGGAGAAAGTAGTAGATTGTGAGGAGAGGAGTAGTAAGAAAGGTGCCAAGACAGACCAGACTCTTGAGACACAGAGAAAGTGGAAGGAACCAGAAAGAAAAGTAAGGAGTAAGAAAGTCGTCAGAGTGGTAGTAAAGACACTACAAAGACCTGAGTAGTAAGAACAGTCACTCAGAGGAGGAAAGTAGCTGCAGAGCGAGAGAGCAAGCTCCAAGGACAGAGGGATCCTGTAGGGTGGACATCAAGGGCTCACAGTACTTTGCACGCACGGGTTGCAGATCCCAGAACAGACCAGGACTTCAAACAATCTTTTAACTCTGCCAGGCGGGTGGGTTTCCAGGACTCATCTGCCACCACTAACGTCTGAGGCATCAGCAGCAAAGAGGGGACTGGAACATATTCCCTTAAATAGTCTAAGCTGCCTGCGGCAGGACCCAGACACCAGGAGGACCTCCAAGTGCTCCGCGCCAGGGAGGACCCACATACACCAGAGTGCAAAGGTGGAGAGTGGCACCAGGTCAGCAGGCACAGTCATCAGGGACACGGGCGCACCTGAGATCCAGTACGTCTCCAGGGCGTGAATCCAGTGAGTAAAAACCATCAAACTGCCCTCTTTGTCTGGACTGCTTCATTGCCGCATGCCTCCATGTTAACCCTTCACCTACCCCTGGGGAAAAGCCCTGCTCGCGGAGGGCACCACAATCCACGCTGCCCTCATCCATCATCCCCAGTGGGAACCCACAGCGGCGGCCCTACTATCCCTGGCCGCAAACCGTGAGTGGCGTAGTCAGACTTTATTTTTATTTTTCATTTAAAACTGTTTGATGGTGCCGCCAGGTCCGGGTCCCTCGAGCCACGGACTGCCCAGATCCAAGCAGCTCGGCAGCCCCGGGACACGACAAAAGCATCTTGTGGACAGATGAGACCAAGATAGAGCTTTTTGGTAAAGCACATCATGCTACTGTTTACCAAAAACAGAACAAGGCCTACAAAAAAATAACTTAGTATACAGATATCCATAAGTCAGGTTATAGGGACAGGAAAGCAATTTCCACCCTACAGAGCACACTCTTTTAATCAGAAGAAAAACTGGGAGGACAAAAAAAGAGTAAAGTGCAAAATTCATTTATTCATTAAGACTGGCACAAAAAGGAGTCAGCAGCACAATCCATGAGCATGTATAGAGTAGAATGTGCATATCATAACACAATACAAAGGGTTGTTATTACTAATGGGCACAATCAAATTCTGGACACAGCCAGAGCAATTGAAGTAAATGCTCCAAGGTACATAAAGTATATGTCATTCACAAAACAAGTATGACAATAATCATATGATCATATCAGTGGAGTATATGGTAGCACTTTACTTATACACAAAAAGTGCAAAGTGGAACATACAGGGTTAAATACCATGGTTTATATGAGACACATACCGGTATATTGCACGTTGCCCTAGCAGCATTTACATATGGAATATAACCATATAGTGTAAACCGACACAACCATAGTTAATATAGATACATATCATCCAGTCTGAATATGGCCAGAACATAAATATTGCACATAGCCCATTTTTAGAGTTTTTCGCAAAATTACCGTATGTTCCATTTGCCTTTTTATCAGTTTTTTTGTGTTGTTCCAATACACACAAAGGAAATAAACATGCGTATAACAAAACATGTGTAATCGTAATAATTTTTTGGGAGAAATACTTAATCTTCTGCAACAATTTCAAGGGTGCCAACACTTTCGGCCATGACTGTACATTTCTTTTTCCAATATTCTACATTTTTAGAAGCAGAAAAATACAAACAATTGAGTACAAATACATTTCGCATTGCCATGATCATTTTCCAGGCATTTTTCAATGCACAAAGAACACTGTGAATAAAAACACAAACCAAAACAAAACAACTTAAAAACAATCGTGGAATGTTAGGATAATCCTAACACATGTGGAAGATGACTATTATTTCTAGTCTAATAATGAGTGTAAATAGTGTCAACTAAGTACCCTATGGTACTTACATGAACTGTTGCTATTTTCTTATTTACTTACTGCAGGGTATTTGCCCATGTGTTTTTAACCTAGGTTTTGTCTCTTAATGGCCACAGTGTGCATTTGCGCCTACACATTGCACTTCTACCGACAGGTGTGCCAGCTCATTTCTTCTGTTATGTAGAATCATAGAATGGTAGACTTGGAAGGGACCTCAAGGGCCATCGAGTCCAACCCCCTGATAGTGCAGGCTTTCCTAAATCTTTCCAGCTATATGTTTATCCAGTTTCCACTTGAAGATTTCCATTGATGGAGAGCTCACTACCTCCCATGGTAGCCTGTTCCACTCTCTGACTGCCCTGTCAGAAAGTTTTTCCTAATGTATAATCTGAATCTCCTTCCTTTTAGTTTCATCCCATTGCTTCTCGTACTAATTTGTGCTAATGAGAATAGGGTAGTTCCCTCTGCACTGTGACTACCTTTCAGATATTTGTAGACCACTGTTAAGTCTCCTCTCAGCCTTCTCTTGTTCAAACTAAACATTCCTAGTTCTTTTAGCCGTTCTTCATATGACTTGGTTTGCAGACCTTCTACCATCTTGGTTGCTCTTCTCTGTCAGTCGCCATCTCAAAACAAATTAATCTGTAAAAAAGGAAAAATCTGAAATCTATATCCAAACTCAGTTTTCATCTGAGTTCACACTTTGTACTTTTTTTGTTCTACCATGAGCGTGGCCTCCCAAAAAAAATTCAAACTGGCCGCGAAGCGAGAGTTGTGCTTTTTAAAGGTAGATGACCTGCTGTCCTGGGCACAGATCATTGATATGGTGTGATGATCATTACCATTTAATCAACTGCACGTCCAAACTATATGAGGATGAATGATCGTTACAATAGTTCGTCCCCATACAGTTAACACGTGGAGATGTTCTGGCAACCAACAAGGATGTAGTAGAAACTTGCAATTCAGCACATTTCTCCTTAATAACAAAAACCTCCTCAATTCATACACTATACTTGGATCTTCCAAAGCAGCTTGTTCATATAAGCAACAATTCCTGTAAGACTGTCTTAGGAGATAATGAAATTGCTTTGTACAGTCCATTGTTCCATTTCCGATTTCGATACATCCTCTTGTTTTCATCTACAAATATGGGCTTTGTATACTTAAGGCGAGGATGAACATATATACAATATAATCAACTCTACATTACACCGCCTCAGACAAGCCCATGAATACGAGATGTAGTGTAAATAAACTAAGTTCTTCTAGGTGTGAGAATATGAATTAGTGAGAGAATGCCGCACACCACTATTAAAATATTCTTCTTCTGCTTTAATAATCCTTTGGAGTAATAAATCTTTCCGGCTACTGCCCTCGCTTTTACATACATCATCTAAGATTTTCCCTTCTTTGCTTTTGTTTTCAGATTTATTCCAGTTGGTTTGTTTTAATAGCCCACGTTTCCTCGCGTTTGACATTTGCCTTTCTTATATAAAGTGTTTAGTTACAAGTGCATAACCCAGTCTTTTCTCTATTCAGTTTTGATCTTCTTTCAAAGCGCCTTATTGAATGCATTTAATCCTCTACCTCTAGCTCTTCGCCATGTACTGCGTGGTCCTCCTAGAAATGACTGGCTCTCCGCCCCCCAATCTTCTGTGCTATTTTTATTTCTTTTCTCATCAAACTCACTTCTTCCCAGTTGACCCCTTAATTTCTTCTCCTCCTGCTTTCTCTCCCCATGTTCTTTGCTTTTTCGCCCTCTTTAGTCAATCACCCTCCACCCCCTCATCTACTGTACCTCGTTCTCCTCCTCTCGCCCTTTGGCTACTGTTATCTGCTGGAGCTCTGTCGGTGTGAATTATCTTCAGCCTGGTCCCATGTTCGTTGGTGGCTAAATATAGGCAGCAGGACACGTCTGCCGGGTACAGAAGCCTTCACATGGTCATCGCCCAATGTCCCTACAGTATAAATGAAGTGCCACATTGAGCTGGCCGTGTAGCCAGAGGCACAAGACATCCCAAACACGTAGAAAGGAGACACACTTGTGATTTGCCCGAAGATACGACCAGACAGCACCTTATCAGTGCCGCTCTTATGATCGTGTATCACTATCTATATAATCAGATACATATACATACTCCACACATCCTCTCAGTGTCTCCTGGGCTTGTTCTCACTACTAATGCTTCGGGATGTGTTTTTCATTAAATGGGAAGGTTAATGATTTCAATTATGTAAAAGGAAGGCAGCTAAATGCCTAGAAATAAACCCTTATCTGGGAGGGAGACAAGCGAGAAGAGATGTCATATACTGTATATAGACTTTCTAACAAAAGCCAACGTCAGACTAAACTACAGCCTGAAAATCCACAGTAAATCCGACACAAAGAAACATCCCTAATAGTGTGATACTTACTGTGACTAAGAGGGCTGCTCTCATCATTTGTGCCGATATCACAAAGGATTATGACCCACTAAAAACTATAGATAAAAGCCCATTAACTTGGGTATTTGTTTTTAAACATGAAATTAGTAATAGCCGACTTCAGTAATTTGAAAGACCTAAATACTATATCAAACAATTGTACAGACATTCCACGTATGGATTCTGCTTCCTCTGCTGAATTGGATCCCTTAAATAAGGTGGGTAAGACTGGGGTATAGTTTCTGTCCTGGAAGTCCAAAATATAATATACCTTGTGTAAAATGTAACTACTCTGTTTCCAGGAAAATAATATACTGTCTTATGTAATTTTTTTGCCCCAAAATGTGTAGTAGGGCTTATTTTGGGGAAACATTGATTGGGGGTAAGACACTTCCCAAAAAAAGGCAGACAACCCCCATGAGAATCATACTGATCAGACCCCGAATATCTGTGTCACTCCCAGGTCCTCATGTGATCCCAGGAAGTCCTTGTGTGCTCCACAGCAGTCCTCCCGTGCTTCCGGCTGGCACTCACACACATCAGCTTGCAGTATCTCACTCACACACACAAACATCCGATGATACTGTACTGCTTCCGGCCAGCAGGAGGACCTGGGACGCTGTGGAACACAAGGACCTGTGGTGGAATGCATGGATGCGTTCTACCGCAGGTCCTCCATGCTTTCCACCTTAGGTCCTTGTATTCCAAAGTGTCCCAGGTCCCTGGAGCAGTACAGTATCACCGAGTATGTGTGAGTGTGTCGCCCGGGGACAAGGGGTACTCAGATCCGGGCCACGGGGTCACTTCTGTGGGTATTACGGTGGCGTGACCCGGTCTGTGATCCCAGGCTCCACAGTAAGAAGGGGATTAGGTAAGGGAGATTGTCCGTGACGCCAACCGTGGTGTGCGGTGAGGTAACGCAGCACCGCCGCTGCCGGTTAATGGATCCCGGGGATGGTGGTGGGCAGCAAGTTGGTGATTTCCCTCCAGGGGTAGGGTGTTGGTGTCCCGGGACCCCGGTGAGGTGGTACGGGGAGGAGATGGAGACGGTCTGAGAGCTGTGCGTTCGGTTGGACCGGGGGATGTGGTTACTCACAGTTCGCTTTGCAAGAAAATTCACACAGAGTCAGGAATTAACCAGAAACTGCCGGAGCCCGCAGCCTTCGGTACGGAGGGTGTTAGTGTCCCACACATGGTGCAGCAGCTCCTGTTCTTTCCCTGCAGCCAGGTGCTTCTCTCTCCATTCTCTTCCTCCTCAGCCGGTAACGGTGATCCGGGTCACCCTAGGTACTGGCGGGCCGCTACCCTGTCCCGGCTACATCTGGCCCCTTCCTCACGAACAGCCTGTTCCGGCCCTTTCGGAGCACGCTTCTGTAGCAGCCTGGGAGCTACAACTCCAGACTCCTCTCCTGTCTCTCTCTCCACACACTCTGCTCCAGCCCCTCCCCTCCTGCTCTGTTTTGTTCTTACACTGGGGGATGTGGTTTGTCCTGCTGCACTGGTGTGGGATCAGGTTACCAAGGAGGATTAACTCTTTCTGTGACAACCTGGCTTTGCCAGGGCGTCACACACCCCCTTGGTAAACATAGCCCATCCTCGGGCTGTCTGGGCACCAACATTTATTGAAACTGGAAAAAGGAAAAATCAACACATTACAATCATACATCTTCCCACATCGGGAGGTACGTTTTCTTAAACTCTAAACTGTTCTGCCGCCCCCACCTGCTGTGCAGATGGCCTCCTTCGGGAACTTGAGGATGCTCAACAGGGGTGACAGTCCATAAAACAGTCAACTTGAAACTGGCGGGTAGCCGTCCATGCTCCACTACCACTGCCGCTGCCGCCACTCCCAGTACGGGGCACGGGTTCCGTGCTCTGCCTCCTGCTCAGGAGCCAGGCCCACTTTGATGCCCTCGGCGCCGGCTACAACCGGCCTCGCTAACTGCCGAGGGCCCCATTGCTCAGTGGCCTGTTCCTCCTCTTTGCAGGTGCACTCCGGCTGCTCCACAGCCGGGACGGGGTACCTGGGAGCGGCCGGCGCTGCATCTGAGGCAGACTTCCGGTCGAGTGTCGCCTCTGCTGCGGTAGGGCGGACTGCCGGAGCCGACGTCATCACCGTTGCGGCTGGGCGGACTGCCGGAGCCGGGTGAGATGTCATCGGGGTTGCGGCTACTGCTTGTCCAGGAACGGAATTAGGCAAAGTCCTGGCGTCCCTGCCTTTACAGTCCTGGTCACATGAACTGCAGTTCCTTCCTTCTGCTCCCCCTTGGTACTCGGGAGCAGTCCTTCTAGCAACTTTTTAAAGTTTTCCTTTCGCTTCTGGTCCTCCGGAGCTTCACTTCCGCCCGTGTTCTTAGGGGGCGGAGCCTCTTTTTCGCGCCCACCGCTTGGGGAAGAAGGCGCTGGGCGGGAGATTTTCGCGCCCAAAATGGCGGCAAAGATGGCGACTGTCAAAAATTTTGCAGCGGAGCACCGCTGACAGTCCAGAACAAGGCGCACTTCCTCCAGGTAACTGGATGGGTAAGGATCCTGTTCATGACGCCAAAATGTGTCGCCCGGGGACAAGGGGTACTCATATCCGGGCCACTTCTGTGGGTATCACGGTGGCATGACCCAGTCTGTGATCCCAGGCTCCACAGTAAGAAGGGGATTAGGTAAGGGAGATTGTCCGTGACGCCACCCGTGGTGTGCGGTGAGGTAACGGAGCACCGCCGCTGCCGGTTAATGGATCCCGGGGATGATGGTGGGCAGCAAGTTGGTGATTTCCCTCCACGGGTAGGGTGTTGGTGTCCCGGGACCCCGGTGAGGTGGTACGGGGAGGAGATGGAGACGGTCTGAGAGCTGTGCGTCCGGTTGGACCGGGGGATGTGGTTACTCACAGTTCGCTTTGCAAGAAAATTCACACAGAGTCAGGAATTAACCAGAAACTGCCGGAGCCCGCAGCCTTCGGTACGGAGGGTATTAGTGTCCTACACACGGTGCAGCAGCCCCTGTTCTTTCCCTGCAGCCAGGTGCCTCTCTCTCCACTCTCTTCCTCTTTCTCCTCAGCCGGGAACGGGGACTCCACTCCCCTGCAGTGATCCGGGTCACCCTAGGTACCGGCGGGCCGCTACCCTGTCCCGGCTACCTCTGGCCCCTTCCTCACTAACAGCCTGTCCCGGCCCTTTCGGAGCACGCTTCTGTAGCAGCCTGGGAGCTACAACTCCAGACTCCTCTCCTGTCTCTCTCTCCACACACTCTGCTCCAGTCCCTCCCCTCCTACTCTGTTTTGTTCTTACACTGGGGGATGTGGTTTGTCCTGCTGCACTGGTGTGGGATCAGGTTACCAAGGAGGATTAACTCTTTCTGTGACAACCTGGCTTTGCCAGGGCGTCACATGAGCGTTCCACTCCAGGTCCTCGATGCGTTCCACAGCGTCCTATTCAGAGTCTGATGAGTATGATTGTGGGGTCCTCTTTCTTCTCTCTTTTGGGGGTGTCTGCTTTCTATAATGAAGTGTCCTGCAGCATTCTTTAACTTTTCTTTTTTAGTTGCATGGATACTTCATTATTGAACCACGACAAGGGCTTATGTTCAGGGTAGAGCTTATATTTAAGCTTTACTCTGAAAATGCCGAAAATTCTTACTAGGGCTTATGTTATTATGGGTAGGGCTTATTTTCAAGAAAACATGGTAGATTACACTATTAAAAAGACAAGATTGAGGCCCTCTAAGAGTGACGTAAAACATTCCCAGGTCCCATAAAAAAATCTTAAATATATTTCCACTATTGTCTCTAATAAATCTAGGATTCCGGAGGTTTATATTTCAAAAGCACAAAACAAAAAAGCAATAAGAAACAAAAGCCATATTGAATAAGCTTAAAGGGGTATTCCCATCTCCAAGATCCTTTCCCAATATGTATTAGGTATTATAATAATATTAGCAAATATCTCTAATTAGAAATATAGCTACGGTATATCAGAACTATACTACATCTATTACCTCATGTGCAGGGCATTGCAGTTTAGGTATCTATGGTTGCGTCCACTCATATAGTGACAGTTGTAACTATGGATACCTAAGCTGCAATGCCCTGCACATGAGGTATTTCACAACTCTATATCAGGAGAACTATACTACATTTCTAATTGGCGGTATTTGCTAATAGTATTACACCTATGACATATTGGCATAAGATATTGGAGATGGGAATAATGCTTAATGCTAAAATCTCCAGCTCAATATCAGGACTTCAAAAATGGGAAGCCTGTATTTATATAGACAGTGCTTTGGAGATCATTTCAGCCAATATTTCTTTTATAAAAAAAACAATAAATATATTAATTAAAAACTGCTCTTCCCTCAGCTTAATAAATCTACATTTTTCAGCCTAACCAGTCCCACATATTCAGAAATACTATCTAGCCTCAGTTGTTCCTATAGTAAGTTGTTACTATAGTATTCTAAGTAGAGTTGAGCGCGGTTCGAGGTTCTCCAGTTCGCGGCTCGAGTGATTTTGGGGGCTGTTCTAGATCGAACTAGAACTCGAGCTTTTTGCTAAAGCTCGATAGTTCTAGATACGTTCGAGAACAGTTCTAGCAGCAAAAAGACCAGCTAATTACTAGCTGGCTTTCCGCTGTAATAGTGTAAGTCACTCTGTGACTCACACTATTATGACATTTCAGTGTATAGTGTGCGGGAACAGCGCATTCATATCACTGCTGTATGGATAATGGCGATCGCCATTTTTTTTTTTCCTTGTCTTCCTTCCCTAAGCGCGCGCGTGTAGTGGGGCGGGCCAGCATGTCAGCCAATCCCAGACACACACACAGCTAAGTGGACTTTTAGCCAGAGAAGCAACGGCATGTGTGATAGGATGTCCATGTCACATGTACCTGCATTATAAAAACGGACATTTTCCTCCAGCACACCATTATCTGCCTTCTGCGTCCTTGGTGTCAGTCACCGCTGGCGCAGCGCCTATCTCCGATACTGCTGTGTACGCTCTATACACAGCGCTGTACAGAATAGGGATAGAAGTTTCTATCAGTCCTTTTAAGGGCTAATACCGGCAGGGTCAGAGCCATAGGTGACAGGTCCGTGAAAACAGAGTTTAACAGCTACACAAGATGACAGCGTCTGTGTAGCTAAGGTCAGGGATTTCCTCGCTACATTTCCCCATTAGGAGGGATAGAAAGGCAGGCTTCCTTTCCTCTACCCAGACCCACAACCCTGCCACTGTACCCTCCTGCCCTTTCACACTCAAACTCATTGTTACTAAGCCATTATACTAGCAAACACTGAGTGAACTTAGTGGCATCCTAAACGTGGCTGTTGGACTTTTGTATTGTCCCACTAGTGCAAAGATATTTGCAGCACGTCTGCCTGCATTGCACACTCAAACTCATTGTTACTAAGCCATTATACTAGCAAACACTGAGTGAACTTAGTGGCATCCTAAACGTGGCTGTTGGACTTCTGTATTGTCCCACTACTAGTGCAAAGATATTTGCAGCACGTCTGCCTGCATTGCACACTCAAACTCATTGTTACTAAGCCATTATACTAGCAAACATTGCTGCCAGTTTAAGGGCCGTAGTTGCATTGTCAGGGATAATTATTGTTGTTTATTCTGCTGTTAATAAAGCTAGACCACCGCTGCAATCTACACCACCTCTCAATTTTTACTACCACATTTTAAGTGCACAATATTGTCGCTATCAAAATGAGTGGCAAAATGACAGATGCTGGTGGAAAGGGGAAGAGGCGTGTTGGAAAAGGAAAAAAAGGGTTTGTCCGTGGGGAAGATGGCAAAGCTCCATTAACATCTGCTGAAGATAGACCATCTTCCAGCAAAAGTAAGATGTCTACTACTTACCGTGGACAATCCGATGTGCTCCCTTTTTTACGGACATGAACAACTGGAACAAAGGTAGATGATGGCCAAAAAAGGAAAATGCTTGAATGGATCTCAAGTGGTCCAACAAGTGACCTCTCCGACACCTCAACTACCGCATCCAAAAAACACCAGTCCTCTGAGTTGTCAAACCAATCAAACTTGCTTTCTCCCAGCTCTGAAGTCTCCATCCGCCCTGCACAGTATAATGGAACTGAGATGGCTGAGTCTGCAGAGCTGTTCAGTCACACTATTGCCTGGGAATCAGAGGTCTGCTCCCAAGCTACAGTGAGTACAGACCAGGAAATGGTCTGCAGTGATGCCCAGAACCTTTGTGACTCTGATTCAGGCCGTGAGGACCAAGTTTCTGAGCATAATGTTGACCCTTTTTCACAAACTGTAACACCTGTTGTTATAGACAATGAGGAACATACTGATGATGATGAGACGCAGATACCAGATTGGGATGACAACTTAAATATTCGGTCAGGGCAAGAAGAGGCTCGGTCTGAGGGGAGTGCAAACACAACAATTGATGAGGAAGTTCTAGATCCCACCTACTGACAACCCACAGTCAGGCCCTCGAGGAGGTCAACAGAGACGGTGGAGGAGGATGCAACTGACGACGAAGTTACCTTGCGCCTTCCTGGACAGAGTAGCAGTACTGGTAGCCCGTCTACAACTGCATCCTCAGCCACCACTGTGCCTCTGAGCACTAGTCGGGGTGGATCAGCAGGTCGCATGCCCTCTAAGCCTTGCCTAGCCTGGTCCTTTTTTGACATAGCAAAAGATCGCCCAAATTATGTGATCTGTAAAATTTGTCGTGATTCTGTTAGTAGAGGGAAAAACCTCAGCAGTTTGACAACTTCTTCCATGAATCATCACATGAATAAATATCATATGTCCCAGTGGGAAGCTCAACGTGCTGCAATGCGGCCTAGCGGAGCGAACCATCCACCGCCTGCCCCTTCCAGTGCATCCGCGCGCTCTTCATCTTCTAGGACTGTGGGGACAGCTGTCACACCTGGTTTTCCACGCACAACTTCCACCACTGTAACCGCAACAGGCTGTTTGCTTGGTAGGTCATCAGTTGGTTTGGAGGGGGAAACGTACGTGTGTACAGCTCTCTCAGACATAGATAGCACCAACGTTGGATGAAGGCAACATCATGTCTCCGCCTGCACTTTCCTCACAAACCTGCATTTTTCCAGGGACACCCTACTCAACACCATCTACACACAGCAGCCAGATCTCTGTCCCTCAGATGTGGACAAATAAAAGGCCATTTCCTGCGACCCATGACAAAGCTAAGAGGTTGACTTTATCCCTCTGTAAGCTCTTGGCTACCGAAATGCTGCCTTTCCGCCTGGTGGACACACAGGATTTTAGAGACCTTATGTCTTTCGCTGTGCCCCAGTACCAGATGCCAAGTCGCCACTACTTCTCTAAGAAAGGTGTGCCCGCGCTACACCAGCATGTCGCACACAACATCACCGCTTCCTTGAGAAACTCTGTGTGTCAACGGGTGCATTTCACCACCGATACTTGGACCAGTAAGCATGGACAGGGACGTTACATGTCGCTGACTGGGCACTGGGTAACTATAGTGATAGATGGTGAAGGGTCTGCTGCACAAGTCTTGCCGTCCCCACGACTTGTGTGTCAATCCTCTGTCTGTCCAAGTTCCGCCACTGCTTCTGCCTCCCCCACCTCATCTGGGTCCTCCACCTCCGCCCCAAGCCTGCCTGGTCAGGCCACCAGCGTTCGCACTGCGCAGAAGGAATCACGCACCCCTCATTACTATGCTGGCAGCAGAGCGCAACGGCATCAGGCGGTCTTTAGCTTGACATGTCTTGGAAATAGGAGTCACACAGCGGCTGAGTTGTGGGCAGCTCTGGAGACTGAGTTTAATAAATGGTTGTCTCCACTCAACCTGCAGCCTGGTAAGGCCGTGTGCGACAATGCTGCAAACCTGGGTGCGGCCCTTCGCCTGGGCAAGGTGACACACGTCCCTTGTATGGCTCACGTGTCGAACCTTGTTGTCCAGCAATTTTTAACACACTATCCCGGCCTAGATGGCCTTCTGACCAGGGCACGAAAACTGTCTGCTCACTTCTGCTGTTCAACCGCCGCAGCTGAGCGACTTGCATCACTCCAGAAGTCTTTCGGCCTGCCGGTTCATCGCCTGAAATGCGATGTGGCGACACGCTGGAATTCGACTCTCCACGTTACAGCGACTGTGGTAGCACCGCCGAGCCCTGGTGCAATACGTCATGACGTATAGCCTGGACCAACGAGATGCAGAGGTGGGGCAGATCACCCTGATGGAGTGGTCTCAGATCAAGGACCTATGCACCCTTCTGCACAGTTTTGACATGGCGACGAATATGTTTAGCGCTGACAATGCCACTATCAGCATGACAATTCCAGTCATTTACATGCTGGAGCACACGCTAAACACTATTCGGAGTCAGGGGGTGGGACAACAGGAAGGGGAGGAACTACAGGAGGATTCATATGCGCAAGACACAACAACATCACCAAGGTCCAGACGTTCATCATCACCAACGCGGCAGGCATGAGACCATGGGGGACAGGGATCAACAAGGGCACATGGTAGCAGGCGAAATGTTGAGGAAGGTGCAAGAGAACATGAAGAAATGGAGGACGAACTGTCCATGGACATGGAAGACTCAGCGGATGAGGGAGACCTTGGTCAAATTTCAGTTGAAAGAGGTTGGGGGGAGATGTCAGAGGAAGAAAGAACGGTTAGCACCTCTATGCCACAAACACAGTGTGGACTTGGTCCGCATGGCTGCGCAAGACACATGAGCGCCTTCTTGCTGCACTACCTCCAACATGACCCTCGTATTGTCAAAATTAGAAGTGATGATGACTACTGGCTTGCCACACTATTAGATCCCCGGTACAAGTCCAAATTTTGTGACATAATTCCAGCCATAGAAAGGGACGCACGTATGCAGGAGTATCAGCAAAAGCTGTTACTCGATCTTAGCTCGGCTTTTCCACCAAACAACCGTGCAGGTGCAGGGAGTGAATATCCCAGGAGTATCTCCAAATGAACATTGATGCCATGACTTTGCAAATGGAGCCTTGCTCAATTTGGGCTTCAAATCTTGAAAAATGGCCAGAGCTCTCAACTTACACCTTGGAAATTTTGTCGTGTCCAGCTGCTGGCGTTGTCTCTGAACATGTCTTCAGTGCTGCTGGGTGTGTGCTGACAGATAAGCGCACGCGTCTGTCCAGTGACAATGTGGACAGACTAACGTTCATCAAAATGAACAAGTCATGGATCCACAAGGAATTTACTACCCCTGTGTCATCCTGGGGAGAGTAAATGCTTGTGGATTTGGAATGTGCTTGATGCAAATCAAAACATCCTGTTTGCAACTAGGGCACAAGTACTGCCACTGATTGGGTGTCTGTGTGGCCCAATTTTTGGAAAAAAGGGAGATGCCGCTTGGAGTAACCCTTGCTTGCTGTGTTTTTTTAAAAGGAGCCAAGATGAACAAGTCATGGTTCAGCAAAGACTTTGCTACCTAACCTGGTGTCATCCTGGGGACGGTTAAGTATGGCGTATTTTTGAATGTGCTTGATGCAAATCTAGCTGTGAATTGTACAACTGGGGCACAACTGCTGCCACCTGAAGGGGTGGGTGTGTGTGGGGCCCAATTTTTGGAAAAAAAGGGAGACTCCGCTTGGAGTAACCCTTGCTTGCTGTGTTTTTAAAAATGATCCAAGATGAACAGAGCTGGTATCAGGAAAGACTTTGCTACCTACCCCGGTGTCATCCTGGGGACGGTTAAGAATGGCGTATTTTTGAATGTGCTTGATGCAAATCTAGCTGTGAAGTGTACAACTGGGGCACAAGTGCTGCCACTGAAGGGGTGGGTGTGTGTGGGGCCCAATTTTTGGAAAAAAAGGGAGACTCCGCTTGGAGTAACCCTTGCTTGCTGTGTTTTTTAAAAATGATCCAAGATGAACAGAACTGGGATCAGGAAAGACTTTGCTACCAACCCCGGTGTCATCCTGGGGACGGTTAAGAATAGCGTATTTTTGAATGTGCTTGATGCAAATCAAAACATCCTGTTTGCAACTAGGGCACAAGTGCTGCCACTGATAAGGTGTCTGTGTGGGGCCCAATTTTTGGAAAAAAAAGGGAGACTCCGCTTGGAGTAACCCTTGCTTGCTGTGTTTTTTAAAAGGAGCCAAGATGAACAAGTCATGGTTCAGCAAAGACTTTGCTACCTAACCCGGGGTCATCCTGGGGACGGTTAAGTATGGCGTATTTTTGAATGTGCTTGATGCAAATCTAGCTGTGAAGTGTACAACTAGGGCACAAGTGCTGCCACTGAATGGGTGGGTGTGTGTGGGGCCCAATTTTTGGAAAAAAAGGGAGACTCCGCTTGGAGTAACCCTTGCTTGCTGTGTTTTTTAAAAGGGGGTCATTCCGTGTCAAGTGGACCAGTTTTAAAAATCGTCCCCACTCGACGTTCTCCGATTTTGCTGGAAATTTATAAGGATGTACATGTATGTTTGAAAAGAGGTTCTGTAAATTTTTAGGGCCAGATCTCAAATATATTGGGCACTGTTGACCTTTCACTGGAGGCCCCCCCCCCAAGGCTGCGGCTTCAGCTAAGAGGATTTTGCAAACTTTGGCACATAGCCATTAGAGTTCTATACTGGCTATGATGCTGAAATTTGGCATACTAGCTCAACTTTTGCTGCTAAACGCGATAAAATTATTACCGGCTATGACAAAACAATATTTCGGCCGCAATTTTGTGTCAAAGTAGCTTGCAAAACGCCTCGCATAAAATTTATGCCAAACTTTGCCCATATATAACTCAAGACCAAAAACCAATAGTAACTGGTGCTTTGCCCTGTACAACAAACATCTTCATGACTTTGCATTGCTGCAATATCATGGTCAAAGCATATGTATTTGTGGAAATATTCACACCCACATATGATGAAAAACTTAAAAAAAACGAATTTTACCTATTTTTAGGTCAAATTTCCCAAAAAGGGTACCCCTAAAATATATTAATTCTGTTATCATTTGAAAGAGCACATTTTTCTCTACAAGGATCATTGGGGTTTTTTTTGGAGTCTCTCCATTTAAGAAAAGAAAAATGCCACTGAACATGGTGTTATGTATACACGTAATGCATTGATTTTGTGTTTGATTTTCAGATTCTTATCACATGTTACAGAGTTGTATTGTTGCTAGCAATGTCTATTATAATCAAAAACCTATAAACCTATTGACTATTGTTATATTTTAATGCATATATTATTTATTTTTTAGTGATGGAGAATGAAATTGATGACAAAAAGATTTGCATTTCAAGGGTGTGAAATGACCCTTCATCTTTCATTGCCCATGTAGATGGATCTGTCAGATCAGAAATGCCTTTTGTGCCAATTGCAAACCTCCAGCCAGGGCAATACATTGCCTGCATTTACGATAGGAACTGGTGGATTGGAAATATTTCTGAAATTTCAGTCGACGACCATGATGAATTAATACATTTTATGCATCCTCATGGACCAGCTAGCTTCTTTCACTGGCCTGTGAGAAATGATACATGCTGGATTCCCGAGCAGTCGATCATTGCAATAATTCCAGCACCAGCTGCAACAGCAATGGGCCGACAATACAGCTTCTCTGAACCCATTATGTTGCAAATTCAGCAACAATTCCAGACTACTTACTTAGACTGAACATTATGGCTTGGGAACCAAGAAAAGATACCCAATATTAGGCTTGGGATCCTAGGCAAAGACACCCACCCTCAGGCTTTGGAACCTGCGATAAAGAGACCACCCGCGACTTGCCATGCACGGCTATCGGCCATGGCTCCTAGGCGATGGGGCTGCCAATTCTCGAAAGACAGCATTATTACAATTCTTAATAGGATTATAATACCAATTCTTAGGGAATTGGTTGTGGTCTAACCACCATGGACCAATGCAAGGGTTTGAATAGTGCAGTTAGCATTCATTGCGTATTAATAAATAACACCATGTTCAGTGGCATTTTTCTTTTCTTAAATGGAGAGACTCCAAAAAAAACCCCAATGATCCTTGTAGAGAAAAATGTGCTCTTTCAAATGATAACAGAATTAATATATTTTAGGGGTACCCTTTTTGGGAAATTTGACCTAAAAATAGGTAAAATTCGTTTTTTTTAAGTTTTTCATCATATGTGGGTGTGAATATTTCCACAAATACATATGCTTTGACCATGATATTGCAGCAATGCAAAGTCATGAAGATGTTTGTTGTACAGGGCAAAGCACCAGTTACTATTGGTTTTTGGTCTTGAGTTATATATGGGCAAAGTTTGGCATAAATTTTATGCGAGGCGTTTTGCAAGCTACTTTGACACAAAATTGCGGCCGAAATATTGTTTTGTCATAGCCGGTAATAATTTTATCGCGTTTAGCAGCAAAAGTTGAGCTAGTATGCCAAATTTCAGCATCATAGCCAGTATAGAACTCTAATGGCTATGTGCCAAAGTTTGCAAAATCCTCTTAGCTGAAGCCGCAGCCTTGGGGGGGGGGGGGGGCCTCCAGTGAAAGGTCAACAGTGCCCAATATATTTGAGATCTGGCCCTAAAAATTTACAGAACCTCTTTTCAAACATACATGTACATCCTTATAAATTTTCAGCAAAATCGGAGAACGTCGAGTGGGGACCACTGGTCCACTTGACACGGAATGACCCAAGGAGCCAAGATGAACAAGTCATGGTTCAGCAAAGACTTTGCTACCTAACCCGGGGTCATCCTGGGGACGGTTAAGGATGGCGTATTTTTGAATGTGCTTGATGCAAATCTAGCTGTGAAGTGTACAACTAGGGCACAAGTGCTGCCACTGAATGGGTGGGTGTGTGTGGGGCCCTATTTCTGGAAAAAAAGGAAGACTCCGCTTGGAGTAACCCTTGCTTACATTGTTTTTAAAAATGATCCAAGATGAACAGAGCTGGGATCAGGAAAGACTTTGCTACCTATCCCGGTGTCATCCTGGGGACGGTTAAGAATGGCGTATTTTTGAATGTGCTTGATGCAAATCTAGCTGTGAAGTGTACAACTGGGGCACAAGTGCTGCCACTGAAGGGGTGGGTGTGTGTGTGGCCCAATTTTTGGAAAAAAGGGAGAACTCCGCTTGGAGTCACCTTGTGGTGTTTTACATGATTTTAGAAGGGCGTGCCATGCCTATATCTGTGTCTCCTCCTCTATTTTCCTTGTCCAGCTCTTCTGTTTTCGCATGAGTATATGTCCTTGTCACTTTCCCATGTTTTTGTGTTGTGTTGTGAGTTGTTTTTCACCTTTTGGACACCTTTGAGGGTGTTTTCTAGGTGTTTTTATGTGTTAGTGATTGCCTGCCATTGTTTCCTATGCGGTTCGAGTTCGGTTCGTCGAACGTTAGACGAACTGAACTCGAACGAGACCTCCGTTCGACAAACCGAACTCGAGCCGAACCACGGCCGGTTCGCTCATCTCTAATTCTAAGGTCTTTTTCACACCAGTATTTTTGCATCAGTGTTTGTATGCCAAAGCCAGGAGTGGAACTTACAGAGAAAAACTATAATTGAAAGATTGACAACTTTTCTGTGTTTTGGACACACTCCTGGTTTTGGCATACAAATACTGATGAAAAATACTGGTGTGTAAATGAGTACGAATACTGACCTCCGGATTGCTTTGGATGCATTCTTGATTTCTCCGATTTCTTTCAGCTAGCCCTTTATTATCCAATATTGACACACTACTTTGCACGTCTGGGACAATGTAAAATACTTATCTTATAACCCACTGGCTAACTATGGAAACCCAGTATTAGTGTTTCTGGATCAGAGCAGGGGCAGACATACCATTGCTGAAACCTGTGCAGCTACACAGGGGCCCAAGAGGAAAGGGGGCAAACTACCAACACCAAGACAGATGATATTGGACTTCAGGAAGAGCTATTGGACCGAAAAGCCAAGACCTGCAGATGTGTCTTGTGCGCGAAACGGCCATCATCCTCCGCATGGCTTGCATCCAATTTTCCATTTGCTGTGTTTTTATGTTTGGAACACAATAAAGCCAAGTTTTTTACACTATGGTGAGTGCCATGACTTACATTTTTTTCTTTTTGTTACATGGACTGTCATGAATTTTACAATTTCCGAACTGTGCATCACTATATAGTAATTTATTCATGGGTCAATACTACATCTCCATTTCACCTTTTCTTTAGAGGTAACTGTATTCAGTGGTGCAGAACTACTTTTCCATTTTGTATTACCAACAATTAGGGGTACTTTGCACGCTGCGACATCGCAAGCCGATGCTGCGATGTCGAGCGCGATAGTCTCCGCCCCCGTCGCAGCAGCGATATCTTGTAATAGCTGGCGTAGCGAACATTATCGCTACGCCAGGTTTACATGCACTCACCTGTCCTGCGAAGTCGCTCTGGCCCGCAACCCGCCTCCTTCCTAAGGGGGCGGGTCGTGTGGCGTCTTAGCGACGTCACACGGCAGGTGGCCAATAGCAGCGGAGGGGCGGAGATGAGCAGGACGTAAACATCCCGCCCACCTTCGTCCTTCCTCATTGCAGCCGGGACGCTGGTAGGAGATGTTCCTCGCTCCTGCGGCTTCACACACAGCGATGTGTACTGCCGCAGGAACAAGAAACAACATCGTACCTGTCGCTGCACCGACATTATGGAAATGTCGGACCCTACACCGATGATACGTTAACGACGCCTTTGCGCTCGTTTATCGTATCATAAAGGATTTGCACGCCAGATGTGCGTCACTTTCGATTTGACCCCACCGACATCGCACCTACGATGTCGTAGTGTGCAAAGCCCGCCTTAGACTTTTTGGTTCTGATGTCATACTACAACTAAAGGAGTTTACCAGAGTTGTAGAAACATTGATGTTTTCTCCCAAGATCAACACCATACCTGAGCATGGGTTCAGGTACAGTAACATCACCACACACAACTTGTGTAACTGTGTTTTTTGAAGAAAGTATCTTTAATTTCTAATCCTGGACTACTCTTATCTCCATTCCTGTAAATGGAGATACCTGACCATCTGGATTTCAGATCATCTACTACCATCCGACATACAGTTACATTCATTGGATATTGTGGGTTCGGGAGTTGACATATTGTGAGATAAATCTTACACCAGGTGAAAACAAATGGGATTGATGATAATTATGAAGCCCCTTATAAACCTTGATTAATAGTGACTGTAGCATCTAAGAAGTTAGTGGGAAAGAACTGCTAAGACTCAGTGCCATGAATACTAGACTCTATATATGATTGTAAGATAATATTACATACTGTCTCTGGAACATTGTATTGTTAGAGATTATGTTTCTTTGTTTCAGAGGCTGGAAACCTGTAAACTAGAAAGTAAAATGGATGAAGCAGGATATAAATAGATATTGGACTATATTCTGCTACAGTCAATAATAAACCCAGGATTCAAGAAAAGATTTATGTTTCCAAAGAACGAAACAAAATAGAGTAAATTCCGCACTGAACTTACTGCGGAAGCCTCCTGCTCAAAAATAGGATCTGAACAATCTCAATCCTGTATTTGTTTAGTCAGCGTCCTGGAGGTCATCTCAGGTAGTATAGATTTTTTTACAAACCCTTTCAATTACATTATAAAGCATACTTTCAGTGTTTGTCATCAATTTCTTTTTATAAAATAAAAAACAGAACAGTACTGTTTGCACGAGTATTGAACCCCTTTATCGGAGTCTTCACACTCATATTCTGCAAATTTTAAGACTCCCATACAAATTAATAGAGAGAGTCATGCATGAGGAGTGGATCTGATCCTGAGATAGATCCTAATCCCAGCTATCAATATGCCATAAATTTAGAAGATGGGACACTACCTTTAGCAGTGTTTTTCTGGGCTCTGTGACGCCCTGGACTAGCCAGGTTGTCACAGGTAGTCCCATACACAGACGCACCCCCCACTTAATAAGGTGACAACAGCAAAACTACAAAACCTTTGTCACCTCCCTCCGGGTTTGATGTTCCCACCAGGGGGCGGAGCCAGGTGGTTGGCTCCGCCCACCAAGGAGTTCACAGGCCCTGAGGCGGGAAAAACAGTAATCTAGTCTAGTCTTGACAGTGAAGTGGAGTGGAGTGAAGTTCAAGGGCAGACCTGTGCCTAGGTCTGCCATAGTCTACACCAGGTGTCTGGGTTGGAGCCCAGTCACCTCTGGCAAGGAGGCAGACGGTGGTGGCCGCCTGCAGGAGCTGGGATTACAGTCGATGGAACCATAGGGACAGGGGACGGGCGGTGGCCCGCTGGTACCAAACCGGGGAACCGATTGGAAACCGGAGCACCAGGAGGGGTACTCAGACCCAGTACGAGGCCCAGAAATAACCGGGCTGAGTCAAATCAACTGATTGAGGACTGGATTTTAGGACCTATCCCACTTAAGACCCGACTAAAGACAACAGCCCAACCATTAGGGTAACGCCACCGCCCAGGCATAGAGACCCAAGGGGCCAACGTCTGCGGGCAAAGAGGGCTCTCCCGGCACATACCAAGCCATGGAGCGGACTACCGTTGCTCAGGCATAGGAGTCGTGATTTCTACATAAGTGAGGTGCAGGAAAAAGGCGGAAACCACCAACCTATAAAGGGGAAAACTGCAGCTGGCTGTGGGCACCATTCACCATCTTGTTTGGTTTACCAGAGACTCCAGCGTGTTTGTAAAAGTGAGTACAACAGTGCCTCTGGGCCGCGCACTGCGTCGTACCGCACCGACACCCCAGCGCTCATCCATTTCCCCGCCTCAGCACCTTCCCTCGGGCCCCCGGGACCATCATTCCCCCTACCCACGGAGGGGTCAACACCAAGCTGCGCAACACCGTCCCCGGGAGCCTAGTCAACGGCAGCGGTGGAATCCATCTCATTCACAACCGTACATAACTGCACCTCCGTGAGCAGAGCAAGATCCACAGGGGCACAGTTGGGTAAGTTTGGTGTTAAAAAACATGGGAAAAACAAACAGATTAGAATCCAGAACCTCAATTGCAACATATACAAGTGCTTCTCAATAAATTAGAATATCAGCAAAAAGTTAATTTATTTCAGTAATTCAATACAAAAAGGGAAACACATACTGTATATTATATAGAGTCATTATACACAAAGGGATCTATTTCAAGTGTTTATTTCTGTTTTTAACGTTGATGATTATGGCTTACAGCCAATGAAAACCCAAAAGTCATTATCTCAGAAAATTAGAATAATTACCACAAAACACCTGCAAAAGCTTCCTAAGCATTTAAAATGGTCTGTTAGTCTGATTCGGTAAGCTACACAATCATGGGGAAAACTGCTGACTTGACAGATGTCCAAAGGCAGTCACTGACACACTCCACAAGGAGGGTAAGCCACGAAAGGTCATTGCTAAAGAAGCTGGCTGTTCACAGAGTGCTGTATCCAAGCATATTAATGGAGAATTGAGTGGAAGGAAAAAGTGTGGTAGAAAAAGGTGCATAAGCAACAGGGATAACCGCAGCCTTGATAGGATTGTTAAGAAAAGACCATTCAAAAATTTGGGAAAAATTGACATGGAGTGGACTGCTGCTGGAGTCAGTGCTTCAAGAGCCACCACACACAGACGTATCCAGGACATGGGCTGCAACTGTCACATTCTTTGTGTCAAGCCACTCATGACCAATAAACAACGCCAGAAGCGTCTTACCTGGGCCAAGGAGAATAAGAACTGGACTGTTCCTCAGTGGTCCAAGGTGTTTTCAGATGAAAGTAAATTTTGCATTTTATTTGGAAATCGCGGTCCCAGAGTCTGGAGGAAGAGTGGAGAGGCAACAATCCAAGCTGCTTGAGGTCTAGTGTGAATTTTCCACAATCAGTGATGGTTTGGGGAGCCATGTCATCTGCTGATGTAGGTCCACTGTGAGTTACCGAAAATATATATAATACCTAGCGTGTCGAGCAAAACTAAATGATCATGAAAAGACACTCTAAAATTACAATTTTTATATTAAAGTCTATTACAAATATGCAACATGTAGCAATCCAGTGAAAAACTTATACATAAATATGGACATAAAACATCAAAAATGGTGAATACACATTATACACAGAGAATAATTGGAAAAAGAAGCCAGCACAATTTCTAAACTGTACTTATTAATGAATGGAGATTTTTGGTAAAAAATTGCAATCTTTTGAGCTACCCCGCAACGTCACAGCAAATCTCATGGGGCAGTCCTACTCTGAAACATTTTATGCTATATGAAGGGTGCCATGCGGCCTCACACATTCAAAGGTAGAACTGTGTATCCACTAGAAACAGCACAGACTATTTAATCCAAACAGCACTTGCCTGGACCTGTCCCGCCCACAGCCATGACTTAAGCCTAGGTCACACGTAGCGACGCAGCAGCGATCACGACGACGATCTGACCTTATCAAGATCGCTGCTGCGTCGTTACATGGTCGCTGGTGAGCTGTCAAACAGGTAGATCTCACCAGCGACCAGTGACCAGCCCCCAGCCACGCGTGGAAGCGATGCTGCGCTTGGTAACTAAGGTAATTATCGGGTAACCAAGCAAAGTGCTTCGCTTGGTTACCCGATATTTACCTTGGTTACCAGTGCACACCGCTTAGCGCTGGCTCCCTGCACTCATAGCCAGAGTACACAGTGGGTTAATAAGCAAACCGCTTTGCTTATAGTTACCCGATGTGTACCTTGGCTACGTGTGCAGGGAGCAGGGAGCCTGCTTCAAGAAGCTGCGGACGCAGGTAATGAAGGTAAATATCGGGTAACCAAGCCTGTGCTTGGTTACCTGATATTTACCTTAGTTACGAGCGTCCCAGGCTTCCAGACGCCGGCTCCCTGCTCCCTGCACATTCAGTTGTTGCTCTGTCGCTGTCACACACAGCGATGTGTGCTTCACAGCGGGAGAGCAACGACCAAAAAATGGTCCAGGACATTCAGCAACAACCGGCGACCTCACAGCAGGGGCCAGGTCGTTGCCGTATGTCACACACAGCGACATCGCTAGCAAGGTCGCTGCTACGTCACAGAATATGGTGACTTAGCAGCGATGTTGTCGTCGCTGTGTGTGACATGACCATTAGTCATGGTTACAGAATAGAAAAGCATCACGTAAATGCTGTTTCTAATGGATAAACAGTTCTGCTTTTAATGTGTGAGACCGTATGGCACCCATCAAACAAAATAAAATATAGCGTAGGACTGCCCCATGAGATTTGCCGTGACGTGACGGGGTAGCTCAAAAGATTGCAATTTTTTGACAAAAATCTCCATTTATTAAGTACAGTTTAGAAATTGTGCTGGCTACTTTTTCTAACAGAGAATAATATATCACTAGAAATCCAAATATATATTCATTACCATCAAGTCAGAATGTCAAAGACTATCCCTATAACCGTCCGTCCCTTGTCTCTATAGTCTCACCTGAGTCATATCTAAAGGCCGCTTTACACGAGCCAATCCATCGTGCGATTTCTTTGGCAAAGTCTTTTTTTTTTTTGTTTGTATCGCTAATAGGTAGTTGTCCATGTGTCACACGTTGAGTGTTGTTAAACGACCCCAAAGCGCTCATCGATATATTGACTGGCCATGGCGGACGTCCAAAAGGCTTCACACATGTTTTCCTTTGGTCAATCTGTCTTTTGTATGGGTGTAATTAGGCAAACTATACACCCCTCCGTGACGTTGTCTGGATTGTTGCACGCCCTGAATTCTTCTGACCTGCTCAATCCAGTTCTGCTAATGTGGTTGATTGGTTACATCCCATATATATTGTTTCTCTTCTGCGTCCGTCTTTGTTGCCTCGTGTGTCCTTATGAAAAGGGGAAGAAAAAACAGAGTGCACCACCGCAACATATATGCTGCGGTGGTGCACTCTGTTTTTTCTTCCCCTTTTCATATATACATGAATTTCCCCTGCCCCAGGGTTCTTAGAGTTGCACACCATCTATTGTGGTGGCATTGTTATCAGATAAGTTACTAGTATAATAATTTCAGTCACCTGGTTGTGACGCGGTGGTTGATTTCCCATGGACTGGGATTCTCGAGAGGCGGCATGGCAGGCGCAGTCGGGCAGTGTGTTCCTTGCAGGTGGGGTTTCCCACCCACCCTCAGATGAATTTTCCATCTTGACCTCAGATCTAACCTCGGCTCACAGAACAGGTGTAAGACTATGGTGGAACATACGTAGTCTGGAGGAATATCTAAGAGCCGGCATAGTCCCACGAGGGTTACGGGTTTCCATCTTCCCAGCATGGGAGCCCTCTCTGGCATTCCAAGATACTTGGGAGCAGGGTCTCCTTAAGTGTTCGGGTATTCTCATAAATATGTTGTTAGAGCATGATAGGACCCTTTTGGCCACTACAAAGACCAATATTAAAGACCTTGAGACGAAGCTGAATAAATTAGACAATCAAACGGCGGTGTTGGAGTTCCAGGGTAAACTTAAGGAGACCTTAGATCGCTATGAACAAGAAATAATCGACAAAAAACGAAAAAAGTTCCAAAGAGATCGCACGGACTTTGACAATAAAACCATTTTTAAATGGAAGCACGGGGGTAATGCCCGAAATACTAAATCCTTCAGGCCCTATTCTAACAATCAAGACGATCGCAGGGCTTCCAGGGACACGAGCTCCAGTGATTTTTTGTCTGCTACCGGCAGCGACCTGGACACAGGACCAGAAGAGGGGGCCGCAGGAGGGGTGTTCACAAGAAGAACGACCAGAGCTCGCAAACAAACAAACCATTACAGATTGGGTGCGAGACCGAAGGTACGGAACTAAGACCAGCTATGACCACTCAGGAAAACCCTGATACCCTACAGGTAATCAATCTATCTGATTATGCCTTATCGCCACATGAAATTTCTGTCTTGAGGAAAGGGCTCACCTTTTCACCTACGCACAAGTTGGATAAATTCATTTTGATTAAGGACTTGTACCTCTTTTGTAGGAGACTAACGCTCCAAGTTCTCTTCAAAAGACCGGAAGCCATAGATTCACTGGAACCGGATGAACAACAAGTGTTTCGTGACCTATTGGAATTATTGCAAGAGAATGACAACGACACCAGTAGGGGTAAGTTTCCTTACAAAAATAAATCTAGTGTCACTCCTTCTTTCTCGATTGCACCCGCAATCAAGTTGTTTTTTGAGTTGGTAAAAAACGATTTTTTGAAATTCCCAACTGTGAATCCTAGAGCCCCTAACCTGATTCCATCAGAGAAAAAGGCCATTAATAGCCTTAAAGCTAATAGCCAATTAGTTATCAAGGAAGCAGATAAAGGGGGCAATGTGGTGATCTGGCCCATTGATATGTATTTACAGGAGGCCCAGAGGCAACTAAGTAACACAGCTTATTATAGCAGGCTGCCGTCTGATCCCACTGCCCCCTTCATGGCTAAGCTTCATCATCTACTAAATGGGGCACAACAGGTTGGCATTATTTCCATGGACGAGAAAAAATTCATGTGGGTGGAGCATCCCATTATTCCAACCTTTTACATGCTGCCCAAAATCCACAAATCTGTTACTCAGCCACCGGGAAGACCTATAGTGGCAAGTATAGGCAGTTTGGGGGAAAAGGCTAGTATCTATATAGATTTTTTCTTGCAGCCCATGACCATGCGTTTGCCTTCTTTTGTGCAGGACACTTCCAATTTTATAGATATTTGTAGGAAGATCAAACTTCCACCGCAGGCATTGTTGGTAACCTGCGATGTGGAATCCCTATATTCCAACATAGGGCATGAGGATGGCATGCATGCGGTCTCTTACTTTTTGGACAACCAGACACGTTCAGACCGCATGCATGACTCTTTTCTCATAGATTTATTGGATTTTGTACTAAAGCACAATTATTTCCTATTTGATAGGAATTTTTATAGGCAAATTTCGGGCGTTGCTATGGGGGTTCGGTGTGCTCCGGCCTTCGCAAATCTATTCTTAGGTTGGTGGGAGGCCACGCAGGTTTTCCCACTGGACACCTTTCGTAACAGGATTAGTCATTGGTATAGATATATCGACGACATATTCTTTGTATGGTCTGGGTCAAAGGAGGAGTGTGATGAGTTCATCACAACCTTGAATGTGAACACCTATAATATCTTTTTGACCCATCAGGTCTCAGCGTCCAGAGTGCCCTTTTTGGATTTATTGGTCTCAACCAAAGGAAGCCATCTGTCGACGACTCTATTTAGGAAGCAAACCGCCACCAACAGTCTGCTGGAATTCCATAGTTTTCACCCACATCATGTGAAGAGTGGGGTACCAATGGGTCAGTACCTGCGCATAAGACGCAATTGCACAGATGAGCAAGATTTTAACCAACAAGCGGCTTTACTTACCAACAGGTTTCGTGCCCGTGGATATCCCAGGAGAGTGCTATCTAGAGCTTACCAACGGGCCGCATCTGAGACACAGGCATCCCTGATCAAGACCTCCTCAAAATATACAGATAGTAAGGTGAGGTTTATTACCACCTTTAATGATCAGTGGGGTGAAATAAGGAGTGTTTTGCAAAATCATTGGTCGGTGCTAACCTTAGATTCACAAACATCAGATATGGTGCACCAGTTTCCACAAATGACAGCCCGACGGGCCCCCAACTTAAGGGATCTTATCACAAGGAGCCATTTGGTGAGACCCTTGACTCGGCTTAACCGAGGTGTGGTATTGAGAGGGTCATTTCCATGTGGGGAATGCAATATCTGCAGCTATATGCTACCTACCTCCAACACTTTTAATAACCCTCACGATAACAAGAGTTATGCCCTCACGGGCTACATAAACTGTAAAACACGGAATGTGATTTACTGTTTGATATGCCCATGTAATCTGGCTTATGTGGGACAGACCACGCAAGAACTCCGTAAGAGAATCCAAAAGCACTTCTCAACTATTAATCTTGCTCCATCAGATATAAAGAAGGGCAAATCCATCACCCCAGTGGCTTCACACTTTATGATGCACCATCGGAGCAAAGTGATAGGCACACGTGTTCTCGGGCTGCAGAAATATTTTGGAAACGGTAGGGGTGGATCATGCCACAAATGGCTACTCCAACAGGAATCTAAATGGATTTTTAATTTACACTCTGTTTCCCCAGCAGGCCTGAATGAGGAGTTGCTGTTCACAGGATTCCTGGGTTGATATCTTGAGGGACGGTTCCTGTGCTATTGTGGAGGTCCTGGCTGCATGAATCTGTCATCACAACAATACGTCTGATCTTCTGCCAACAAAGGGACTTCTGCGAGCCACTAAGTAAACTCCCCTTTACAGGCAACCGGTTTGTCAGTTGGTTCACATGCCTTGCGTGATATACGCTCTGGAGCTCACGACGATGGGCTAGTCCTATGGAGTCCCCCCTATAAGTTGGAACTCTGGTATTGATGGCTGGACTGTCTCTAATCCTTGATGGCATCCTCGACACTAAAAGATGGACTCTTCTGGAGACCCCTTGAATGGACTTTATCTTCGTTGGCATTTGGAACTAACCGTGACACCCTCTGATTTTTATCTTGGATGCTCAAATTGAATGGGCACCCCATGACTCATCACATTCGTATTAAAAGATATTGGATGTGGCCATATCATCTCCAAATATGCCTTATTGGCTATGGGTATGTGATGGGGAAGTGATATATGGTTATTGGGGTGGGCCCTTAGGTCATTAATCCCTAGGGGGCACATGTACAGGGCTATATGGGATGTGTCCCTATAGGGATATTTTCGGATGGGCCTTGGTGAACAATATATCAACGGTCCCTGTATTGGGAGGTATTGATGGGGGTTTTGTCTGGGGGTGTAGCCGCATTCTGCACAATCTATACATGGTAATACATGAACTTGTGGGGTATGGTTGGCATGGGCAATTGCAGGGCGATTCACTGATTCCAATGGGATTGTTGGGTTGACCGCATGCATTGGGAATGTGGTTTCCCATCCCACTGGGTGTTGATTTTGATGTTGTCCCTTGGCGGATATGCACCCGGTGGGGGAAATTGCCCTACACTGTACCTTGTCATAAAACATGTCTGGCATGCCACCCCAACGGGTGATCGGGATGGTATTGTGACACAGTGCACTTCACAATAGGATGTGAGCATATCCTGGAGGTGCACTTAGCAGGGGTAGTGGTTCTATGTTAGGTCATGCCACAACTCAGGTCCAGTGTGTTATCATGGTGCGCAGAGCGTAACCGGGATAGCCCTGCCTTAGGGCACGGGGCACAATATGTTGCCACAGTGTGTAAATGGCATGGGGGCACATTGCATGCTTTGCTATCATGATACGTAATTGGGTTGGCACTGTGTTGCAGCATAGTGCTCAGCCGATCGCACAGGTATATATTATATACATAAATTTATTGATTTGTGTGCGGGTGATTGCGTGATATGGCTTGCCGTGCGTATTTGTGATATGCGTGCTGTTTGTATTGGATCATTTACTAGGATGCTCTCCGTGGAGCATGTATGGGTGTGAGTGCCTATGGCTGCGGATGATTCATGCTGACATGCGCGCATGCGCAGAGAAGCGCTGTGCAGTGATTAAATATATGAACCTCCGACTCACCGTCCGACTCCTTCTGCGCATGCGCCCTGACTGATTATGACGCACATGGTCCGGACCGCGCTGGCGTCACGACTCAGGTGACTGTTCTGATCTTTAAAAACCTGTTAAACTCAATGTACGGCACTTATTTTCCCTGACGAAGCCGCAGCGGCGGCGATACGCGTGGGGTTCCTGTGCATCCACAATTGCGCTTTTGGCCTGTGTCCCACTTACCCCATTATTATGGGTTTTTGATGCCAGCTTGGTTGTAACTATTGGTGAGATAATACCATCATTTTTGCTGGTGGGGTGAGCGGTTACTTTGCAACCTTGCAGGGTTGGTTTATGCTGCATCCCCGCCCTCCCTGCTTCTGGGGATAAAAAACCCCCTTTCATACATGGTTTTTCACCTTAATAATCTTGCCTGGTTATATGTCCCCCTTGGAGACCTTGGGATTATTATATCCAATCGTACTCTGCATATGTATTCTTGGTCCTTTTGAATTGGATCAATAGATATTTTGGACATATTTTTGGTCCCTTATTAGGATGTATATATATGGTCATAATATGCTGCACTGGGAACTATAGCTGGAATTTCTTAACTAGGTGACATATGCCTTCCATAATTGTGTATTGTATAATCTTATTGTATGGAATTGTATTGATTGTAGTGCAATATTGTGGGTGCCAGGTTGTTGGAGTTTACATTTTAATTGGTTTTAACATGTAGAGGTGCATTGAATAAAGGTTTTCTATATTATTAATTGGGTTGTGCGGTTATATATGCAATGTCTTTTTCTTCTTTATAATTGCCTCGTGTGTCCTTAGCATCAGTCTTGTTTTTTGTTTGTGGTCTGGTTTATGTCGATTTCTGAGTATCTATCTTCAAAAGGTGGGTTAGTTTTGTTTTTTTATGTTTTTTTTATTGTGTTATTTAGCCATTCACAATGTGTCTCTTAAGGTTTTTTTTTTTTTTTATGTTTTATCGTGTATTATGTTTTTTGAAACATAATAAGGTTTTGTTTTTTTTGTTAATTTTTGTTTTTTTTCGTTTACAAAAACAAAAAGATTACATGTTTCTTATAACAGTGTAAAATAAAATGTTCTCATATATTCCTTCACAAATGACGGCTCATCAAAACGAATTATTTTTGCGTGATTTCATTTAAAAATATCGCACATTAACCTGTCTTTGGAAAATTAAATCGCCTGAATATAGTAACAAACGCATCAAACAAGCAGCTTATGCGGATCTGATTAGTATCTATAAAAAACAATTTCCTAATGAGCCTGTGGATGTAAATCTTATCAAGAAAAAAATACAAGGAATACGCACTGTATATAAAAAGGAACTCAATAAAGTCGAGGAGTCACGACGTTCAGGGGCTGCGACTGCCGATCTTTATGTCCCACGGCTGTGGTATTTTGATCTACTTGACTTCACAAGAGATCAAGAGATTCCAAGGTCATCAACAAAGCAAGGAGGCTGTGGGAAAAAAAGGCGCAAATAGGGTCTTACCCGGTATAACAGTGTGAGGTGAATGTGAGAAGGGACACTCACCTGATAAGGTTGTGACAGTCACAACCCCTTTGTCAGCATAAAAGTAACGTGGAAGGCAGCAGTCCCGCGAAACGGAGTAATTACGGACAGCAGGAGAAAAGCAGGTTAAAGTACCGCGCCAAACCACAGGAGTACAGATGAAATTAATAGATCTCTTTTCTTTATTTTGACAGGTCTACGCGTTTCAAGGACATATCCGTCCTCTTCCTCAGGACAAATGCAGAGAATACTATAGCGAAACAGAGGCTACAGGCTCTCATATATGTGTAAGAAAAAAGCCACGTATGCATTAATTGCGTCATCAGCCTCCCCGTGACTCATAGGCACGTGGAGGAGTGAATAAAGTTCAGAACAGAAAAAAAGAGAAAAAAGAAGAAAAAAAGAAGAAAAAGAGAAAAAAAGAGAAAAAAAGGGGGAGATGAAAGCAAAGAAAAAGAGAATAAAGAAAAAAGTGTGGAAAAATGAAATAAATAAATGAATAAAATATAGTGATTGGGACTCAAATGTCATTAAAAAACTGTGTGGGAACCTACGGATCCACAGAATAATATGTGCATGTCTTAATAAAAATATGTGTGATGAATTTAATAAATGAACAAAAATGTGCTATGATGGTTATCACTATCTTTTGAAATAGCATATAGAGAATGTGAAAAAAACTAAATGAAGGATCAACGTAAAAACATGACATAGGATCGCTGTGCCAGAGCAGTGTGAGCAGCTCTGCGGTAGAAAGATTTACAAGTGAAAAAACAACGGGGCGGGAGCGGTGAACACCCGTTATAGGAGCAAATAGAAGTTGACAGCGTGGGAAAAAATGATGTGCGCCTGCGCGAAAGGTGAAGTGAGGTGAGAGCGTGCAGGGAAAGGAAATAGTGAGCGCCTGCCAGGCGCTCACTATTTCCTTTCCCTGCACGCTCTCACCTCACTTCACCTTTCGCGCAGGCGCACATCATTTTTTCCCACGCTGTCAACTTCTATTTGCTCCTATAACGGGTGTTCACCGCTCCCGCCCCGTTGTTTTTTCACTTGTAAATCTTTCTACCGCAGAGCTGCTCACACTGCTCTGGCACAGCGATCCTATGTCATGTTTTTACGTTGATCCTTCATTTAGTTTTTTTCACATTCTCTATATGCTATTTCAAAAGATAGTGATAACCATCATAGCACATTTTTGTTCATTTATTAAATTCATCACACATATTTTTATTAAGACATGCACATATTATTCTGTGGATCCGTAGGTTCCCACACAGTTTTTTAATGACATTTGAGTCCCAATCACTATATTTTATTCATTTATTTATTTCATTTTTCCACACTTTTTTCTTTATTCTCTTTTTCTTTGCTTTCATCTCCCCCTTTTTTTTTCTCTTTTTTTCTCTTTTTCTTCTTTTTTTCTTCTTTTTTCTCTTTTTTTCTGTTCTGAACTTTATTCACTCCTCCACGTGCCTATGAGTCACGGGGAGGCTGATGACGCAATTAATGCATACGTGGCTTTTTTCTTACACATATATGAGAGCCTGTAGCCTCTGTTTCGCTATAGTATTCTCTGCATTTGTCCTGAGGAAGAGGACGGATATGTCCTTGAAACGCGTAGACCTGTGAAAATAAAGAAAAGAGATCTATTAATTTCATCTGTACTCCTGTGGTTTGGCGCGGTACTTTAACCTGCTTTTCTCCTGCTGTCCGTAAGGTCATCAACAAGTATGCTTTCCATTCAGGAGTCACAAAATGGGGCGATTGGCAGCGAACAAACAAACGTAAGAAAAATTAGGACTAATGCACTATAAAACACTGTGCATGACGCCAAGGCTGAATGTTGACACATCATGACTACAGCTCCGTATTTTATAACAGTAATAACCAATCAAAACGCATCTGCTACAACCAATCCGATTAGATTAGGCGTGATTATTTAAAACCACAAATACGCCCTGAAGGTTTAATGACGTCACAAACAACTACGAGGATGGCCGATTACACGGTGTCACACTTTGCAATGTGTCGTTCATGAATACTAAAATGAACGATTTTATGGAATTAAACGATGAGTACACGATGGCCGAATTTCAAACGATTAGGCATCGGTTGGACTCGCAAGGAGCTGTCACATGAGAAGATGTCGTTACGAATGACGGAAGTGTGTCACAAAATTCGTGACCCCAACGATGCATCGCACAATAGATCGACTCGTGTAAAGCAGCCTTAAGGGACTCCAAATCAAACATAGTCATACCACATTGGGTTCTGGGATATATACATAATATAGACATTCACTAAGCTGGAAAATAACCCCTAGCCCAGTTTTAATGTGAACAGAAATATTTCTCCACAGCAAGTACAAATAGCAAATAACCCAAACGGTAAATATGGGTGTCCCCTAGAGATGATAATAAAGCAAACAACCCAAATATAGCAGACAACCCATCGCGTTTCTCTTCCCACAGAGGTTCATCAGTGGTATTTATAGTTGCTATCGTCCAAATTCAAGCAATAAATATATATACACAGACCATTTTAGATATCAATTTCAATTTATACGGAAAATAGCCATCTATATGATTCATTCCTGAAGGCAACATATTTCAAATTAGGCGGAATATTTAAGCAAATTAGCCATCCATATCCAGATCATTTTTGGAGGGAATATCAACGTCATAAATGCCAGATAAGCTCTCATGTATAATTATATATTTCTTTATTTCAGATACTATCCCGTTACCGAATGCTCTTCCACTACTACAGGCTTGATAGTGGGTCCCACAATAGGATAAAATAATCACTCCTCCAGTCAAATTCTGGATATCTATATTCATTGATGACGAACCAATATTTCAAACAGGGGATGGGCTGCAGACAGAGCAAATATAGGCAACCCTTAATCACATATAGGATCAAAGTCTCCCCTTTCATATAAGTAGATACCAAAGCCTGGATTTGATAACCTGTCATAATTCAGACAAGTGGTAGGCTGATATAGTGAAAAACCTCCTCCATTTCCTATGATCTGTATACAGATCACAGGATACTCTGAGTGTCAGCGAGATACATGTACATAAACATTTACATAGATGGCCTAGGCTATAAGATTGCCAACACTGTGAAACTGAGCTGCAGCATGGTGGCCAAGCCCATACATCGGTTTAACAAGACAGGATCCACTCAGAACAGGCCTCACCATGGTTGACCAAAGAAGCTGACTGCACATGCTCAGCGTCATATCTAGAAGCTGTCTTTTCAAAATAGACATATTAGGACTGCTACAGAGGTTAAAGTGGTGGGGGTCAGCCTGTCAGTGCTTAGACCATATGCCACATACTGCATCAAATTGGTCTGCATACCCATCATCCCAGAAGGAAGCCTCTTCTAAAGGTGATGGACAAAAAAAGCCTGCAAACAGTTTGCTGAAGACAAGCAGATTAAGAACATGGATTATTGAACCATGTCCTGTGGTCTGATGAGACCAAGATAAACTTATTTGCTTCAGATGGTGTTAAGTGTGTGTGGAGGCATCCAGGTGAGTACAAGACAAGTGTGACTTGCCTACAGTCAAGCATGGTGGTGAAATGCAGAAGAAAATTGTGGAGCATTTTTGACAATATTAGAGAAGCATGATGTACACTCCCTCCAGCTTGCCCTTGTCGATTCTGAATTCTTCCTTTAAGCTCTGCAGCACAGAAATTAATATAAAAACATATACAAACAAAAAAAATGCTCACATGTACAGTGCTGTTTTAGGCAGGTGTGGAAAATGGTGAAATTAAAAATGTTTTAAAAAACAGAAGTGTTAGCTTGTTTTTATCAATTAACAAAATGAAAAAAATGAAAGAAAAAAACTAATTTAAATCAATATTTGGTGCGACCACAGTTTGCCTTCAAAACAACATCAAATATTCTAGGTACACATCTACACCATCTTTGAAGGATCTGGGCAGGTGGGTTGTTCTAAACATCTTGGAGAACCACAGATCTTCTGTGGATGTTGCTTCTGTCTCTTCATGTGATCCCAGACAGACTTGATGATGGTAAGATCAGGTTATGTGGGGCCGCATCATCAATTCAAGGACTCCTTGTTCCTGATGCTGAACAGTTCACTATGACATTGGCTGTATGTCTGAGGTCATTGTCTTGCTGGAGAATAATTTTGGAGCAAAACAGATGCCTCCCTGATGATATTGTATGATATATAAATCATCAATCAAACAATCATAATTAAAGATAAGATTAAACCTGACCGGATTCCTAACTGTATATGCTGAAATTTAGCCTCAAACGTGCAGGGAACCTCTGTCATGCTACACTGTTGGCTGTATACTCACTTTTGTGCCGCTCTCCAGCCATTCATTAAAGAAACTGTCTTCTATTACAGACAAATATGTCACATTTTGAATAATCAGTTTTGAGCACATCATGCCATTTTTTGCACCCCAGTTCTTATGTTTTTCTGCATTGTTAAATCGCTTAGCCTCGTTTCCATATTGAAGGAATAACATTTTGGCCACAATTCTTCCATGAAGACCACTTCTGGCCAGAATTCTCCGAACAGTAGATGGATGTCCTCCTAGCTACTGCCTGTTCTGAGTTGATGGCACTGCTGGACAGCTGATTTCAAAGGTAAGTATGATATGGTCTTTATCTACTGCACTATTTTTCCTTGGCTGAACATTGCATCTATGGTCCTCAAACTTGACTAATTCTTTGTGTTTCTTTGAAAAAGCCTTTGGTAGAAGATGTCACTGTCCAGTTGTGCCAGTTTCTTCAGAAGATCTTTTAGTTTCAAAGTTCTGCGGTGCTTTGAAAAAGCCTGAACAGCAGATCTTGAAACTCCAGCCTGCTTTTACATTTTTACTGGGAAAAACCTTGCTGATCTAGTATAACTTGTGTCTTGTTGCTGTACTAACTCTTGCCATGATGTAAAACCTGGGACATGAAACTTTCTTCCACAACCTCACCTTTGTAGCAAAGTTTGGCTTTTTCTTTTGCCGTTTTAAGAGTTCTACATAGCTGATTATATTTAATTATAGTTCAGTTGAATGTGTTTCAACCTAAGTATAAATATGATGATTATTATCACTTGTTTGGTATAATTGGATACCCATCCACGTAATTATAATGTTACACAAATCCTGATATTGTGCAAGTGAACCTAGAAAAATTGAATCTAATTTTGAAGCCAATATGAGTTACCACCAAACATTGATTTAATTTAGATTTCTCCTTCGTTCATTCACTTTGCATTTTGTTAATTGATAAAAACAAACGTATAAACGTCAAGCTATTTTTAAAAAAATGCAAAACAAGAATGCCGTGGAGACACCATCACATGTTTCTCAACGCTGGCAGGAAACTAGCAAGGTCATTCACTGGGAAGAAACAACCATGAGAAGGGCAGTCTCCAGTCAAGGAAACCGCCTATACCAAAACATGGTATCCATCCACAGACAGCTGTTTCGGGGTATTTGCCCCTCATCAGTGTGGAGTAGGAAACTGGCTAGTGGGAGCAATGCCTAGTAGAGGTCAACCATCCTTACCTATGAAGTTATTTTTAAAAGCATTCTTACTTTGTGGCATTGTTTGCACACCTGTACCGTAAAGTAAAAGTACACACTTTTGTACAGTACTGTATATTCATACATAATTTTCACTCCAGGGCTGCTTATAGGTACGTCTACTGTGTCTGAAATAAAATCCAATTTAGTTGGTTTATTCTTTCCTGAAAAATAAGCAGCAGTGGGGTTCTACCAAATCTGTTTTGAGTTTTAGCAAAATGGTTATTTTTTTATTACCTAGACCACAAAGCCTAGATTTTAGCAGTTTCCCTCTAATGCTTTGATGTGTGTTTTTACATCTAGCCACCCTTCAATACAGACCAGTTTTATGCAAAGCTCTTTATAGAGTTAACTGAATCTTTACACCTGTCACAGCCACTGAACTCAGTAGTTCCTTCTAAGTGCTTGTTGGCATCTGCTATTTCTCTCACTAGTTTCCTTCTAGGTGTTGCGTATGACAGTCCTAATGAAGACAATTTGACAGTTTCTGAGCCAGAAACGGTGGTCACATGACCGCAATTGAGCGATGTGCATGTTCCGCAGACAGAATCCTACTAGTGGGCGCGGCCTCACATGTGTATTGAGCAAGGCTGCACCCACTAGATTGCTGTGCCTACTAGTCAGATACGCCCACTTCATACACTTGTATTGAGTGAGGCCATGCCCTCTAGTCGGGTTCTGACCAGGGAAATGCATATATCTCAATTGTGGTCATGTGTCCGCCATTCCTGGCTCAGAAACCGGCAAACCAGAGAGTTATGTCACACAAAATAGTCAGTATTATTTTCTACGTCTACTTTACATCAGCACAATTTTTTAAACATTTTTTTGTCAGGAAGTTAAAAGGGTTCAAAGATTTTCAGTAATTTTACATTTTTCCAACAAAATTTGCAGAACCATTTTTTTAGGGACCACATCATATCTGGTTACTTTGAGAGGCCTAAGTGACAGAAAATGCCCAAAAGTGACATACTTCTTAAAAACTACACCTCTCATCCAAGAAGTTTATTAACCCTTTAGATGCTTCACAAGAACTAAAGAAATGTGGGAGGAAAAAAAATGAAAATTTTACTTTTTCCCAACAAAAATGTTACTTTAGCCTCAAATGTTGCTCACAAGGGTAACAAGAGAAATTGCACTGTACAATTTGTTGTGCAATTTCTTCTGAGTACATCAATGCTCCACATGTCGTAGAAATCTACTGTTTGGGCACAAGGCTGTGAAGGAGCGCCATTTGAATTTTAGAGTGCAAACATTTCTGGGATAGCGGACGCCATGTCGCGTTTGGAGACCCCTGATGTACCTAAACAGTGGAGTTCCCCTTCAATGGGCTCCATTTTAGATTCCTCAAAGAATTTATCTAGATGTTTGGTGAGCACCTTGAACCCCCGGGGGCTTCACAGAAGTTTATAATGTTGAGCCCTGAAAGTGAAAAAATAAATTTTTAACCACAAAAATGTTGCTTTCACCCCAAATCTTTCATTTCCAAAGGAGATAATGCACTGTATAATCTGTTGTGTAATTTCACCTGAGTACACCAATACCCCATATGTGGTTGAAAACTACTTTTGAGGTATAGTACAAAGTGAAGAAGAAAAGGAGTGCCATATTTGAGTTCAGATTTAGTTAAAATGGTTTGCATGTGCCATATCCCATTAACAAAACCCCTTGAGGGGTCTAAACAGTGGAGCTCCCGCACAAGTGACCCCATTTTACAAACTGAACCCCCAAATAATTTCATCCAGTGGTGTAGTGAGCATATTGACACTACAGGTGTATCACAAAATTTTATACTATTTGGCAGTGAAGAAAAAACAATTACATTTTTACTACTAAAATGTTGTTTTAACCCCAGATTTCTAATTTTCACAAGGGGGATGGGTAAAAAAGGCTTGATAATTGCTTACACAATCTCTCCTGAACGTGGTAATATCCCACATGTGATTGTACAGTACTGTTTGGTGGCATTGCAGAGCTTGGGAGGGAAGGAGCGTCATTTGCCTTTTGGAGCACAAATTTTCGTAGAATAGTTTGCGGACTTCATTTGCAGAGCCTCTAAGTGCCAAAACAGGAACCCCCACATGTGACCAAATATTGCCAATTATACCCCTGTGGGAGTTCATTTACGGGTGTAGTGACAATTTAGTCTCTGGAAAACACCCATAGAGTCCAACACAGTGAATGTTGCAAAATTAAAAATGGCAAATAAGACCTTGTCATGCCCAGTACGTTGTAGTGCCCGTACATTGTGCCCAGCTTATTCTTCTGGAGACACACACCCTGTAAATTAAGCAGGCTCTCCTCACTACAACAATGCCAAACATGTGGATGTCACCTTTGGTTTAGGTACATTGTGGGTCTCAGAAGGCAGGGGATCATTTGAATTTGGGAGCGCAGATTTTACTGGATTTCTCTTTTAAGTGATACCAGGATTATACAGTGTTTTTTTTAGGTTTGGCTACTATCATGCTAAAAACGCTTTTTTTTTCATAATCATGTTTTTTTTTTTGCATCACCAAATTTTGATGGCTATGGTTTTTCTGTTTGTTTTTGTAGGATGTTGGAATTTTTATTGGTACTTTTTTGGGCCACATAATATTTTTTTAATCACTTTCTATAGTGTTTTCTATAAGGCAGAATCATGAAGAAATGGCAATTCAGGAATTGTTTTTTATGCCAATCACTGTGTGTGATGCCCCAGGGCTATGGGGTAGTCGGTCCCGGGCATGTGTGACACTCAGGGGAGTCATGGTCGCTGCTGATGCCGGGTTCCGTGACCCTGTGGGTCGGTCCGAATAAAAAGGGGGATAAAAATAAAAGAAAGACTTTTTCGACTACGCCACTTGCGGTGTGCGGCCAGGTTATTGGGGCCGCCGCTGCAGTTTTCTACTGGGGCTGGTGGAGTGGTGCAGCCTGGATGTTTGGAGCCCTCTGCAAGCAGGGACAGGCCCCAGCAGTGAATCATGGGGATAGTAGTGGGGAACCGTCTGTGTGAGTGCACGGTGTGATCAAGAACACAGTCCACACCAGTATTGCAGTTTCCACTTGCCTTTACTTTGCTGCGGTGGTACCTGAACCCGCGGGTGCTGGTTCCAGGTGTACCCACTCCCCTTGTTCGCCATTCCAGATGTGACCTGGGTTGGCTGTCCACTGTGCACACTTGTTGTGGTTGGACTCCCGTGGCCTGGAGCTACTTGGAAGTCCCTTTTCTTTAGCCTTGCCCCTAACGCAGGCAGCTTGGACTATTTAAGGGGTTCAGTCCCTGGTCCCCACTTTGCTGCTTGTGCTTCAGGCTTGTTTGGTTGGCGATGGACCCTGGAGATCTTCTCGCCCGGCAGAGTTAACAGCTGACCATAAAGTGTCCCACTGTCCTAGGGTCTGCACCCCGCCCTTTGCTGAGTACTGTGAGCCTTGGTTCCAGACTTCCACAGGCATCTCGTGGTTCCTGGAGTCTGTCGCCTCCACAGGTAACCCACAGGAAACCCACAGTGCCTGGAGTCCTGGTTCCGTACTCCACAGTCCTTCGCTTCTTTTACAGCACCCCAGTGGTTCTTCAGGTCAGTTTCTGTACTTTCCACTTTCTACTACTTCACTCCTCTCCTTGCTTCCTCACTAGACTCCCTACTTCACACTGTACATACCACTTCCTCCCGCCAACTTCCCAACTGACCACTGGTCCCTCTCCCTCACTGGGTCTCTCCCTACAGGTTAGGTGGCTACCATCCAATCAGTGCTCTCCCCTTTTACCTGTTACTAGGCAGTCTCCCAGTTTGGTGTTGGGGTTGTGTATGTCGCATGAAGGTGCTGGTGTACTTGCTGGCATGGGTATTCTGGGGTTTGGGTTTTCCACGGGTTACATTTGTGGCACCTGACACCTCAGGGGTGTTACACCATGTAATAAAAGTGATAAGACAGCTTTATTCTTCAGGTTAGTATGATTACAGTGATACGACATTTATATATTTTTTACTAATGTTTTGCCACTCTTACATCATAAAAACTATTTTATAGAAAAAAAAGAAGGTTTTGCATTGCTGTATTCTGAGAGCTATAACTTTTTTATTTTGTGGCTGATGGAGCTGTATGGCAGCTTGTTATATTTTGTGGGACAAGATGACGTTTTCAAAATTATTTTTATTTACATGTGACTTTTTGATTGTGTTTTATTCCACTTTCTTAGTTGTAAGCTGTATGGTGAAAAGACAGTTTTTGCTACTTTTTTTACAGTATTCACTGAAAGGGTTAACTAGTGTTAAAGTTTTAGAGATTGGGTTGTCATGGATGCGGAGACACCAAATATATGTACTTTTTGTGTTTATTTTTTACATAAATTATATATTTATTGGAATAATTCTTTTGTTCTTTATTTTCTGAAGTTTTGAAAAATATTTTTAGCTTTTTACTTAGTCCCTATATGGGACACTACCTTCTTCTGTTCTGATAGCAGCTATACTGTATTGCAATGCTAGATCATTGCAATATACTATAGTTATCAGAGCTGAAGTGACAGGAGACCTTGGAATCATCTTGGTGACTCAAAGGCCATCATGATGACTTTAAGTCACTATGGCAACAATCAAGCCTTTGCGATTACATCGCGGGGCACCGATAGTATGAGAGAGGGAGCGCGATCCCCCTCGTAATCCCCTAAGGGCTGCAATTGTGGCATTTAGGGTGTTAAACAGACAGGGATGGTGCATCCACCATACCTGGCGGCAAGAATTGGGGCTTGGCTGTCAGATAAGCAGAGTCCCTGCAATGATCACGGGGCACAGCGCCTGTGTCCCCGCGATCACCAGGATGTACTATGTGTAACGCTCGCAGCCGTTGTAGGGGCAGCGAGCGGGATTAGTGGACCCACTAGACCACAGGGGGACCAGGGCTTACCCTTTAGTGGGAGGGGTTTAAATAAGCATCCACCGCTAGGCAGACACTAGGTGTATGGCAGCTGACCCCAGGACAGGTGACGGACTCATATACAGACGGGATGACAGAGGCAGGTTGGACAGGCGGGTATGGACAGGAATGGTGGGCACTGCAGGGAATGATAAGTACAGGAAGGCAGACTCAGGTACAGGTAACTGATGCAGGGGTAATGGGACTTGAGAACTAGCCAGACAGACAGGACACTAACTGGGAATGTTGCATAGGCACCTCCCCTAATGGGAGGGTGTGTTAAATATACAGTGTCTCTAAGCCATAGGCTGAGAGTCATTTCAGGGAAATGGCGCACTGGCCCTTGAAGAGGAGGACCAGTATGCGCATGCACATCTTAGGTGCACTCCCAGGAACCCTGTACAGGGCATGGAAGGGGAAGGAGGCAGCAGAGCACGTGGGATGCTGCACGGCAGCAAGGGAGAATGCGACCGAGCCGTGGAGGGTGAGGAAGTCATCGTCCCAGCAGGGACGCCAGCGCTACAATATGCCCTTGGTAACCAACGCATTGCCTATCAGGATGTACCCAGTACGTCCAATGTTGGGAAGGGGGTTAAAATTATGTTCATATATGTCTTGTGATATTCATATTTTAATTATTTTCAATAAAAAGAGAATTTTGTTTACTTACATTAAATTCTTTTTCTTATAGTTCCGTAATGGGAGACCCAGACCATGGGGTGTATAGCTTCTGCCTCCGGAGAACACACAAAGTACTACACTAAAAAGTGTAGCTCCTCCTTCCGAGCATATACACCCCCTGGATAACCAAATATAGCCAGTTTAGTGCAAAAGCTGAAGGAGGACAGCCACCCACAAGTAGAAATAGAGCATGAACCGGAACAACCGGAGACTCTGTCTACAACAACAGCCGGTGATAACACACGGAACAAGAAAAACTGCCAACAGGCAACAGGGAGGGTGCTGGGTCTCCCATTACGAAACTATAAGAAAAAGAATTTACGGTAAGTAAACAAAATTCTCTTTTTCTTCATCGTTCCTTATGGGAGACCCAGACCATGGGACGTCTCAAAGCAGTCCATGGGTGGGAATAAACAGAAAACTGAGAAGTAGGCGAAACCTAACTTCACAAGTGGGCGACAGCCACCTGAAGGATGCGTCTGCCCAAGCTCGCATCTGCCGAAGCATGAGCATGCACTTGGTAGTGCTTCGAAAAGGTATGCAGACTAGACCAAGTGGCAGCCTGACAGACCTGCTGAGCCGTAGCCTGGTGCCTGAAAGCCCAAGAGGCACCGACAGCTCTGGTCGAGTGTGCCTTGATCCCCGGCGGGGGAGGCACCTGAATAGTCTGGTAGGCATCGGAAATGGCCGACCTAATCCAACGAGCTAGGGTCAGCTTAGAAGCCGAGAGGCCCTTACGCCGACCTGAAGTCAGCACAAAAAGAAAGGTGCACCGCCTAAGAGCAGCGGTGCGAGACACATAGATCCGGAGCGCCCGCACCAGATCCAGAGTATGCAACGCTTTTTCAAAGCGATGAACAGGAGCCGGACAAAAGGAAGGCAGGGAAATATCCTGGTTAAGGTGGAAAGGAGATACCACCTTAGGAAGAAAGTCCGGAGTCGGACGGAGAACCACCTTGTCTTGATGAAAAACCAAAAAAGGTGACTCCGAAGAGAGAGCAGCCAAATCAGAAACTCTCCTGAGGGAAGTTATGGCCACTAGAAAGACCACTTTCTGTGAAAGACGGGACAAAGAAACCTCCCTAAGTGGCTCAAAAGGCGTTTTCTGCAAGGCCGTGAGGAGCAGATTAAGGTCCCAGGGATCCAAAGGCCGCCGATAAGGCGGAATGATGTGAGATGCGCCCTGCATGAAGGTGCGCACCTGAGCCAGCCGGGCGATACCCCGCTGGAACAATACTGACAGAGCCGAGACCTGTCCCTTGAGGGAATTGAGGGATAGTCCTAGCTGCAGACCGGACTGAAGAAAGGACAGGAGGGTCGGCAGGGAAAAAGGCCAAGGAGCATGGCCGGAAGAGCGACACCAGGACAGGAAAATCTTCCAAGTCCTGTGATAGATCTTGGCCGAGGAAGACTTACGGGCCCGAGTCACAGTGGAGATGACTTCAGGAGGGATACCAGAAGTCGTCAAGATCCAGGACTCAAGAGCCACGCCGTCAATCTGAGAGCCGCAGAATTCTGGCGGAAAAACGGACCTTGTGAGAGAAGGTCTGGACGGTCCAGAAGATGCCATGGCACCTCTACGGACAGATGGAGCAGGTCTGGGTACCAAGCTCTCCTGGGCCAGTCTGGAGCAATGAGGATGACTCGACGGCCCTCCATTCTGATCTTGCGCAGGACTCTGGGCAAGAGAGCTAGAGGGGGAAACACGTAAGACAGACGAAACTGGGACCAATCTTGAACCAGCGCGTCCGCTGCCAAGGCCTGAGGATCGTGGGAGCGAGCCACGTAAACCGGAACATTGTTGTTGTGCCGGGATGCCATTAGATCCACTTCCGGAGTGCCCCACTTGCGGCAGATTGTCCGAAACACTGCCGGATGCAGAGCCCACTCGCCGCCGTCCACGGTTTGACGGCTGAGATAATCTGCCTCCCAGTTTTCCACGCCTGGGATGTGGACTGCGGATATGGTGGACTTGGAGTCCTCCGTCCACTGAAGGATGCGTTGAACCTCCAACATTGCCAGGCGGCTGCGTGTCCCGCCCTGGTGATTGATGTAGGCAACCGCAGTCGCGTTGTCTGACTGGACTCGAATGTGCTTGCCCGCCAACAGGTGGTGAAAGGCTAAGAGAGCTAGAAGCACAGCTCTGATTTCCAGCACATTGATCGAGAGGGCTGATTCGGACTGAGTCCAAGTGCCCTGCGCTCTGTGGTGGAGATATACTGCTCCCCAGCCGATTAGACTGGCATCCGTGGTGAGGATCACCCAGGACGGGGCCAGGAAGGAGCGTCCCTGAGACAGAGAGAGGGGCCAAAGCCACCACTGAAGGGAGCCCCTGGTCTGTGGCGACAGAGCCACCAACCTGTGCAAGGAGTAAGTCCGCTTGTCCCAACAGCGAAGAATGTCCAGCTGCAGAGGACGCAGATGGAACTGGGCAAAGGGAACCGCTTCCATTGACGCCACCATCTGACCCAGCACCTGCATTAGGTGCCTGATGGAGTGACGGCGAGACCTCAGCAAAGAGCGCACCGCCAGACGAAGGGACTGCTGTTTGACTAAGGGCAGCTTCACAAGTGCCGGCAAAGTCTCGAACTGCATCCCTAGGTACGTGAGACTCTGGGTCGGAGTCAGAGTGGACTTGGGAAGATTGACAAGCCACCCGAACTGGACTAGAGTGGCGAGAGTGAGCGAGACACTCCGCTGACAGTCTGCACTGGATGAAGCCTTGACCAGAAGGTCGTCCAGGTAAGGAATCACTGCCAACCCCTGGAGGTGCAGAACCGCAACCACTGCTGCCATGACCTTGGTGAATACTCGAGGGGCTGTGGCTAACCCGAAGGGGAAAGCCACGAATTGGAAATGTTCTTCTCCGATTGCAAAACATAGCCAACGCTGGTGTGAAACTGCAATTGGCACATGCAAATAGGCATCTCTGATGTCGATGGATGCTAGAAAATCTCCTTGGGTCATTGAGGCAATGACTGATCGCAGAGATTCCATGCGAAAGTGCCGCACCTGAACATGCTTGTTGAGAAGCTTGAGATCCAGGATGGGCCGGAAGGAACCGTCCTTCTTGGGAACTAGGAAGAGATTTGAGTAGAAACCTCTGAACCGTTCCCAATTACTCCGTTGGCCTGCAAGGATGCCACGGCCTGAGAGAAGGCGGCGGCTTTGGAGCAGGGGGGAGTGGACAGAAAAAATCTGTTTGGCGGGCTGGAAGAGAATTCTATCCTGTAGCCGTGGGAGATGATATCCCGCACCCACTGATCGGAGATGTGTTGAAACCACACGTCGCCAAAGTGGGAGAGCCTGCCACCGACCAAGGACGTTGCTGGCACGGCCAGATAGTCAAGAGGAGGCTGCCTTAGTGGCAGTGGCTCCTGCGGTCTTCTGAGGACGCGGCTTCGTGCGCCAGCTGGGTTTTCGGTCCTTGGCTGAGTTAGTGGACGAGGCTGAGGGCTTAGAGGATGACCAGTTAGAGGAACGAAAGGAACGAAACCTCGACTGGTTCCTGCCCTGGACAGGTTTCCTGGTTTTAGTTTGTGGCAAGGAAGTACTCTTCCCGCCAGTAGCTTCCTTAATAATTTCATCCAGTTGTTCGCCGAACAGCCGGGACCCAGCAAAAGGGAGCCCAGCAAGGTACTTCTTGGAAGAAGCGTCTGCTTTCCACTCTCGAAGCCACAAGGTCCTGCGGATAGCGAGGGAATTAGCGGAAGCCACCGCCGTGCGGTGAGAAGCCTCCAGAATGGCAGACATGGCATAGGATGAAAAGGCCGAAGCCTGGGAAGTTAAGGCAACCATTTCGGGCATAGAGTCCCTGGTGAGGGAATGCATCTCCTCCAGAGAAGCAGAGACGGCCTTAAGAGCCCACACTGCTGCAAAAGACAGGGAGAACGAGGCCCCTGCCGCTTCATATACAGATTTGGCCAGAAGGTCAACCTGGCGGTCAGTGGAATCCTTAAGTGAGGTGCTATCAGCCACAGATACAACTGTCCGGGCTGAGATTCTAGACACCGGAGGATCTACCTTTGGTGAATGAGCCCACTCCTTGACCACCTCAGGTGGAAAGGGAAAACGGTCATCAGAACTACGCTTTGGGAAGCGTTTGTCAGGACAGGCACTGGGCTTGGTCACAGTGGCCTGAAAACTGGAGTGGTTAAAGAACACACTCCTTGCTCTCTTAGGTGAGGTAAACTGGTGTTTTTCTACCAGAGAGGGTTGTTCCTCTGATACTGGTGGATTGAGGTCCAGTATGGAATTAATGGACGCAATCAACTCACTAACATCTGCATCACCTTCGGTTAGATCAATGGGGCACATAGAGGTAGCGTCCGAACCCACAGTAAAGGCATCCTCCTCGCCCTGCGATTCAGCTCGTGAATCAGAGCCGTGGGACGAGGAAGGAGAGGAGTCCCTGCGTCTCCGTTTAGGAGGACGGGGTCTAAGCTCTGTGAGCTCTGCTGAGCGAGCCGTAGCAGCAGAGGCGCCCTGAGAAGGGGGCTGATGCATGCTCAGCAGAGTCCGGGACAACTGTCCCATGGAGTCGTCAAAGGACTGGGAGATAGACTTAGAGAAGGATTCTACCCAAGCCGGGGGTTCAGCCACCTGAGCCGCAGCAGCCGGAGAGGCCACTGGGAGAGAGACTACAGGCTGAGGGACCACCATGTTAGAGCAGGCATCACAATGTGGATATGTGCTCGGTTCAGGCAGTACGAGCTTACATGCAGTACATATTGAGTACAGCCTAGCAGCCTTGCTCCTTGTGTGAGACATGCTGCTGAAGTGGGGGTTCTGAGCTAGAAGGGCCCCCAGAGAGTATATAAGCAGGTCCACAACCGGAGGTTGTGGCTTACCAGACCGTTTGTGTGCCCTCCAGATCCCACAGGCCGGACCCCCAGAGAGATGCTGCAGGCAGCTCCGATCAGTGTGAGAACGCTGATAAAATGGCGCCGGAGCGAGGAGAGGGGGCGGGGCCAGCTCTAAGAGCGGGAACTGGATGGCAAATGAGGTATACAGGGGAGGGAATCTTTCCTCAGAGAGGAGGATATATTTTATACCAGCACTTGTCCTATCCATACATTTTTTTATTTACTGATCCATACTAAAATCCAAATATAAAAAATAGGTGAATACACACAGAGGTACAGAGCAAGGCTCAGAGGGAACTACAACAAAAGGAACATGTTTCTGACCTCTATCACTTACTTGATGAAGCAGTGATTAAGGAATGCTAAGGTCAGAAACATGTTGTTTTCATGTAGTTCTCTCTGTGCCTTGTTCGGTATCACTGTGCATATGCACTTTTTTTCTATTTGGTTTTAGTATGGATCAATAAATTAATTTTTGGGGGGATAAGACAAGTGTTAGACTCCTTTGGAATATATAGTTGAAACCAGAAGTTTGACATACACTATATAAAGACACATCTGCAGGTTTTTCTCGCTGTTTGACATGAAGTCAGAATAAACCTTTCCCATTTTAGGTCAATTAGAAACCAAAATTATTTATATTTGCCAAATGCCAGAATAATGAGAGAGAGAAAGTTTTAAGGTATTTTTATTACTTTCTGCAAAGTAAAATTTACATACACTAAGCACTATGCTTTTAAACAATATGGGACAGCCCAAATATTGATGTCATGTCTTTGGAAGCTTCTGATAGGTTTATTGGCAACATCTGAGTTAATTAGAGACACACCTGTGGATGAAATTTAATGCACACCTGAAACACACTGCTTCTTTGTGTAGCATCATGGGAAAGCCTAAAGAAATCAGCCAAGATCTCTGGAAGAGAATTGTGGACTTGCACAAGTCTGGGTCATCCTTGGGTGCAATTTCCAGATATGTGAAGGTGCCTTGTTCATCTGTACAAACAATTTTACACGAGTGCAAAAAAGATGGCAATATCAAGCTATCATATCATTCAAGAAGGAGACAGGTTCTGTGTACCATAGATGAACGTGCTTTGGTCAGACATGTGCATATCAACCCAAGAAGAAAAGCCAAACACCTTGTGAAGATGCTGGCGGAAACTGGTAAGATTGTGTCATTATCCACAGTGAAACGAGTACTCTATCAAATGGGCTGAAAGGCCACTCTGCCAGGAAGAAGCCATTACTCCAAAAGAAACATACAAGACAGATTATTGTTTGCAAATGCACAGAGGAAAAAGGGCCTACATTTTTGGAAACATGTCCTCTGGTCTGACGAAACTAAAATTGAACTGTTTGGACATAATGACAATTGTTATGTTTGGAGGAAAAAGAGGGAAGCTTTGAAGCCTAAGAACACCATCCCAACTGTGAAACACGGCGGTGGCAGCATCATGTTGTGAGGTTACTTTGTTGCAAAATGGACTGGTGTACTTCACAAAATAGCTGGCATCATGAGGAAAGAAGATTATGTGGCAATACTGAAGCAACATCTCAAGACATTATCCAGGAACTTAAAGCTTGGGCGGAAATGAGTCTTCCAAATGGACAATGACCCGAAGCATATTGCCAAACTGGTTACAGAGTGGCTTAAGGATAACAAAGTCAATGTTTTGGAGCGGCCATCACAAAACCCTGATCTCAATCTTAATGAAAATTTATGGGCAAAACTGAAATGGCAGGTGCGAGCAAGGCGACCTACAAACATGGCTCAGTTACACTAGTTCTGTCAGGAGGAATGGGCCCAAATTCCTACCAACTATTGTGACAAGCTTGTGGAAGGATAACCAAAATGTTTCACCCAAGTCATACAGTTGGGCAATGGTATCAAATACTAATATGTACGTAAAAGTTTGACTTTGCAGAAAGTAATTAAAATGCCTTAAAACATTCTCTCTCTCTCTCATTATTATGGCATTTGGGAAATATAAATAATTTTGGTTCCTAACTGACCTAAAATGGGAAAGGCTTACTATGATTTCAAGTCAGATAGTGAGAAAAACCTGCAAATGTGTCTTTTTAGATAATGGAGGGAAACTTCTGGTTTCAACTGTACGCTGTTCAATTTTTAGATACAGTTCTCAAAAATGTTTGTTTTTTCTTAAAAAAAAAAAGGGAAACAGCAAAAGACTAAAGCCATGTTCCCACGTTATGTTTTTTCTACCTTATTTTATGCAAATTAAAAGCTGCTTTTTACAGTACTGTTACGTCCAGGTGGTGGAAACACTGGACCGTACACCGGTTCCCTTGGTGAGGCAGCCAGGCCGGTCACCCCGCCAGAGGGTCTTGATGCACGGCAGCCGAAGCACTATTGGTAGCAAGACAGTCCGTAGGAGAGCTGGAAAGTAGATGTCGCTGAGAACACAGAGTTCTAGACGGTAGTCCGGGTGACGAGGCTCAGGGTCCGAGGCCGGGTTGTAGGGTCAGGCGGAATCCGTAACCTGCTGAGCGAGGGGACAGGTCACCAAACGGAGCCAGGGACTGGAGACTGGCAGAGCTGCAGAGGTGGTGGAACTTCCGCTGAAGTCAACGTCAGTAGCACTGGAACGGACTTGGTCAGGACCGGCTGGCGTGGCAGGACAGGCTCTACGAGACAGACAGGGGTTAATACTGGACACAGCAATACGGGGACCTGAACTCCTAGCTTACTAAACACGTAGAATAGGCCCCGCCCACCAGGAAAGAGAATCCTAATATACCCTGTACCTGTCTATGCAATTTCCTGTTTCTAGGTGCTGGCCCTTTAAGAGAGGGTCAATGACCGCGGGCGCGCCCTAATGTGCATGCGCGAGGCCCGTGTGCCAGAAGCCAGTCCAGGGAGCGGTGCCGAGGAAGCAGGAGTGCCCGGCTGAGTGTCCCATGTCGCAGAGGGGCGCCGGGAGCGGGGAGCAGGACACATGGAGGGCGCAGGCGAGGAAGAGGAGGCCGGGACCGGAGTGGTGAGCAGGGGACGCCGCCAGGAACCGGGGAGCGGGCCACGGGGACTGGACAGCGGGGCACGGGGACCGGGAAGCATGACAGTACCCCCTCCCCCACGCCCCCCTCCCCGCAACCGGGACAGAAAGGCACGAATCAGAGGAGTGCCAACATTCTCCCGGGGCTCCCAGGACCTGTCCTTGGGACCATAACCCGCCCAGTCCACCAGGAAGTATTGCCGACCTCGCACGGTCTTCATGGCCACGATATCCCTTACCGCATAGATGTCATCGTCAGCGATGGGAAGAGGAGCAGTACCGGCACCAGCGGAGAAGGGACCAAGGACAACAGGCTTGAGCAAGGAGACATGGAAGGAGTTGGGTATCCGCATCGTGGCCGGGAGCTGCAGCTTGTAGGAGACTGCATTAATCTTGCTGATGACTTTAAACGGCCCGATGTAACGAGGACCCAACTTGTACGATGGTAACTTCAATCGGACATATCTGGATGCAAGCCAGACCAGATCACCTGGGGAGAAACACGGGGGATCCAGGCGCCTCTTGTCCGCATGTCTCTTCATCCGCAAAGAAGCACGCTCTAGGGAAGTCTTGACAGAGTTCCATATAGCTGAGAAGTCCCGGACCAGAGCATCTGCCGCGGGGACATCGGAAGCCGAGGATACTGGCAACGGGACAGAAGGCTGAAGTCCGTAAACGACCTGGAAGGGAGAGCTGGAGGTGGACTCGCTGATGTGTTGGTTGCGGGAGAATTCAGCCCAAGGAAGGAGCGTGGACCAATCGTCGTGATGGATGTTGACGTAGTGGCGCAGGAAGGAGGTCAGGATCTGATTGACCCGTTCCACTTGGCCATTCAACTGAGGGTGGTAGGCCAAAGAAAAGTCCAAAGATACTCCTAGATGTTTGCAGAGAGCCCTCCAGAAGCGCGAGGTAAACTGAGTTCCTCTGTCGGACACAATGTGTGCAGGAAAGCCATGCAATCGGAATATGTGTTGTATGAAGGAGTCAGCTAGCTCCTGGGCAGAGGGCAGCCCGGCCATGGGAACGAAGTGAGCCATCTTTGAAAAACGGTCCACCACAACCCATATGACCGTGTGTCCGGAGGACAAGGGTAAGTCCGTAATGAAGTCCATTGCAATATGTTGCCACGGAACGGAAGGAATGGGCAGAGGCAGAAGACGTCCATATGGTAGGTGCTTGGGTGTCTTGTACCGGGCACAGGATGGACAGGCTGAGACGAAGGTTGCGACGTCTTTACGGAGGGACGGCCACCAATAGTGACGGACAATCATACTCCAAGTCTTCTTCTGACCAGCATGGCCGGCGATCTCCGAGGCATGACCCCAGTGCAGGACTCTCTGTCTGTCAGTATCTGAGACATAGGTTTTCCCTGGGGGTATCTGAGTCAGAGCGACAGGAGCCACCGGAATAACTTTACTGGGGCTGATGATGGGCTGGAACGTCTCCTCCTCCTGCTCCACGGGCACGAAGGACCTAGACAAGGCGTCTGCCCGCACGTTCTTATCCGTGGGCCGAAAATGGAGTTGGAAATCAAACCGAGCAAAAAACAAGGACCAGCGGGCTTGTCGCAGGTTCAGTCTTTGGGCTGACTGTAGGTACTCCAGATTCTTGTGGTCAGTGTAGATGATCACGGGGTATACTGCTCCCTCCAAGAGGTAGCGCCATTCCTCCAAGGCCAGCTTGATGGCCAGTAACTCCCGATCACCGATGGTGTAGTTGCGTTCGGGTGCAGAGAAGCTCTTGGAGAAGAATCCACAAGTGACCATCTTCCCGGTGGAGGATCTCTGCATCAACACTGCCCCGGCCCCTGAGGAGGAGGCATCCACCTCCAAGGTGAACTGTCGGTTCAATTCAGGGCGATGGAGAACCGGGGAAGAAGCAAACGCCTGTTTCAAAGAGCAGAACGCGGCATCAGCCGCCGGTGGCCAGTCCTTAGGATTAGCTCCCTTCTTAGTCAAGGCAGAGAGAGGCGCAGTCAGGGCAGAGAAGTGCGGGATGAATTGACGATAATAGTTTGCAAAGCCGAGGAAGCGTTGGATGGCCTTCAGTCCGGAAGGAGGAGGCCAGTTGAGGATGGAAGACACTTTCTCTGGGTCCATCTGCAGGCCAGTGTCCGGGATTACATAACCCAGGAAGGGAAGAGACGACTTTTCAAAGACGCACTTCTCGTACTTGGCGTACAGACGGTTCTCTCTAAGCCTTTGGAGTACTAGCTGCACGTTCTCTCTGTGGGTCTGGAGGTCCGGAGAGAAGACCAGGATGTCGTCCAGATACACCACGACACAGACATAGAGGAGGTCTCTGAACACGTCGTTCACCAGTTCTTGGAAGACTGTCGGAGCATTACACAGACCAAAGGGCATGACACAATACTCGTAGTGCCCATCCCGAGTGTTGAATGCGGTCTTCCATTCGTCTCCAGAGCGAATGCGAACCAGGTTATAGGCCCCACGGAGGTCCAACTTGGTGAATACACAAGCTCCTCGGAGCTGATCGAATAGTTTGGGGATGAGTGGCAGAGGGTATTTGTTTTTTACGGTGATCTGGTTTAATCCCCGGTAGTCAATGCAAGGGCGCAGATCACCTTCCTTCTTCTTGACGAAGAAAAAACCTGCTCCGGCAGGGGACGAGGATCTCCGAATGAACCCCTTTGCCAGGCTCTCGGTGATATAGGCAGACATGGCCCGTGTTTCAGCAGGGGACAAGGGGTATATCCTTCCTCTAGGAGACGTAGTTCCCGGCAGTAAGTCGATGGCACAGTCGTAGGGACGATGAGGCGGTAGTACCTCTGACTCCTTTTTGTCAAACACGTCCGTGAAGGACCAGTAGGCAGAAGGCAGTCCTGGTAGAGACTCCGGAACCGGAGGTCGTCGGATGGGCTGTATGGATTTCAGGCATCTCTCGTGACACGAGGAGCCCCATCGGGTAATTTCACCTGTACTCCAGCTGACCAACGGTTCGTGTGCCCGTAACCATGGGAGTCCCAGCAGGATCTGATGAGACATGCGCGGGAGGACGTAGAAGGTGATATTTTCGGTGTGCAGGGCACCGATCTGTAATTCCACAGGCTTGGTGGTCAACGAGACGGTGTCAGAGAGAGGTCTCCCATCTACAGAGGCGATCACCAGCGGTTTTTCTAGTGGGAGAACAGGCACCTGGTACTTATCCACCGTGGCCTGCTGGATGAAGTTGCCTGCTGCTCCGGAATCGAGATATGCCTCTGCCATGAACCGGGTCTCTTCTGTAGTCACTTGAACAGTCCATGTAACGGAGTCTGAGAGAGTCCCAGCACCTAGGGTGGCCTCTCCTACCAAGCCTAGGCTTTGGAGTTTCCCGGCTTCTCGGGACAGGAGCGTAGCAGGTGTGTGCCATCTCCGCAGTAGAAGCAGAGACCCTTTGCTAGTCGTTCTGCTCTGCGTTGCTCAGACTGCCTCAGGCGGTCAATCTGCATGGGCTCGTAGGTAGAAGCGCCAGGTGACGCCGACTGGGGAGCGATGGACTTCAGTGGTGGGGAGGAGTGCCGTATCGGACGCCTCTCGCGGGACACCTCTTTGGATCGTTCCTGAAAGCGAAGATCCACTCGGGTCGCTAGAGCGATCAGGGCATCCAGGGTGGAAGGTACGTCACGACCAGCCAGCTCATCCTTAATACGGCCCGAGAGTCCCTCCCAGAAGGCGGCGGTTAGGGCCTCATTGTTCCACCCTAATTCTGAAGCCAAGGTGCGGAAGCGGATAGCATATTGGCCCACCGTCAAAGTCCCCTGAAGTAGCCTGAGGAGCGCTGAGGCGGACGCGGAGGCGCGTCCGGGCTCGTCAAAGGTAATACGAAAAGCCTGCAGGAATTCCTGGATGTTGGTGGTTACCGGATCCTCCTTCTCCCATAAAGGGTTCATCCAGGCCAGTGCTTCTCCCTCCAGATGGGACATCACAAACGCCACCTTGGCTTGGTCGGAGGCAAACAGGTGCGGAAGCAGCTTAAAGTGGAGGGAGAACTGATTCAAGAATCCTCTGCAGGTCTTAGGATCTCCGGCATATTGGGGTGGAGAGGCCAAGCGGAGTTTAGAAGCTTTCGAGGAAGCCGCCACGGGAACTGCGGCTGTGGACTGTGCTGTAGAAGCCTGAGATGCCAGGGATGTGGCAGTTGCTTGCAGTGTGTTCAGACGGGCATCCACCGAGGACATGAAGGCCAGCATGCGGGACTGGGTCTCGCGCTGTCGCCCGAGTTCCTGCTGCAAGTTGCCCAGCTGGGCCGCTAGTGCTTCGGCGGGATCCATGGCCTGTTCTAGCTGTTACGTCCGGGTGGTGGAAACACTGGACCGTACACCGGTTCCCTTGGTGAGGCAGCCAGGCCGGTCACCCCGCCAGAGGGTCTTGATGCACGGCAGCCGAAGCACTATTGGTAGCAAGACAGTCCGTAGGAGAGCTGGAAAGTAGATGTCGCTGAGAACGCAGAGTTCTAGATGGTAATCCGGGTGACGAGGCTCAGGGTCCGAGGCTGGGTTGTAGGGTCAGGCGGAATCCGGAACCTGCTGAGCGAAGGGACAAGTCACCAAACGGAGCCAGGGACTGGAGACTGGCGGAGCTGCAGAGTTGGTGGAACTTCCGCCGAAGTCATCGTCAGTAGCACTGGAACGGACTTGGTCAGGACCGGCTGGCGTGGCAGGACAGGCTCTACGAGACAGACAGGGGTTAATACTGGACACAGCAATACGGGGACCTGAACTCCTAGCTTACTAAACTCGTAGAACAGGCCCCGCCCACCAGGAAAGAGAATCCTAATATACCCTGTACCTGTCTATGCAATTTCCTGTTTCTAGGTGCTGGCCCTTTAAGAGAGGGTCAATGACCGTACGCGTGCCCTAATGTGCATGCGCGAGGCCCGTGTGCCAGAAGCCAGTCCAGGGAGCGGTGCCGAGGAAGCAGGAGTGCCCGGCTGAGTGTCCCATGTCGCAGAGGGGCGCCGGGAGCGGGGAGCAGGACACATGGAGGGCGCAGGCGAGGAAGAGAAGGCCGGGACCGGAGTGGTGAGCAGGGGACGCCGCCGGGAACTGGGGAGCGGGCCACGGGGACCGGAGAACGGGGCACGGGGACCGGGAAGCGTGACAAGTACACGGAGATTTTAGAAGTCTCAGGCACACAATTGCTTTTTTTTTCCTTCCTCAATTGGAAAACTGCTGCATTTTTGAGAACTAAATAAATATATAAAGTGTGGTTTAAAGTAACACCTAACGTGTGATTTTAGCACTGAATAAATACAATTTACATTTCCCTTGCATTTTAACATGCATAAATAAGCAACTATTAAAAGTCAAAAAGATTTACCATACACTCCCCTCATCCCTTATTAAGGCTATGTGCGCACTAGAAAATGGAATTTTGTTAAAGGGAACCTGTCAGCAGAAATTTCACCCAAAACCTAAAAGATTCCCCCTCTGCAGCTCCTGGGCTGCATTCTGGAAAGGTCCCTGTTATTATTGTGCCCCATGTGAGACCAAAATAAAGACTTTATAAAGTGGTACCTTTTTGTATTCAGATACTGTAAATGTGACACGGGGGCGGGCTTTCTGGCGTCCTTTATTCTGCCTCCTGGTCCTGTATGCCGCCCCCCATCGCTCCTTTCCATAGCTGATGCATCACCCACTGCTCCAGCCATCCCCGCGCATGCCCAGTGCCAGTCACACGGGACTGAGCAGTGTGACTGCTGGTGACGTGTGCGCAGGCAAGTGATTATGGGCGGGGCTGTGATTGTTACCAGCAAGTACCCGCCCATAATCTCGTGAGCGCGCAAACCTCACCAGCAATCACACTGTGCTCAGGGTAGATACTAGACTGTATGGGCTGCTTCCAGGGATGACGTCCCTTTTGTCACGTGATAGTATTTTGACCACGCCCCTATCACGTGACAAAAGGGACGTCATCCCTGGAAGCAGCCCATACAGTCTAGCATCTACCCTGAGCACAGTGTGATTGCTGGTGAGGTTTGCGCGCTCACGAGATTATGGGCGGGTACTTGCTGATAACAATCACTGCCCCGCCTATAATCACTTGCCTGCGCACACGTCACCAGCGGTCACACTGCTCAGTCCCGTGAGACTGGCACTGGGCATGCGCGGGGATGGCTGGAGCAGTGGGCGGTGCATCAGCTATGGAAAGGAGCGATGGGGGGCGGCATACAGGACCAGGAGGCAGAATAAAGGACGCCATAAAGCCCGCCCCCGTGTCACATTTACAGTATCTGAATACAAAAAGGTACCACTTTATAAAGTCTTTATTTTGGTCTCACATGGGGCACAATAATAACAGGGACATTTCTAGAATGCAGCCCAGGAGCTGCAGAGGGGGAATCTTTTAGGTTTTGGGCGAAATTTCTGCTGACAGGTTCCCTTTAAGAAAATTCTGCACCCTCTGAAAGATTACCGCACATGCGGCAAAAAAACGCAGCAAACTGCACTCGAAAACTGCATGTGGTTTTACCGCGGTTTGTTGCGGTTTTGTTGAGGTTTTGCCGCGGTATTGCCATGAATTTTTGCACGGGTTGTTCCATGCATTTTTTTTACCATTATCTATGGCAAAAACCGCAAGTACCTGCGGAAAAGAAGTGACATGCACATTCTTTTTGCTGCAGAAATTCTGCAGCAAAACCTGTAGGGGGAAAAAAAACGCAGTGTGTGCACACCTTTTTTTTTAACATAGGTTTTGCTGGGGAAGGACTGTAGCAAGGTTATGAACATTTTCTGCAGTAATTCATGCAGCAAAACCGCGGCAAACACCGCAGCGTGCGCACAGAGCCTAAAAGTAATGCGGCATCAGTAAGGACTAATTGTTTAAATCAGGTTTTGTGTTAAATGTTTTGGGTTTTTGTCATTTTTGTTTTTATCATTTTGCAGTTAGCATAAAAAAATAGGAACCCTGCAATTTTTACACTGACTTTTCTCTGCAGTCTCATTATCATCACAGACAAGTTTAAAATGACAGGTAAGAGTTCTTTACATAGCTACCACAGGATCCACTATTCACCATTTTCCGATAGGTGCTAATTATCTGATCACTAGAACCTCATAGATTTGGGAATGAGAGTCCTGTGTCCCCTGTTTGAATGGAAGGTCTACTATGTCTCTTCCTGGTAGCTGTGAATCCAAGCGCTCTAATTATCAGTCCCTTAAATAACTGTATGATTTTACTCACACTACCGGCATCAACAGATAGTTCAACTCAGCCAGAAAAGATGACTTGTAGGAAGGCCAGGAGAAACGCTGTAGTTTTCTTCTAGAATCTTGTATTAAGTACAAAGTAAAGGCAGGTGAAAAGGAATAATCTGTACAGGGTTGTAGACATGTGTCTTCAGCAATGGTTCCTCTCTAGACTAAACTGAGGAAGAAAGGGAGGAGCATTCTATACAAAAGCCAACTAAGGGAGGAACATAGGGACAAACTTCATACAGTCTAAATCTACTTAGTAACAATAAAGGAATTTCCTGATAGGAGGAAAAATATGCAATGCAAGAAATATATACAACAGGATGTTCCCATTCATGGGACACAACAGGGACAGTCACAACTACTAGCTGAGCTACATTCATTCTCTATGGGAATGACAGAGATAGTAGTGTACAGGTCTTGGCCATCTTTGTCGGTCCCATAGATGTTTCATTCACATGAAGGATCCCCATTTGTAGAATCCCTATCAATCAGAAACCTTTCAACCATCCTGAGAATAAGTAGCTGATTGTAATAGGATGACCTTATAAGAACACCTTCTTAAAAGCAGTTAGTAGACTTTGCCAATTATATTTATTCATGTTTAAAGGGTTATTCCCAAAAAATGCTATTGCAGGGGGTTCAACTGCTAGAATTTCCAGTAATTCCAAGAACGAGGCTCATCAGGAATGCAGTAGAGGTGTGTATTTGCGATATCTGCACCATTCATAGTCAGTAGGATCAGAAATAGGTGATCCCTGTACTTGGCAGTCCCATAGACAATAAAGGGAGTGGTGGCCACACATGCACACCTCCCCTCCCTTCGTTCTTAGGGTTCCAAATTCTCGATTTCGTGATCGCTGCAGGTTCCAGTAGATGGATGCCCAAAAATCAGCAAGGTATCCTCTATCTATTAAATAGGTTACAACTTGATATTTAGGGAACAACCCTTAAAGTCCCTTCTCAGTTATTTTAGAATTATATGCACCCACGGAAATCGCTGAAGACCATGTACTGAGTGCCAACCTTTGCTTTGTGTCTAATAGAATTCTTCACTCCATAAGCCCGGTTCTTTTTCAGAGTAGCTGAACGGGAAAGTTATTCTTAAGGCCCCTTTCACATGTCAGTGATTCTGGGACGTTTGTGCTTTTTTTTTAAACGTACCAGAATCACTGACATACGCAGACCCATTATAATGAATGGGTCTGCTCACACGTCAGTGATTTTTCACTGCACGTGTCTCCGTGCGGCGTACCCGCGTGTGCGTGATTGCCGCACGGAGACATGTTCATTTTTTTCTGGCATCACTGATGTCCCACGGACCACGCAGTGGTGTGGTCCGTGAAACATGTGCCAGAAAAAAACGTGCTTCTAAAATAAAAAACATTTTAACTCACCCGGCTTCAGCCACGCTCTTTGCAGCCTGTTCTCCCTGCTGCTTCTGAGCCGGCTGATTACTGTCGCGCATATTCATTATGCACGACACAGCCGACCCGGAAGCAGCTGCTGCGGGGGTCAGCGCCGGCCGGATGCTGCACCGCGGGAGCGATCAGCACCATGGAGAGCGGGAGCTGGCACAGGTGAGTTAATCTCTAAGTGCAATCACGGGCCACGGAGACCGGAGCCCGGATTGCACTTAGACAACCCACGTGTGCCGTGATTCACGGCACACGGAGGGACATGTGCGTGTTTTACACGCCAGTGAAAAACATCAGTGTTTTTCACTGACGTGTGAAACGGGCCTAAGAAAGGATAAAGGTAAGCAAGTTCCCGGGACATCAGATGACATTTATTATGTAGAGAAACAGAAGATTGGACAAGATGACGATCACAATTGAGCTGTCCCATAAACGTGAGATGGTCCCAAAATATTCATCAATTCATGAATGTGTAGAAATCTTACCTGTTTTATTCGGTATTATGTTCCATAATATTACTACTTACTGCAGAATATTTTATTTGTGGAACTAGAAGACGGCCCTTTGTCTTTGCCAATTTCCTTTATTCTCTGTATGAAAGTCTATGAAAGATGCTGAAAGCCATGTAGGCTCGCTTATCTGTTTTCAGCTAAATGGGGCATGGAGAAATCTATGTGCTTGGCTTCAAACCAACTGCAATCCGTTTTTCACTTGCAGAGATTTCTCCATCTAATTTGCCTCTTGTGAATCTAGTCCTAAATGAAGAATGTCCAGACGTGAGGGGCCTCTTCTCTGTCAGGACCAGGAAATCCAAAGCACCAGACTTTTTGCATTGCATATTCCACCTTACATTTTGTAAAACATTTACATTTTGTCTTGCTCTAGAACGCCACCTCATCTATATTAATCACCATAGGCATCTTAAGTAAAAGGAATCCGTCAGCAGGTTTTTGTTATATAATCTAACGAGTAAGAAAGCCCGATTCCAGGGATGTGTCACTTATTGGGCTGCTGGATGTAGTTTTCAAAGAATCCCTGTATTGTCTGATGTACTATAGATGTAGCAGAGCGAAGACTTCTGGGCTATGTATAACCCACCCACATCCCTGACTGGCAACTTCATGTGTACACTGTGAATTGTCATCAAGCGGCCAATCAGTGGTGGGGGTGGGGTTACAAAGATTAGTCTGACTGGGCTGCACCTGAGAGCTGGTCAGGTAGTGATAATTTCCTTCTGATAAATACTAATTGTATGTAAACTATAACACACAGCCTAATTGACACATCCCTGGAATCATGCTGTTCTCAGATTAAATAGCAAATTCTTGCTGACATATTCCATATAACTGTGGCATTTTAGTCAAAAAGGAGTGTTAGGGTATTGTGGCATGGCAAAATCAAACATACGTCCCTGGAATCATTAATAAAAATATGTCTTCACACTTATGGCACTGTTTAATTTGAAACACACAGGACATATAGAAAAGCATGTGCTTAGTGATGTTCAGATATACAATAGCAAATCATGGTACTAGATGATTTTGTGCGGCATGAAAACTTAATATGTGGCATAAAGCTTATTATGCCATATGCCTTGTGGCCCCATTCAAACATTCATTTTTTAAGTATATGTTCTCTCCATAGTTTTCACTGTTAGAACATGTGCCCATTATAGTATAAGTCTTTGGCTTTGTCATTTTTTTTTGTTTCTATGGTAACGAATGCTCCATCACATGAAAGCCTTATGTGTCTAATATATGTTTTCAAAATTTTGTGTTTGTTGCTTATGGCAACAGTGTTCTACGCACATGGGAAAACAAAATGGTGGAGTCTAATGCGATATTTACAGCAACTGAGAGCAGAGGAGTGATAAAATTCTTGTTTCTGCAAGGAAAGTCCATGAAGGATATTCATGGTGATATGTCCCAGACATTGGGGGATAAATGCCCTTCATATTCCACAGTTAAGAACTGGGTTGCCAAATTTAAACCGGACCACATCAGCACCAATGATGAGGAACGTCCTGGACGACCGAAAGTGGTTGTTGTTCTGGATATCATCAATGCTGTGCACAACCTCATACTGGAGAATCCACAAATTTCAGCTAAAGCAATAGCAGACATCATGGGATTTCCCGTTGACGTGTTTGTGTCATTATCCATGAACATTTGGACATGAGGAAGCTATCTGCAAAATGGGTCCCAAATGTTTGACAACATGTCAGAGAAGCAGCGAGCGAAAACTTCCCGGTCCATTTGTCAGTGTTTCCGGACTGTTAAGAACTTCCTGGATCGACTGGTTACTATGGATGAGACCTGGATTTATTTGTATGACTCTGAGAACAAGGAGCAGTCAAAAGAGTGGAGACACAGTGGTACTCATCATCCAAAGAAGTTCATTGTGCAAAAATAAGCCACTAAGGTCATGGCGTCTGTGTTCTGGGATAAGGAGGGCATGCTGCTAGTGGACTACCTTCAAAAGAGTTCCACCATCAATGCAAGGTATTGCATTGAACTTTTTGACCAATTGAAGGCAGCTCTGAAGGCCAAAAGGCGAGGCAAGCTGTCCAAAGGAATCTTGTTCCTGCAAGACAACACCTCCGCTCACACTGCACAAGCGACCACGGCAAAACTGGCAGAGCTGGGCTTCCAGCTAGTTGACCACCCACCTTATTCACCAGATCTAGCTCCCTCTGACTATAATCTGTTTCCAAACCTGAAGAAACACCTGAATGGTACCAAATTTCACACCATTTCCAATGCGAATTATAAGGACCAGGGGGCACTCACTGCGAGTGGAAGAAAAGTGATTCCGACAGCTAAATAGGAAAGGGTTCTTTACAGTTAGAGCAGTCAGACTGTGGAATACCCTACCACAAGAGGTAGTAATGGCAGATACTATAACAGCTTTTATATCAGGGCTGGATGATTTCCTCAGTACACAACATTGTTGGTTATAAATGACTTAGTGACCAAATGTAGAACTGGTGGAGGAAGGTTGAACTAGATGGACCTAGGTCTTTTTTCAACCTTAGTAACTATGTAACTATGGCTACTATGTTTGCCTGGTTAAAGGCACAACAGAAATCCTTCTTTTTGCTAGGCTTACAGAACTTGGAATAGCCATGTAAGAAGCGCGTTGACATCAGTAGAGAGTATGTGGAATAAATGCTAAGTTTCATCATCCTTTCTGGGTAAAGCCAAAGACTTATCAACAGCGCCTCATATAAGGAGTTGTTCACACGTGTTTGTGTCTTTAGCAACCGTGTCTGTTAAAAAAAAAAAATCGCATAGACATGTTAGTTTTTTCTCTGGAAGCACAGATGTCAAGGGCCAATAAAGGTCTACTCACGGACAGCACACGTGCAGCATCTGTGGGTTTTCGGCGATTAATATCCTAAAGTATAGGAGAAGCAACACTGATGACGCACTGATGATAAAACTGAAACTGACCAAACATTGATGAAACTCAGATGCAAAAAAAACGATAAAATAGTATCATTTTTAAGAGTACGTGAAAAATTCTGTATGTCTGACTAAAGCCTAAAATGCAAAATAATTTGTATGTTAGGCTGGTGTTTATAAGTGCAGTCGACTGAATTTGCTGTGGAACACGATTTTCAGCAAGATCTGAATGCAGCCTAAAAAATAAAAAGTTTGGATGGCAATAAGTAAAAACAAAAAAACACTAAAACCTGTAACATAAGGATGATAAAAGCTAGGCACCACATGGTTAATAGCTCAGCTCTATGCAGCTAACCTTTACTAACCTGCATTTTTAGATGAATAAAACCCCAGCATAAACCTGCGAATAATAATCATTTCTGTTCTGTTGGCTCCCTCTAGTGGTAAAATGTGTTTTTTCAGATGAAGGCATGTGTTTTCTAGGCAAATTAGTTATTTTGTTGAATGACAAATCTAGGAGAGGTGACTCCTTATAAGTCAATGTCCGACCAATTAATATTGAAACATGATCAGAAAAAAATGCTAAGCCTGAAAGTTATTCACAGACAGCCCATTACATGGTTTGCCCTTCATCAGTAGGGATGAGCGAACCCGAATGGTAAAGTTTGGGGTTCAAATTGGACACTGGGTGTCTGGGTCTCGAACATAGGCTTTTTTAAAAAAAAGTCTGTGTTCCAGTTTGTGAACTGTTCGTATGCTAATAAAGTTTGTTGAAAGGCTGCAGAACGGTCAATCAAAATTTATTGCATGCAGAGGTTGCCTGTACGCCGCTGTGAACATGAAAAAAAAAGACATGGGCTCACAACTATTTTTGATAACCAGTGTAGGTAAAGCAGAGAGCTGCAGGCTACAACCCTCAGGTGTCAGCTTTACCTTATCAAAAAAAGAGAGGTGCTTCACCAATACCATACAATCAACAGAGCGAGAGATGGGTGAACAATACAGAGATCCTTTATTCCATGCAAATCAGAAGATCCATAAAATAATTCACCACACAGAAGGTAAAGTAGTCCAGTAAGGGGGGGCGTGGCCAGCAGGCAGCATGAGCGGTCGCATCTGAGAGCAGCTCCGCAGTTCAACACTGATATATATCATTAATCCTGCCGAAATTGGTGCCTAAATACACCTCCGGATTACCTGTGGTGCGGGATTCAAAAGTGTCGCTGACGGGTAAAATCGAGGAGGTGAAGATCGATGTGGGTCTCCTCCGGCTGGATTTGCAAAACCTGAGAGAGCGGGTAAAGGAGACGGAGCAGCGGATCTCCATGCTGGAAGACGACGCAAGAGCGACGCCGGGCAGATTGTCCTCTTTGGAAAGCGCGGCAAACAACTGGACGCAGAGGGCTGATGATCTGGAAAATCGCCTGCGTCGCAATAATTTAAGAATTCTGGGGATGCCGGAGAGGGCAGAAGGGAGCGACCCATGTAAGTTCATGGAAACATGGCTCTCCGAAACTTTCCCTGATGCGACACTGTCAGCGGCATTCGCGATAGAAAGAGCCCACCGGGTACCGGCCAGACCTCCTCCCCCAGGAGTGCAGCCTAGACCTCTCCTGGCCCGACTGTTGAGCAGCAGGGATAGAGATGCGATCCTTGGTGCGGCGCGACGCAAGGGCCCGATCTTACACAATAACGCTCCCATATTGATCTTCCCGGACTTCTCGGCGTCTCTCCAGAAAACGAGGGCATCCTTCATTCAGGTGAAAAAACGCCTTAGAGAACACCAAATTGCTTACTCCATGATCTTCCCAGCCCGTCCAGAGTGATTCATCAAGAGCGATCCCTGTTCTTTACTTCTCCTGCGGAAGCGGATGACTGGATCAACACTCTGAAGAGGAAGCGCTGATGCGTTGCAATCACGGGCGATGCCTGGAGGGTCGTTGTTGTGATGGTGTCGCGGTTCTGATTCGCTTATTTCATCTTCTTTGGAGTGAGGTCGGTGATGCGACTCTAATCCTTGGGTCGTCGTGTCTGAAATCACAGTTGAGATCGTTTTAGGATCATCCTATGCAGGTACTCGGCATCCCTTGATACACAAAATATATTTTAGTTTGCTTCATCCCTCCTGACATGCGAGCGGAGCGGGGCGCGGGATCGCAATTGCGTTCACGTCCTGATCTTCTGGTTCCAGTTCGCTGAGAAGCTGCTGATCTCATCGGGAGGCGCTTGTGACCCCCCCGGAGGCATGTGAGTTCCGGATGGGTCTATTATTGGTCGTCCATTGATCCGGTTTCCAGGTTTGGCCCTCCTCGTGAGCGGGTTGCTTGGGGTCGCACCTTTGCATGTGACGGGTCCTGTGTTTTCCGGGATCATTGTCCAACCCAGCTTGAGCTCTGGATTACTCGTCGCGGATGGGATCGGATCGAGTTGGCACCAGATGGGACATGGGTCAGGCCGCTGTTGCGGCGCCCTGAACTCTTTCATGCGATCTTGTTTTATCCTGTATTTTTTTGGATCCAAATTGGAACTTCAATCTGGGCTGGTAGCATTTGACATCGCACTTAAGTTCATAATGTTGAATTCTGCTTTTTTTTTAGAGCTATATCAAGTTTCTAAGGTTACCATACGTTATAATAACTTACAGTCTAAGGTTACCTGCAAACCCTTCTTTTATTTCCTTCACACTCCCACCTCTTCCTCCCCCCTCCCCCCCTTATTGGCCTACTTCCTCATCCCCCCTTATCTCACCCCCATACTTCCTTATTGCTTTTATTCTCCTTTCTCCTTCAATCTTCACACTTTTCCTCCTCCTCATACCTCTATATTATCTTTCTCTCTTGCCCTCTCTTCTATTTTCTATTTTAATTTTTTCTCTTTCTCTCCCCTACCCTACTTCTCCTTCCTCCTCCTTCCCCCCCTCCCCCCTTTTTTTTTTTTTTTTGTCTTGTTTCTCTCTCCTTCCTCTTCCCTCCTCATCTCTTCTTCCTCTATCCTTTTCTTTTCTCTCTTTTACTTCTATCCCCATCTATTCTTGCCTCTTTTACTTATGCACGATTAAAGGCTATGCTGCAGGGTAATTCATATTATTGGACTGCAGGAGAAGCTTAAGTCCTTGTTTGAGGACACCCCCGTACCAAGTACACCATCTAGCCACGTTGGTTCACCCTAGTCGTTGCTAGGGAAAATCTCTCCTGGTCGCACTACTGGACCAGTTCTTATCGGCTGTGTGTGCGCAACCGATAGTTTGTATTTAAGGGTACGTTTACCCAAGTTCTACTGTAGGTTAAGTTTTTGACATTTTTCCAGCAATTCAGCAAGTGGCATCTTTCAATGGCTTTAAGCTTGATGACATGGAATGTTAGGGGACTGGGCACATCCAGGAAACGGGCGGCAGTATTCGCCCATATCAAAAGATCCAAAGCTCAGATTGTATGTTTACAAGAGACCCATTTATTGTTGGAAACCACTAGAGTGCTTCAGAAGCCTTGGGTACAATGGGCAGCTCACTCCGTTCATTCCTCATATTCTAGGGGAGTATCGGTACTAATTCACAAAGCACTGCGGTGGGACCCGGGTAAGATTATAAAGGATAATGATGGGAGGTATGTGTTTATCCAGGCTCACATCGATGGGGTTATGATAGTGATTCTAGCCATATACATCCCCCCTGCAATGGGAATTTCGATTCTGTATGAGGCGGCTAAGTTTGCCTCACAATTCCCACAAGCCCTGGTGCTCTGCATGGGGGACTTCAATTTGATTAATAACGCAGGACTGGATAGATTCAACACCCGACAGGTCCCGATCTCCCCCACGATACAAACTAGATTGAGTGCATTCCTACAGGAAGTGGGTTGGTGTGACATGTGGCGGTTTTTTAACCCAGTACTGAGAGAATATACATGTTATACTCCTGGGAAAAACTCATTATCTCGAATTGATTACATTTGTGGAAATGAAAGAGTCTGTGCCCATATACAATCGGTATGTCACCTGCCCAGATCAGTATCAGATCACTCCCCGGTATTTGTAGGCATTAAATGGGAAGGATGTAAATCTCATAAACTGTCACGGAAAATTAACCCTTGGTGGCTTTCACTCTTTGGTACCAATGACAGGATTCCTGATCAGCTCAGGGCATACACGGAAATGAACTCCGTGGAGGAGAATCACTCGGCCTATTGGGACGCGCTCAAGGCGTATTTGAGGGGATGCTGTCACTCCTCTATTTCTTATATCAAGAAACAGGCGGCCAGAGAGGAGGAGGAACTGGCCACCCAAAATAGAGTGCTTGAACATAGATTCACCTCGGACCCCTCTGAGGAAAACAGATCTCATTGGCTTCAGGCTGGGAGGAAATATCTGTTGTACTTGCAAGATAAGGCTAAGAGACATGTATTCTTCACGAGCCAGAGATATTTTGAGCAAGGGAACCAATCCAGTTGCTTACTAGCATTCCTGGTGCATCAATCCAATAGCTCACCTGCGGTCCTTAAGATCAGAGACCCTCGTGGCGAATCAATCACTTCTGTCAATGGTATTCTGGAGGTATATCTGGACTTCTATAGGAACCTGTATGAGTCCAGGCTGACCGTGTCAAGGGAGGAGATTGCCGAGTACTTACGAGATCTGGAGTTCCCCAGATTGACTTTGGCCCAGAGATCGGCCTTGGATGAGCCCATTAGTATGGAGGAGATGGTGGAGGCGATGGGGACCCTCAATAAGGGTAAGGCGTCTGGGCCAGACGGACTCCCGATTGAGATTTTTGACAAATATCGAGGGGAGCTGGCTCCAGCCCTCCTGGAAACGGTTGAGGCTTCGTTCCATAAGGGACGGTTGCCTGATTCCTTTTATGAGGCAACCATCGTCCTACTATTGAAACCAGATAAGGATCCATTGGATTGTGGCTCGTACAGGCCGATCTCTTTGTTGAACTCTGATTACAAAATTCTTACCAAAATTCTAGCAACTAGACTCAATAAAGTGGTCTCCTCTATAGTACATGAGGATCAGGCGGGATTCATCCCGGGTAGGAGTACCTCGGATAATCTGAGGAGGGCGCAGGTGGTCTTAGAGATGGGCACCAAGTTAGAGGAGGATTGGGCTCTGGTCTCCCTGGATGCGGCCAAAGCCTTCGATTCTAAAGAATGGCCATACCTGCTGGAGGTGCTGCGGGCATTTGGTTTCGGCAACGAATTTATCAGATGGATTGAGATTATATATAAAGCTCCATCTGCTAACATTCAGGTGGGTGGCGGTGTGTCGGAAACTTTCCCTTTGGGGAGGGGAACCAGACAGGGATGTCCCCTATCCCCTCTCCTGTTCGCCCTTGCCATGGAACCGCTGGCGGTGCGCATTCGAGCGGACCCAGTTTACCGGGGGGTGAGACACCGTAAGGGAGATGAACGTTTGTCTTTGTACGCAGACGACTTGTTACTGTTTGCATCTGACCCGGATTCCTCCATTCCTAGAGCCGTGCAATTGATTGATCGATTTAGGGAGTTCTCCGGTCTGTCAATAAACTGGTCAAAGTCGTACCTCCTCTTTCTGTCTCGGAACAGAGAGGATCTGGTGCACGACCACATATGTAGGGTTCCGGTGGTGGATCATTTTAAATATCTTGGAATTATACTGGCGGGAAGCCCTTCGGAGATGATAGCGAGAAATATTGCCCCCTTATTATCATATTTCGGAGAGAAATTTAATAGATGGAGCCAACTCCCGCTATCAGTGGCGGGAAGGATCAACCTCCTTAAAATGATAGTGCAACCAAAATGTCTCTATATTACCCAGCATGTATTTGTACGGATTCCCCGCTCTTTCTTTCGGTCCCTGGAATCTTTAATGATCACCTTTGTCTGGGGCACGTCCAGATCAAGGGTCCAATTGGCCAAATTACAAAGACCCAAGGATATGGGGGGGTATGGCCCTTCCTGATCTTTATATTTACTACCTGGCCGGACAGTTGAAATATCTGGGTCAATGGACACTCCCCGGGGTTGGGGGTTCTCCGGAGGGACTCCTGGCAGAGTTCACAGGTGTGGATCTCCTGTGGCCGTTACTGACGGATCACAGGAGGGCCCCTGAGGGTCGTGTCCTCCCGATGCACAAATTGGGGGCCAGGATCTGGAAAGAGGCTAAAGCCGTATTCGGATTTCATGATGTACCAACTGAGACGCCCATATGGGATAACCTGGACCTTCCACATTTTTGTGGGTTGCCAGGGTTTGGTGAATGGAGGAATCGCGGAATAGTCTCCCTGGGATCACTGGTCCGGGATGGTGAACTCCGCCCCTTTGCGCTACTGCGGACAGAATTCGATTTGCCGGAATCTCATGGGTTTCAGTATCTCCAAATTAGGCACGCCTTTCGAGCTAAGTTCTCTGGCCGTGGGGTTAGATTCTCTTCCTTCCCAGTCATTGGAATTATTAGATCACAGGGCCCTGGTGGCCTCATTTCTAAATTATACTCCTCCCTCATTCGGGCCAAGGCCATGAACAGTCCTCTTTCTGTTCGTGAGAGGTGGAGTGCCAGGATCCCTGAAATTGATGATGTAGTGTGGGACGACATTGTCGAATCCCACACGCTGGTCTCTCCTGCAGTTAATAATAAACTGATTCAGTTATATATAATACACCAAAGTTATATCACTCCACAGAGACTGAACAAGATGAAAAAGACGAATAAATCGGTGGGGATGGGCTGTCCGAGATGCGGGAGAGACGGTGCGGATTTCTGGCACATGATATGGGATTGCCGGGTCATTCTCTCCTATTGGAGTGAGATTGTAACGACTCTTACCGCCATACTTCAAAAAACGGTTGCTATGTGCCCAATCCTGTGTCTATTTGGGGTGGTAGATGTACACTCCTGTGTTACGAGGGGGACCCGGGGAAGCGTGCCAAGATGGTATATGGACAGCTTCCGCCGGTCAAGGTCCACTGTGCGGTGTAAGGGACCGCTGCTATGGTGGGAGAAGAGTGAGCGGGTTGCTGCTAGCGATCGTCTGGAATGTCACAGACGATCTGCGTACACCTGTCCGCCCTAACCCGTGAGGGTTGTATGGCACGGGGCTCACAACTCGGTGTACCTGTTGCACGGGGACGCACAGAGGTGCATACGCACGTGTGCCAGCGGGAGTCACAGGAATATGGCACGAGGGTAGCACAGAGGTGCCCACGCACGTGTGCTTCAGAAACCAGGTGAGTCCGACAGAGATTCAAGGAGCTCACCTGGGACAGGAACACAGCCTGTTAAACGGAATACTGCCGGAGCAGCAAGGCAGGGGCGAGACCTGCAAAATACAATGTCTGTACAGTGGCGTGGCAGCACGCTGCCAGACATCCAAACATAGAAGGACGGTCGCGCGCCGCCATGATGGCAGGAGGGGTTTTTAAGGAGATGTAGCTCCAGCCAAGGGCGGGCGTGAGACGGATGTGACCCAATCATGATCTGTGACGTCCTGGCCCGGCCAGTCAGGATTCAGCACATCACCGGCCTCGTTATCTGGCCGTGTGATACCAGTGAGCGAATCAGAAGACGTCACGTGGGGCACATGCTCAACCTCCTGCCTCTGGGTCATAAAGGCGGGATCTTCGGTTTCACAATGTGCAGAGCTAAGGGAAGTCTTGCTGCTTCCCTGAGCATCTATCCTTTGCACACTGTGCAACCACTCCGACCCTCTGCGATGCTGAGCAGGAGGACACGTGGCAGGCAAGGGATGGGAGACCACTCCATTCCTTACAAGGAGTAAACCACTAGGTGTCACCCTTCTGCTGCATCTAGGAGGAGGAAACTCCTGCAGTCTCCCAGGCCTTTGGCGCTGCTGAGCAGGAAGGCTCGCGGCAGACAAGGAATGGGTGACCACCTCATTCCTTGCAAGAGGAGAGCCACGAGATGTAACATTACCCCCCCGTCTAGGGCCCCCCCGCCGCCTGTGCTCAAAGGCTGCTACCAAACCCGGAGCGTGGACATGATCCTCCAATTCCCAGGTCCTATGCTTCGGTCCACGACCGACCCACTCCACGAGGAAGTACTTCTTGCCCTGAACGATTTTTGTTTTAACCAACCTCGCTACTTCAGGGTTGTCGGACGAGGAGTCGGCCGTCGGCCACCTATCATGCCTGGCCTCTAGAACTCTGGTCCTTTTGGACCTGAAGAGGCCCACGACCTTGGAGGTATGGTCCCAGGAAAGTACATCGTTCCGTAACCTAGGGGGAACGAGGGTCTGGCCAGGTGGCACCAGGTCTAGGGGAGTGGGTGACCCGGTGGTCCCGAGGTGTTCTTTACATGACCCTGCCCAGGACGAGATCTCCCCTGTTGTCCAGTTGAGTATCGGAGCATGCCGTTTCAACCAGGGGAGTCCTAGTAGGATCTCATCCGTCCCTTCTGGAAGCACCAGAAAGGACACCTGCTCATGGTGGCCTGGTGGTACATCCATCCTGAGAGGGACGGTGATCTGGGTAATGGGTTTGACAAGTAGGGACCCGTTGACTACCTGGACACTGATTGGTTTAGGCAACAGGACCAGGGGAACAGAGTACCTAGTTGCCAGGGAGGCTGAAATGAAATTGCCGTCAGCGCCAGTGTCTAAGCAAGCCAGGGCAGGGAAGACAGTGGTGCCGAACTGCAACTGGGCGCTGAGGGTTAATTTAGAAGGAGAGGCAGCGTCTAGGGTTCCTCCTCTGATGGAAACCAGACTTTGTCTCTTTTCCGATGGTTTTGAACATCGGGTAGCTACATGTCCCCTCTGCCCACAGGCAAAGCAAACGACTGGCGGCCGAGAGCCTGTGGTAGAGGAGACCACCGTGGAGACTTCCATGGGCTCCACAGAGTCATCAACAGAACTGGCTGGGAGACTGGTCTGGTGGGGAAGGAGAGTCAGAGGCTCTGTAGGCCAGGTAGACGTGGGTGCCGAAGAGACCTCGAGCCTCCGCTCCGCGTGGCGGATGTCTATGCGAGAAGCAAGCCGTATCAAGGCCTCTAAGGTGGTCGGCACATCACGCGTGGCCAGCGCGTCTTTGACGAACCCTGCCAGACCCTCCCAGAACACAGGGACAAGGACTTTATCTGGCCAGTCCAGCTCTGCGGCGAGTGTCCTGAACTGCACCGCAAAGTCCCCGACTGAAGTGGACTTTTGCCGAAGGCGTAGGAGTCGCAGCGCGGAGTCGTGGGTGACTTGAGGCCCGAGGAACACCTTTCTCATGGCCTCAAGATAAACTGGAAGGTGATTCACCACCCGATCTCCGCGCTCCCACAACGGCGTGGACCATTTTAGCGCTCTCCCTGTGAGCAGGGACTGGACGAATGCTACTTTCGCCTTCTCAGTAGCATAAAGAGTGGCGGACATCTCCAAGTAGGTGGTAACCTGGTTTATGAAACCACGGCACTCGGAGCTGTCCCCGTTGAAGCGCTCTGGGAGCGCAAGGCGAGGCGACTTTCCGCTCAATTCCACAGCCTGAGTGGCCGCTTGGGTGGCAATTGTTGCTAGAGCAGCCTTATCGGGGGAAGACCGCTCCACAGCTGCCAATCGTGACTCCAACTGCTGCACATAACGCAGCAACTGCTGCTGCTCTTCTGCCATAGCCAGACCTTTGGCGCGACCGTAATGTTACGAGGGGGACCCGGGGAAGCGTGCCAAGATGGTATATGGACAGCTTCCGCCGGTCAAGGTCCACTGTGCGGTGTAAGGGACCGCTGCTATGGTGGGAGAAGAGTGAGCGGGTTGCTGCTAGCGATCGTCTGGAATGTCACAGACGATCTGCGTACACCTGTCCGCCCTAACCCGTGAGGGTTGTATGGCACGGGGCTCACAACTCGGTGTACCTGTTGCACGGGGACGCACAGAGGTGCATACGCACGTGTGCCAGCGGGAGTCACAGGAATATGGCACGAGGGTAGCACAGAGGTGCCCACGCACGTGTGCTTCAGAAACCAGGTGAGTCCGACAGAGATTCAAGGAGCTCACCTGGGACAGGAACACAGCCTGTTAAACGGAATACTGCCGGAGCAGCAAGGCAGGGGCGAGACCTGCAAAATACAATGTCTGTACAGTGGCGTGGCAGCACGCTGCCAGACATCCAAACATAGAAGGACGGTCGCGCGCCACCATGATGGCAGGAGGGGTTTTTAAGGAGATGTAGCTCCAGCCAAGGGCGGGCGTGAGACGGATGTGACCCAATCATGATCTGTGACGTCCTGGCCCGGCCAGTCAGGATTCAGCACATCACCGGCCTCGTTATCTGGCCGTGTGATACCAGTGAGCGAATCAGAAGACGTCACGTGGGGCACATGCTCAACCTCCTGCCTCTGGGTCATAAAGGCGGGATCTTCGGTTTCACAATGTGCAGAGCTAAGGGAAGTCTTGCTGCTTCCCTGAGCATCTATCCTTTGCACACTGTGCAACCACTCCGACCCTCTGCGATGCTGAGCAGGAGGACACGTGGCAGGCAAGGGATGGGAGACCACTCCATTCCTTACAAGGAGTAAACCACTAGGTGTCACCTTTCTGCTGCATCTAGGAGGAGGAAACTCCTGCAGTCTCCCAGGCCTTTGGCGCTGCTGAGCAGGAAGGCTCGCGGCAGACAAGGAATGGGGGACCACCTCATTCCTTGCAAGAGGAGAGCCACGAGATGTAACACTCCTGGTCCCAAGATGCGAATCTATTAATAAAGAAGGTCCTTTTTCTGGCCCGGAAGGGCATTATACTAAATTGGATGAGCAATCATCCCCCAACTAGAGCCTCTTGGATTGCTTTGGTAAATGCTATAATTCCGTCTGAACAGTTTGTTTATAAGACAAGAGGCTCTTTAAATAAATTCGACAAAATATGGGGTAGATGGATGGGATCACCATTGACTGGAGGATCACCCGGTTCTCTGACTGATAACCTACAATCGGTATTATCGCAATAATAGCCAATAGTGCCCCGGTAGGCGGAAAGGAGACACATGTGATACATGATACACTACATCAGGGATATTATGGGATTCCTGGAACCTAGGTTATACTCTTCTTGACAATATGGGCTTTTTGCCTCAAGATGGATGTGTCTTGCGAGCTGACACCTTTGTTATGATTGATGTACTATGACCATGCTGAAAGTAATAGACGTTGACTTGATTGTTGTTGCTTTATTAATCTGAGTATCAACCAGTTTACATGTAATCTTTTTTACTGTACAATTAGCTGACTTATTCTCTAATGTAATGATTTACTTAACTTTCAATAAAACGAGTTTAAAAAAAAAAAAAGTAATCCAGTAATGGGATAAATGTCCCAGGAGGTTAGTCATAATCCTCTAGCAGTCCTTTTCCAGGGAAATCGGGGTCTCTCACAGTCTCTCTGGGGTGTCAGCTTCTCCCTCAGAGGATCAATCTTGCTCCTTCTCTCTCGTCTTTCTCAGCCAAAATGAATAATCCCCCAAGTAAGCAGTGTTTAGGTGGATTCCAGGCCTCCTCCCCCAGATTTAGGGACAAAAGCCCGGCAGAGGGTGATTACCCTGCAAACAGGACAATGTACACACAAGGAATACACAGAATGAACATAGCACCTAAAATACAAACATACACAAAATTATACACAACCCCCCATATTCCACCATCACACAAGATAAAGCTGAGGGATGCAGTCAACAGCTGCCTGCTTTTCCTGCCCTGGTTATCAAAAATAGGCAGGGCTTCGTGTCTTTTTTTATTTGTTCTCTATCCACATTTGTTTGCAGGGCAATTGCCCTCATTTTGCTTCCTTTTGCAGGCCCATAGCGCTTACAACAACCATTTTGCAGAACAGAAAGTTAGGGTCCCCAATGACTTATATGGGGTTCGGAGTCCTGTTCGGGTCCCAAATTGAACTTTTAACTAAAGTCCAGTGAACCCGAACTTCCATGGGTCCACTCATCCCTACACATCAGTAAACAACAAAAGCAAAGAGCATAGGTTGGCAGAATATAGGAGTATGTTTACACTGTGGACATTCAACAGAAAAAACCTAAGATAGAAACAAAATGAGCAAATACCATGCAGTAAATAGTAACAGTACATATAAATAAAATAGGGTACTTAGTAACACTGCCGAAAGAAATAAAGCCATCTCTCCGCAACAAGGTGTACCCCAATCAGGATGGTCCCAACTTCTAATATTAAAACCTCACCTTGTGTCAACTAACATCAAAGTAGATGGAGGCAGAGCAGGACCGGGGGGTCCAACTAGTCCATACACTTGCCCGTGTGCTCATAGAGTGTGGTGAAGTCTAAAAGACAGGACATGATATTGTGATAGAGTGGTTGAGGGCCATCATACTATGTGGTGTCATCATATGTAATTGGCTGTGGGGGCTATAATACTATTTGAGGGGCTGTGATTGTCATAATACTATGAGGCTGTGGATCTTTGGGGGTCATTATACTGTGTGGAGTGGGGCTGTGGGGTCCATAATACTGTGAGGTGTTGCATTATATTGTGTATGGGTGACAGAATGGGTGGAGGGATGTTGGAGAATCAAGGGACAAATTTTTAGTGGCACTTAGGATAATACTAAATGTTAAGTGGGCACTTAAAAGGCATTATTACTAGAGATGAGAGAACCCGAGGGTCGGTGTTCGGACTAAACAGACTTTACAAAAAACAGAGTTCGGCTGCTTTACATATGCAAACCACTCCCGCGAGCATCGCTGTGCTCGGTACGCTATGCTCGGTGCCCAGCCACTGCCTCTTGCAGTGTTTGATCAGTTCATAATGGGGGTAACAACAGCATGATCGGATGTAGTGTGCACCAAACAAAAAAAAAATGACAAAATGAAAAAACCCTGCCCATCTTCCCCTGAAAGTGATCTGTGTATGGCTGGCTGCATGTAGGTGGAGACCCAAACTGCCCAATTAGTGACTTCTATTGGGTTTCAGGTCAAGTTCAGGTCCCAAACGGAACTTTATCTAAAGTCCGGCTGAGCCCACCGAACTAAACTTCCACGGGTCCGCTCATCTCTAATTATTACATTATAGGGGCACTCAGGGAATTCTATCAAAGAGTCATTATTAATATACAGGGGACAAAATGTGAGCAGATATTTTCTAGAGGGCAATATTGAATCTAGAGGGCACAAATGGGGCATTTTAATCTAAGAGGCAAAGTGGAAGCAATATTATGTGGGGCAGAAAGAAACCACTGTCTTGATGCAGCACTGCAATAAGGACATACTGTATATATCAGCAGCATCAGCTTAGCAGTGGGATACAAGCAGGATGAGGCGTCTGTGCTGGTTGGGAATAGATGGGGAGGGTGCTAGAAATATGACCAGTCACATGCATCTTTGAAGTACACTCTACAGACCAGCCATAGCTGGAAGAAGTTGTCTTGGCGGCCTGGGCCTGATGGACAAGACATGATAAGTGAAAATCTCCATCAGAAGAAAACACACAGTTTTCTTCTGTTACCCCTTCATTACTTTACCATTTTCCGTCTTTTCCTCCCCTTCTTCCAAGAGCCATATCTTTTTTACTTTTCCATCAATATAGCCATATGAGGGTTTGTTTTTTGCTGGTCAAGTTGTATTTCTGAATGAATTTATTCATTTTACGAAATAGTATTCTGGAAAATGGGAAAAAATTCCAAGTGCAGTGAAATTGCAAAAAGCGAGCAATTCCACAGTTATTTTGGGGGTTTTATATTTACCATATGGTAAATCTGACCCGGCGTTATGATTCTCCAGATCAGTACAAGTACGTAGCTACCAAACATGTATAGTTGTCTTTTAACTTATTAAAAAAATATTCTGAAGTTTTGTTTTTTTTTCTTTTTTTTTTTTTAAATAATTTGCTTTTGGAACCATTTTCCAAGAACCATAATATTTTTATTTTTTGGGATCTGGGGCTCAGTGATGGTTTATTTGTTGCACTGTAAGCTGACATTTTTACTGATACCATTTTTAGGTAGATGTGATGTGTTGACTGCCTCTTATTATATTTTATTGAAATGTTGCAGAGAACAAAAAAAACCGTAATTCTGGAGTTTTGATTTTTTTTTTTCTTGTTCTTTTGTGACGCCCTGGCCGGGCCAGGTAGTCACAGATAGGGCCCCGCATTACATCAGTCCCCTAAGGTGACAGCAGCCAAACTATTTAAACCCTAGTCACCACCCCCAGTGCTTGATGGACACACCAGGGGGCGGAGCCAGGTGGTTGCACACGCCCACCGAGGAGTTCAGAGGGCCTGGGGCGGTAAAAGTAGTTCAGTTTAGTCTGCGGAGTCTGTTAGTGGAGGTGAAGTTAAGTGGAAGCAGGCCTGTGTGTCAGGCCTGAAACTAACTGACAGGTGCCGGGGTAGGAGCCCTGGGACCTTTGGCTAGGAGGCAGACGGAGGCCTCTGTCTGCAGGAGCCAGGAAGATGGCTCGGTGGAACCGCGGTGGAGCGGTACAGGGTAGTGGCCCACCGGTACCGACCCGGGGAACCAACTCGGAAACCGGAGCACAAAGGGGGGTATTCAGACCCTGAAGCTAGGTCCAGAAGCTATTGGGGGCTAGCTAATTAACTGATTGCAGCCAGGACTATAGGTCCTGTCCCACCCAAAGTCCCGACTAAAGGCAACAGCCCAACAAGGGGGATAGAAAGCCACGGTCACGGCAGAGAGATCCCACGGGCCAGCGTCTGCGGGCAAAGGGCTCCTTAGGCGACCACAAGCCGGGGAGCAGACTCCTGTAGTTGCAAGCGCAGGTAGTCCACCATCACAAAACAGGTGCGGGAGAAAGACAGAGACCACCAACAGGGTGGGGGACCAGACTGCAGCCGGCTGCGGGCACCAACCACCATCACCTTGGTTTACCAGAGACTCGTGTGTTTACTAATAGTGAGTACATCAGTGCCCTCCGGCCGTCCATCTCCCTGCACCGCCCAAACTCCCCCAATTGGTCCCGGGGCCACCATCCCTATCCACGTAGGGGTTAACAACTTGCTGCGCAACATCTCCCCCGGGTGCCCTGTAACTGCAGCGGTGGTGTCTGCCTTCACCACAACCTGAGGGTGGCGTCACAAACTTAAACACAGCTCCGGCCGTACACCTACGTCCCCAAACCACAAACCCCCCTTTTTTGATTGAAGTGACCGCAGGACCCCCGGGTCCGGAGACCCTCGGGCCACCCACTGAAGGTCCGGATCCGAGTGGCTCAGCTGCCGAGCACGGGGCGGTACACCTCAATTTACCATTGGATTTTTTTTTTTTTATATTTTGATAGACTGGACATTTCTGAAAGTAGCAATACCAATTATCTGTATTTTTTTTTTAATCTTTTTATTTTCAATTGTCAAAAGGTGGGTGATTTGAACTTTTTTCAGATTTTTAAAAAATGTTCTTTTTCACTTTTTATTGTATTTACTAATCTCTTTAGGTGATTTAAAGCTGTGATCATCCAATTGCTTGCACTAAACAGAGCAGTGCATCAGTACAACACTGTACAGTGGAAATCACGGCCTCCTATGAATGTCGGTTTGCAGCTGGCCTTCACAGGAGGATCTTCATGACAGACACAGGAGTCATCAGCTTATTTCTGTCTGTAATGACAACTAATTAGCACCCCGCGATCACGTCATGGGGCGCTAATAGGAGTGGGGAATTACGTGCTCCCCGCCAGAGCATGTTAAATCCCGCTGTCAGTGAAGTGACACATAACATGACAGCGGGAAATAACTGGTTAACAGCTGAGGACAGATCTCTGATCCACCCACGGCTGTTAGAGGCACATGATGGCTGATCAGATCACCAGACATAAATTTTGAATTTTAGTCCAACAGAACCCCCCCCAAGCTAATGAAAATGATCTAGACAAAAAAAGATGGTAGTCCTAGATTGAAAATAATTTGTCCATAGGGACATGTTAAACTAAGGTGTGTTTTGTAATTAGGATCAGAAGGTGTCTACACTCTTGTAATCAGTCTGCCTTTTTACAGGATGAAAAATAGTCACAGTACTATTTAGTATCATGGTGTGTACTACACTGAACATGGACCAAAAAAAAGCTAAGGAGAGATTTGTATCAGGAGATTAAAAAGAAAATTGTAGACAAACATGTTAAAGGTAAAGGCTAGAAGACCATCACCAAGCAGCTTGAGGTTACTGTTAGTGCTGTTGCATATGTTATTTAGAGGATTAAGGTCTATGGGACTGCAGCCAACCTGCCGGGACATGGCCACAGGAGGAAAATTTATGACAAATTGAAGAGATAGATAACACAAAATGGTAATCAAAGAGCCCAGAACAACTTCCAAAGAAATTAGAGGTGAGCTCCAAAGTCAAGGTACATCAGTTTCAGATCACAGCATCCGTTTCTGTCTTGGTCAAAGTGGACTTAATGGAGGAAGACTAAAGGAGGAAACCACTGCTGAAAGCAAATCAGAAAAAAGTGAGTCTGGAATTTGCCAAAATGCATATTGGCAAGCCACAAAGGTTCTGGGAGAATATCCTTTGGACAGATGAGTAAATAGAAAGAGAGAAAGCGCATACGAGAAGCACCCGTGGAATGAATCTTAGGTTTGAATATAGAACTGCTCACCTGAGGAGGTTGTGCGCCCCCGCACAACCCCAGTATTATGTGTATAAATCCTCCAGGTGAGGGAACTTCCTCCACTTTTGTTAGCGCTAGTGTGGTTGCTGAGTCCGGGATTCGTATCGCTCTTGGCTCCTTGATTCCACTGGCACCATGGATCTTGAAGCACCTGTGCGATCTTCCGTCCTCTGGCTAAGGTGTTCTGATTAGACCTGGAAGGTCCTTTACTCTAAGCAGCTCTTCCGAATTTCCCTTTGAGGGAGTAGGCATATAACAGGATAGGTGCTTCGGTCTGATAGAGCGCTATTAAAGTGGCTGCCAGTTTCATAAAAAGATTTACTTTAATATGAGCTCCTGTTATTACACAACATGTTTCAGCAAATCCACTGTTGCTTTCATCAGGTATAAGATGAGGTAAACTAGAGTTATTTAGCAAGTCACATCAGCTCTATGTTCACAGTCACAAAAATGAAGCCTACAAAGAAAAGAACATTGTACCTACTGTGAAAAATGGAGGAGGCTCGCTTATGTTTTGGGGCTGGTTTGCTGCATCTGGCACAGGTTGTCTTGGATTTGTAAAAGGTAAAATTAAATTTCAAGACTATTAAGGCGTTCTGGAGCAAAATGTACTACCCAGTGTCAGAAAGGTTGGTCTGAGTTGCAGGTCATGAGTCAGCGAACAGAGTAATAAACCAAAACACACAGCTAAAAACATCCAACAATGACTAAACAGTAAAGCATTGGACTATTCTGAAGTGGCTTCTATGTGTCCTTACTATTGATGGGCGGACTTGGACTGTAATCGTCCGGATCTGCGTGGTTTCAAAGGTATCCAGATGCCGGACCCAGGATTCCAGATATTGATCTGGAACTTAGGAAATTAAAAAAATAAAGGAAAAAATAAAGAAAATAAGAATGAAGTAATCGCTTCATACTTACAGAGACTCCGGCGTGGCTGTACACTACTCCCACAGCCTTTCCTTCCCTTCCTGGGCCGCTCATAATTGCTTATCCATATTATCCATATGCACTGCTTTCCCTACCCACCGGCTGTGCTGGCATCTGTGATTGGGTCCAGTCAGAGGCGCTCCCCGCCTGTGTGACAGCATCTGACTGCAACCAATCATAGACCTGGTCTGCGGGTTACTAAAGTGGTATAAAAATAAATAAAATAATTTGGCATAGGGTTCCCCTATATATTATGATACCTAGCATAGATAAAGCCTATGGCTACAGGATGCAGCTCCCAGCTGTGCGCTTATCTTGGCTGTGTATCAAAAGAGGAGGAACCGTATGTGGCTTTTTTTTTTAATTAGTTAAATAATTTTTAAAAATGGCATGTGGTCCCCCCCAATTTTGATACCCAGCCATGATAAATCCCAACAGCTAGGGGCTGGTAATCTCAACCTGGAGAGTCCCATGGCTATTGGAACCGCCCGGGCTAAAATTAGCAGCCTGCAGCCACCACAGCACCTTCTGTCCTCTCTTTATTAACCCCAAAAAGACCCTTCAAGTTCGACCATAATCCACATGACGTCCCATGATGGTCCTGGCTCTGCTACATCAGAGTTTGGAGAGACTGAAAACATATCTGATCTCTCCAGGCTCTGGGAAACACTGATAAGGGGGACATAGCTTGCAGCAGTGACGTCACTCAGTTCACTAAAGGTCATACCCAGGTTTCCACTGTATGACTTCCGGTGAACGGAGTACTGCACTCTGGCTTAAAGTGCGGGGACATGGCCCGCACCCCACCAGCCCTTTAACAGAGACAGTGTGGGTCGGGGAGTGCGGGGCATTTCTGCACTCCCCGATGGCACTATCAGTGTTAAAGGGCTGGCAGGGTACGGGGCATGACCCCGCACTTTAAGTCAGGTGCTTCAGGTCACCAGAGATCATACAGTGGGAACCCGGGTATGACCTCTGGTGAACTGAGTGATGTCACTGCTGCTAGCTGGGTCCCCTTGGCCCTATGCCAAATATTTGATTTATTTTTACACTACGATATAGACCCGCAGACAGCGCCTGTGGTTGGAAGCGTCAGACACGCTGTCACTTACTGTGGGGGCGCGTCTGACTGAACCAATCACAGGCCTCAGAGGAACGGGAAACCAGTGCATATGCAATGAAATAAAAATACAGGCCCAGGAAGTGAATGCACCACCAAGGGAGCAGTGTACAGCCAACCTGGGGCCTCGGTAAATACATTACGCTTGCTCCCATCTCCGTATCCCTTTTATCAACATTTTTAGTTGCCAGATTCTGGTCTCCAAAGACTTATATGGGGACTGGAATCAAGCCTGGAACTGGATTTTAAAAACCAGATAACACGGACCCGCCGGTCCTGGTTATCTGACAGTCCGCTCATCACTAGTCCTAATCTACAGTAAATACTATTGAACATCTGTGGGACTGAAATTTGCAGTCTGAAGAAAGCGCCTTCACACCTTGGACACAAGTAGCAGTTTGCTCACGAGGATTTGGCCAAAATACCTGTGGAGAGGTGCAGAAGTCTCACTGAAAGCTATAGATATTATTTATTTTCCGTGATTGTCCCAAAAGGTTGTGCAACAAAATTTTAAAGCACTTAAACAGCGGGTTTTTTTCTCCAGCATTGGAGTGGTACTTTTATTTGAAGGTCCCTGCCTCTGGTCTTATACTCTCCCTCCGCATTTTCATCGTTTATCAGCACTGCTCCGATCCTGCTTCTCCATCTTGCAACAGCAATTTCTGATTGAGGACCAAAACGAGTTTCTCAGAGATGTAGAGTTGTGATCTCCAGTTGCTCCATGACACACTGGAGCTGCCAACAGGTCACAAACTGTCAGAGACAGACGTATGCAGCGCTGATAAAAGGCGAGAAGGCCGAGGATGAGTATACGACAAGACGCCAGGACCTTAAATTAAAAGCACCACTCCACTGATGAAATGAAAAAACCTGCTAGAGTACTGCTTTAAATTAAGGGTACCATCATTTTCTCCAGGTCATTAGTTTTCTTCTATTCTAGTTGATATTTAGTAAATTAAAATTGAACATTACTTTTGTCAGCTTCAAGTAATTTCAGTGACCATTTTGTTATTTGTTTAACTTTAATATACGTGTGACAACATTTGTCTGTGTGTGTAAATCACTAACTATAAGTGTACTGTAATCACTTAATATGCTTAGCAGAACTGTTTTTTATCACTATATGGCAGTAATAATGGTCTTGGTTTTTGTATAGTAATTTCTTATTCAGTAACAGCATGGTCATCACTGCGGTTCCCCTATGCCCACTATGATTAGAGTGCGTTACTTAGATTCATAGAATGATAGAGTTGGAAGGGACCTCAAGGGCCATCGGGTCCAACCCCCTGCGAGTACAGGTTTTTTTTAAACCATCCCAGCTATATGTTTATCCAGTTTCCACTTGAAGATTTCCATTGATGGAGAGCTCACTACCTCCCGTGGCCGCCTGTTCCACTCTCTGACTGCCCTCACTACCTCCCGTGGCCGCCTGTTCCACTCTCTGACTGCCCTCACTACCTCCCGTGGTAGCCTGTTCTACTCTCTGACTGCCCTCACCACCTCCCGCGGTCGCCTGTTCCACGCTCTGACTGACCTCACTGTCAGAAAGTTTTTCCTAATATCTACTCTGAATCTCCTTCCGTTTAGTTTCATCCCATTGCTTCTTGTACCTCCTTGTGCTAATGATAATAGGGTAGTTCCCTCTACACTGTGACTTCCTTTCAGATATTTGTAGACAGCTATTAAGTCTCCTCTCAGCCTTCTCTTTTGCAAGCTAAAAATTCCTAGTTCTTTTAGCCGTTCTTCATAGGACATAGTTTGCAGACCTTCTACCATCTTGGTTGCTCTTCTCTGGACTTGCTCCAATATATCGGGTTTTCTTCAATTGGGGCGCCCAGAACTGTACACAGTATTCCCGGTGGGGTCTGACCAGGGCAGAGTATAGGGGAATAATGACCTCTCTTCATCTAGCTTTAGTGCTTGTCTTGATACATCCCAGAATTTTGTTGGCCTTTTTAGTGGCAGCACCACAGTGTTGGCTTATGTCAGGGGTCTCAAACTCGGCTGGGTATATGGGCCGCACATAGAAAAAAATTTCATTTGAGGGGCCGCATTCTTCGCTGGACCAGTGACATTTTTATTGAGTGCATATTTTTTTCTATAAAACTTTTGGATCATGTTTTTTGAACATTTTATTACAACAAATGGGCACTTTTTTCAGTTTATATATAAAAAGTTTTTTAATGGGGGGCAAAAAGTCATTGTTTATGTATTTTTTTTTAACATTTTATTCCCTTCTTGGAAGTAATGTTGTTTTACAATTACCATTATATAGTAATTTTGGCCAACATTTTGTAGTAATATTTCCATCTTGGTTCTCATCTTTTAGTAATGTCCCCCCTTCCTGTAGTAATGTACCGATATTGTCCCCTGTGGTAATATGCCCATATTGCCCCCTTGTGGTAGTGTGCCCATATTGCCCCCTTGTAGTAATGTGCCCATATTGTCCCCTGTGGTAGTGTGCCCATATTGTCCCTTGTGGTAATGTGCCCATATTGTCACCTGTGGTAGAGTGCACATATTGTCCCGTTGTAGTAATGTGCCCATATTGTCCCCTATGGTAATGTGTCCATATTGTCCCCTGTGGTAATGTGCCCATATTGTCCCCTATGGTAATGTGTCCATATTGTCCCCTGTGGTAATGTGCCCATATTGTCCCCTGTGGTAATGTGTCCATATTGTCCCCTGTGGTAATGTGCCCATATTGTCCCCTGTGGTAATGTGTCCATATTGTCCCCTGTGGTAGTGTGCCTATATTGTCCCTTGTGGTAACGTGGCTATATTGTCCCCTGTGGTAGTGTCCCCATATTGTCCCTTGTGTTAATGTGCCCATATTGTCCACTTGAAGTAATGTGCCCATATTGCCCTCTTCTAGTACTGTGCCCATATTGTGCCCTTGTGGTAATGTACCCATATTCTTCCCCCTTGTAGTGATGTGCCCATATTCTTCCCCCTTGTGGTAATGTGCCCATATTATCTCCTGTGGTAATGTGCCTATATTGTCCATTGTGGTAATGTGCCCATATTTCTCCCTTGTAGTAATATGCCCATATTGTGTCTTGCGGTAATGTGCCCATATTGTCCCTTATGGTAATGTGCCCATATTGCCCCCTTGTAGTAATATGCCCATATTGTGCCCTGTTGTAAAGTGCCAATATTGTGCCCTGTGGTAATGTGCCCATATTGCTCCCTTGTAGTAATGTGCCCATATTGTGTCTTGTGGTAATGTGCCCATATTGTGCCCTGTGGTAATGTGCCATCCTGTAATAATATCCCCTGTTATGTTTACATAAAAAAAAAGATGTTTCTCACCTATCCTCCGGTGTTTTCCTTACCTGCTTGCAGCCCGCAGGCACCTAGAGCCCGTGAGGATTGCTGTCCGGTACACAGCACCACTGCCATCAATGTTTTCCTACTGGAGAATGGTTTGCAGCACTGCTTTCCTCACAGCTTTACTAAAGGCAGCTGCCAGCCAATCAGAATAGACCCACATTAGCTGCTGACCTCTGATTGGCCAGTGGCAGCTGCCATTAGTAAAGCTGTGTAGAGGTGTAGAGATGTGCGTCTCTGTGCGGTGCTGCAAATTATATATTCACCTGCAGGAAATTGCTGACAGCCGCGGTCCCGTGTATGTACTGGGCCGCAATATTCACGGGGTCTAGGTGTCTGCAGGCCACAAGAAGCAGCCTCAGGGGCCACATGCGGCCTGCGTGTTTGAGACATCTGGCTTATGTTGAATGTTCCATCTACTATTATGCCCAAGTGCTTTTCCCCGGTGCTATTACCTAGTTCTATTTCTCCCATACTGTAGATGCTTTTTACATTTCTTTTACCCAGATGTAGGACTTTGTATTTGTCCCTATTAAACACCATACTGTTCTCCTCAGCCCACTGCTCGAGTGTGTCTAGATCCTTTTGAATACGCTCTCTTAAAGGGGGCTTTACACGCAGTGATATCGCTAGCGATATAGCTGGTGAAAGCACCCGCCCCCGTCGTTTGTGCGTCTGGGGCAAATCGCTGCCTGTGGCGCACAATATCATTAGGAGCCGTCTCACGGACTTACCTGCCTAGCGACGTCGCTGTGGCCGGCGATTCGCCTCCTTTCTAAGGGGGCGGTTCGTGCGGTGTCACAGTGGCGTCACTAAGCGGCCGGCCAATAGAAGCGGAGGGGCAGAGATGAGCGGCCGTAACATCCCGCCTACCTCCTTCCTTCTGCATTGCTGGCAGCCACAGGTAAGCTGTAGTTCGTCATTCCCAAGGTGTCACACATAGCGATGTGTGCTGCCTCGGGAATGACGAACAACCTGCGTCCTCAACAATCAACGATTTTTAGAAAATGAACGACGTGTCAACGATGGTCGATTTGGTGAGTATTTTCCATCATTAGCGGTCACTCGTACGTGTCACACGCAACGACGTCGCTAATGATGCCGGATGTGCGTCACGGAATCCGCGGCCCCGGCGATATATCGTTAGATACGTCGCTGCGTGTACCGGGGCCTTTCCTCTCTAGTGTTGGCTGCTCCTCCTATCTTTGTATCATCTGCAAATTTTATGATTTCCCCAATAATTCCATTATCCAGATCATTTATAAAGATATTAAACAGCACTGGTCCCAGGACAGAGCCTTGCAACGGATCCGTCGCTGTCCGATTTTTCGACGTAGACAAAAAACGTTACTTTGTCCGTTGTCTCCGTTCGATGGACAAACAATTTTCGACAGCTCCGTCGAACGACCGATGAAACGTGAGGCCATCCGTCGCTAATACAAGTCGATGAGAAAAAACGGATCCAGCGGCATCAGTCGCCGGATCCGTTTTTTTTCAAAATTCGACGGATTATGACTGATGGCAAAAAACGATGTGTGAAGGGGGCCTTACTGGTGTGTAATTCCATGGATTCTCCTTATTGTAAATAGGAACCACATTTGCTTTTTTCCAATCTAGAGGGACCACTCCTGTTTACCATGACTTATTGAAGATTATGGCAAGCGGTACGATTATTTCCTATCTCTTTCAAGGCTCTAGGGTGTAAATCATCTGGACCTGGAGACTTGATTTCCTTAAACTTGGCTAAGTGTTCTAATATCAATCCTTGCCATAGTTGTAAACATGGTAACCCATGCTAGTGGCCCACTTCAGATATTGTACTCTCCCCTATACTGAACCACTAGCTTGGCCTCCAGTCCTAAGCCTTCAAAAGCCACAAACTGCACAGATAATGCCTGTCCTGATGATCAGTGCAGCTTCTGAGGTTAGATGGGCAGAAGGACCCTAGGTGGCCTCATGATTATGTGAACAAAAGTCTTTCACCCTGTAGGAGTATGGAGGAATCCAAAGATGAGGGAGCGTGCCATGTAGGGCTGCGCAGACCCGGACTGTGAAAATCCAAATCCATGTGGTTTCAAAGTTGCCCGGTTGCCGGACCCGGGCCCAAGATTCCGGCTGTTAGATCCAGATCTTGAAAAATTAAAAAAAAATAAAACTAAAGGAAAAATAAAGAAAATAAGAATGAAGCTAGCGCTTCATACTTACCGAAGCTCCTGCTGCCTCCCTGTGCCACTCATTTCATGTGCACAGCTTTCCCCGTCCACTGGCTGGCCTGGCGTCTGTGTTTGGTCGCAGTCATACGCGCCCTCAGGCTGTGTGACGCGTCCCCCTGCATCCAGTCATCACTCATTGTGGCTCATTCATTCTGCACTCACAGCGGGCAGTTATGCTGTTCTATGGCCGCTCGCTGTGATATTCAGATGTAGCAGAGCTGAATAATCGTGGGACCTCGTGTGGATTACGTCAGACCAGCAGGTGTGTTGGGGTTAATAAAGTGGTGAAAGAGGGTGTTTTTTTGTATTTTAATCCAAATAAAGGATTTTTTTGGTGTCTTTATTTACTTTCATTTACAGATTTGTGATGCGGGTGTCTCAGACGAATGTGGCAGCACTAATCTAAGGTTTTGTGGCAGCTGTGCGCTGTTATAACCCCTCGTCACCCCGACTGACACCGGGCAATGAGAAGAGCCAGTAAGGCTACTTTCACACATCCGGTTTGAGCAGTGCGGCTCAATCCGGCTGTGCAAGCTATGCAACGGATGCGGCGAAAACACTGCATCCTTTGCATACGTTTTTACATGCGTCCCGTCCGTTTTTTTCCGGTTGCGGCACGCTACTGAGCATGCGCAGTGGAAGAAACCGCATGCGGCGGCCGGATGCGGTTTTTTCCGCATTGCGCCGCATCCGGCGTCCATAGGCATGCAATGAAAAATGCGCCGCAGCGGCCGGATGCGGCGCAATGCGTTTTTTTTTTCCGGAGCAAAAAACGTTGCAGGCAACGTTCCATCCAGCCGCGGCATCGGCTAAATCTGCCGCATGCGGCAAAAACCGGACCGACCGCAAGCCCATGCGGCACAATACGGCACTAATGTAAGTCTATGCAAAAAAAACCCACAACCGGCGGCAAAAAAAACGGTTGCGGTTTTTCTGCAGAGCGCCGTATTGTGCCGCAGAGCAAAAACCGGATGTGTGAAAGTAGCCTAAAGCACCGGGATTGTCACATCTAATGGATGTGACAATTTCAGGCAACTGTTAACAATTGACAAACCAATACTGTAGCCAAAAGGCACAGTAAAACCTGCTTTTTTGAAGAGCAGTTTTAGAAGAAAACCACTGTGTGAACACAGCCTTTGTGAACACTTTGCCCTGGGTGACCCACACAGCACAGGGAAATGCCTATGAGCGGTTGTTATGGGCAAATGAAGCAGGAGCAGCATCCCATAGTGTAGAAAGGGAAGAAAGTGAGTACAGACTGCAGCAAGTGGTTAGAGCAGCAGTTATAATGGCGCTGGCCTCCCAAGTACCTGTATATGAGGCACTGGCGTCACTGAGGCTGCACACACCAGCCGTGCCCGCCCGCATTTACAAGCCACCTCTGCACCGCCATCTTGTGACCACCGTGAATAATGCAGCTTCTCGCGCTCGTGTTTTCATTGGAAGTGACGACATGGAGCTGGAGCCGCCATCTTTGTTACTGGATTACCTTTCACGTCATATGTCGCGTGTCCCGTGCGTTCCAGGCGCGAGTTGATGACGTTGATAGGGGGGCTGGGCTTATTTTGAAAAATAACCCGGTTAGTAAACGGCTGTACAAGAAGCGGATGACAGTGGCCGCGGTGTGATGTGAGTGAGAGATCAGAGGAGGGCGGGACAGCACCGGTGCCTGGGAATGTACGAGAGGGCGGCGGTGACCGGTGTGATGGCCGCTACCGGGCTCTGCAACCGTCACTGATCACCATCACCGGTGTGTGGATATCAATGCACCCAATGTAGAAATGTCATGGAGGTTGTTCCCTAATACAACAGTCCTGCCCATCAGCTGATTACTGGGGAACGGCCCCTGTACCCTCTAATGATCGGCTGATGACTGGGCGACGGCCCCTGTACCCCCTAATGATCGGATGATGACTGGGGGACGGCCCCTGTACCCTCTAATGATCGGCTGATTACTGGGGAACGGCCCCTGTACCCTCTAATGATCGGCTGATTATTGGGGGACGGCCCCTGTACCCCCTAATGATCGGCTGATTATTGGGGGACGGCCCCTGTACCCCCTAATGATCGGCTGATTACTGGGGGACGCCCCCTGTACCCCCTAATGATCAGCTGATTACTGGGGAACGGCCCCTGTACCCTCTAATGATCGGCTGATGACTGGGCGACGGCCCCTGTACCCCCTAATGATCGGCTGATTACTGGGGAACGGCCCCTGTACCCTCTAATGATCGGCTGATGACTGGGGGACGGCCCCTGTACCCTCTAATGATCGGCTGATGACTGGGGGACGGCCCCTGTACCCTCTAATGATCGGCTGATTACTGGGCGACGGCCCCTGTACCCCCTAATGATCGGCTGATTACTGGGGAACGACCCCTGTACCCTCTAATGATCGGATGATTACTGGGGGACGGCCCCTGTACCCTCTAATGATCGGCTGATTACTGGGGGACGGCCCCTGTACCCTCTAATGATCGGATGATGACTGGGGGACGGCCTCTGTACCCTCTAATGATCGGATGATGACTGGGGAACGGCCCCTGTACCCCCTAATGATCGGATGATAACTGGGGAACGGCCCCTGTACCCCCTAATGATCGGCTGATTACTGGGGGACGGCCCCTGTACCCCATAATGATCGGCTGATTACTGGGGGACGGCCCCTGTATCCCCTACTGATCGGATGATTACTGTGGGACGGCCCCTGTACCCCCTAATGATCGGATGATGACTGGGGGACGGCCCCTGTACCCCCTAATGATCGGATGATGACTGGGGGACGGCCCCTGTACCCTCTAATGATCGGCTGATGACTGGGGGACGGCCCCTGTACCCTCTAATGATCGGCTGATTACTGGGGGACGGCCCCTGTACCCTCTAATGATCGGCTGATTACTGGGGGACGGCCCCTGTACCCTCTAATGATCGGATGATGACTGGGGGACGGCCCCTGTACCCCTAATGATCGGCTGATTATTGGGGGATGGCCCCTGTACCCTCTAATGATCGGCTGATTACTGGGGGACGGCCCCTGTACCCCCTAATGATCGGCTGATTACTGGGGGACGGCCCCTGTATCCCCTAATGATCGGATGAATATTGGGGGGACGGCCCCTGTACCCCCGAATGATCGGATGATTACTGTGGGACGGCCCCTGTACCCCCGAATGATCGGATGATGACTGGGGGACGGCCCCTGTACCCCCTAATGATCGGCTGGTGACTGGGGGACGGCCCCTGTACCCCCTAATGATCGGATGGTGACTGGGGGACGGCCCCTGTACCCCCTAATGATCGGATGGTGACTGGGGGACGGCCCCTGTACCCCCTAATGATCGGATGGTGACTGGGGGACGGCCCCTGTACCCCCTAATGATCGGATGGTGACTGGGGGACGGCCCCTGTACCCCCTAATGATCGGATGGTGACTGGGGGACGGCCCCTGTACCCCCTAATGATCGGATGGTGACTGGGGGACGGCCCCTGTACCCCCTAATGATCGGATGGTGACTGGGGGACGGCCCCTGTACCCCCTAATGATCGGATGGTGACTGGGGGACGGCCCCTGTACCCCCTAATGATTGGATGGTGACTGGGGGACGGCCCCTGTACCCCCTAATGATCGGATGGTGACTGGGGGACGGCCCCTGTACCCCCTAATGATCGGATGGTGACTGGGGGACGGCCCCTGTACCCCCTAATGATCGGATGGTGACTGGGGGACGGCCCCTGTACCCCCTAATGATCGGATGATGACTGGGGGACGGCCCCTGTACCCCCTAATGATCGGATGATGACTGGGGGACGGCCCCTGTACCCCCTAATGATCGGATGGTGACTGGGGGACGGCCCCTGTACCCCCTAATGATCGGATGGTGACTGGGGGACGGCCCCTGTACCTTTTGGTGCTGCAATCTCTGTAATGGTGTCGTGCTCTTGGCCGCGGCTTTTCCTCTGCTTTTATGGTACATATTGTGAAGATAATTGTGTATTGATGTATTTTCTCCCTCTTCAGACCCCTGTGACCTCTTCACCTGATTGCACATGGCTGCAGCCATGAATAAGCTCACGTTTCCTCAGTTTCCTGCGGTGGAGTTGGTAAATTTTTTCCGCCAGAACATTCTGACCGGCGCCGAAGCTAAAAATTTTACCAAAAATGACCTTTACCCTAACCCCAAGGTAAGATGGTGGCGGCTTCTCTTCTTGGATGTGTACGGATTACTGCTTTTGTTTGTGGCTAAAATACAAAAGTCTTCTGCCTCTTCTTTTGTAAACGTGTGTCGACCAGGGATATGGGGTGCTCGGTCCCGGGCGGTGTATATCTGGGGAATGTTACTGTGGTGGCCGTTGCCCAGTTCCGTGCCCACGTAATGCCACTTGCGATGTTACAGCGATATGGATGGAGCCGCCGCTGCACAATGTCCACTACTGGGGCTGGTGTTCATGGCAGCCTGGATGGTAGACCCTCCGTAAGCAGGGCCGGGCCCCAGAGGGTAAGTGATGAGATGGGTGTCGGAAGAAGGTAGTCCACACGAGTTCAGTGTAACTGGGTATTCTTTATCGTTCCTTTGGGAGACCCAGACCATGGGTGTTTAGCTTCTGCCTCCGGAGGACACACAAAGTACTACACTTAAAAGTGTAGCTCCTCCCTCTGAGCTTATACACCCCCTGGTGAGCCAGTCCCAGCCAGTTTATCGCTTTGTGTCAGGAGGCATACATCCACACATGCATTCTCATATGATTTTTTGGAAAGAGATTGAAGAAATGCGGGTCCTTGTCTGGACTCCCGGCATGTCCCTTCTCACCCCACTGTGTCGGCGGTGTTGTAAGGTTGATTTCCAAGGCTGGAGCCTTACATGCCGTGCTCCTTCACCATCCCTCCTGGGCTCTGGCTTGAAGTGGGAGCCAGCACGGTCTCCATGCCTGGCAGCAGGGCTGTGGAGTCGGTAAGCCAAACCTTCGACTCCGACTCCGACTCCTCAAATTCTCTTGCACCGACTCCGACTCCGGCTCCGACTCCGACTCCGGCTCCGACTCCGACTCCTACATATATTGCTTAGTTAGGTGAAAAATTTATTGTAGTACATGAATATGTGTATGTGAACATCAGACATTTAATAATTTTTATGATACGATAATCAAGATATTTGGATAGAACATAAAATATATTTATTGGAATACAACTTTAGAACACAAAAAACTGTAATAAATTGTAAATATGTAATACACTATGTAATATACAGTAGATTACATATATATCTTGTGTGTGTATATACACTGTGTGTGTATATATATATATATATATATATATATATATATATATATATATTACATATTTACAATTTATTAGTTTTTTGTGTTCTAAAGTTGTATTCCAATAAATATTTTATGTTCTATCCAAATATCTTGATTATTGTATCATAAAAACAATTAAATGTCTGATGTTCACATTGTACTACAATAAATTTTTCACTTAAATATAAGCATTATACTAAATGTTATTATTTAGTAAAATATTCAGCACATTCTGCATTGCACTCCTGTCCCCAATTTATTATATATTTTAGGAGTCGGAGTCGGTGCATTTTATACCGACTCCGACTCCGACTCCACCAAAATGAGCTCCGACTCCGACTCCACGACTCCGACTCCGACTCCACAGCCCTGCCTGGCAGGAGACCGGTCTCCATCCACAGCCCCTTCAGGACCCTGCTGGACCGGAGCACTCATCCCCAGGGACCTGGCCCTGCGTCTCAGCAGCTAAGTACCTGAGACGTTTATGTGTTGGGGGTCCCTGTTCTTTATTGTATGGGGAGAGTATGCTGAATGTATTTATTTTGACATTTCCGGCGGGTTCTCTAGCTTTCGCCCGAGAACCGCGCCGATGGTGCCTGCGCGTCGGCCTCGCCGCTTAAATTTAGGCCCCGGCTTTGCCGGAGGCCTAGTTTCTGTTAACTTCCCTCGCATGTCACTCATGCAAGAGGGACAGGCACGGCCCCTCCCGGCGGCCGTTCTGCACAGGGGAGGGACACTCCCCACTGCTGGCGCGTGTTTCCTCTCCTGCAGGTCTATGGCCCTCCAGTTCCCGCTCCCCTACAGGAACGCCCCCTAGTCCCGCCCCCTCTCTTCGCTCCGGCGGACATTTCTCAGGCAGAGTTCACTCTGCACTGGGCCTGTCTGCACTCTGCATCCCTGCTGAGGTGCTGTGCTTTGGGGGTCCGGGCTTCGGGATCTGGAGGGCACACAACACCGCTTCCAGCGGTCTGGTAAGCCACAGCCGGTCTCCGGTTGTGCACCTCTGTATATTCTCCCTGGGGTTCATTCTCTTGCAAAGCCCCCACTCCAGCAGCATGTCTCACATAAGGAGCAAGGCTCCAAAGCTTTATTCTGTATGCACTGCATGTAAGCTCCTGCTGCCTGAGCCGAGCACCTGTCCACATTGTGATGTTTGCTCTAACTTGGCGGTGGCACAGCCTGGAGTCTTACCCCCAGTGGTCTCTCAGGCTGCTTCTGCACCTGTGGCTGAACCCCCGGCCTGGGTAGAGTCCTTTTTCTAGGTCCATATCCCAGTCATTTGCTGAGTCCATGGGACTTTTGTCCAGGACTTTGATGAATATGCATCAGCCCTCCTCACAGGGTGCCTCTAATACTCTTGCCAGAGGATCCCTATCCTCTGACCTCCGTCCATCAAAGCTCACAGAAGATTCATCATCAGGTCCCAGACCCCGTCCTTCTAAGAGAAGGCGCAGGGTTTCCTCCCCCTCCTCATCCCGTGGCTCTGACTCAAGAGCTGACTCGCAAGATGAGGAGGATGCCCTCATTGGGGGCTCGGAGGCTATGTACCCCATTGATCTCTCCGAGGGTGACTCAGATGTTAGTGACTTGATTGCGTCCATTAATTCTGTACTGGATCTCAATCCGCCAGTCTCAGAGGAGCAACCCTCTCTGGCAGAAAAGCACCAGTTTACCTCGCCTAAGAGAGTAAAGAGTGTGTTCTTTAACCACTCCAGTTTTCAGACCGCTGTGACCAAACCCAGGGCCTGTCCTGACAAACGCTTTCTCGTGGTTCTGATGACCGGTTTCCCTTTCCACCTGAGGTGGTCAAGGAGTGGTCGCACTCCCCAAAGGTAGACCCTCTGGTGTCTAGGCTATCAGCCCGGACCGTTGTGTCGGTGGCTGATGGCACCTCACTTAAGGATTCCACTGACCGTCAGATTGACCTGCTGGCCAAATCTGTGTATGAAGCTGCGGGGGCCGCGTTTTCCCTGACTTTTGCAGCAGTGTGGGCTCTCAAAGCCATCTCTGCTTCTCTAGAGGAGATGCATTCCCTCACCAAGGAATCTATGCCTGAGATGGTTACCTTAACCTCTCAGGCTTCAGCTTTTTCATCTTATGCCATGTCTGCCATGCTAGAGGCTGCTCACCGCACTGCGGTGGCTTCAGCTAATTCTCTTGTTATCCGCAGGATTTTGTGGCTTCGAGAGTGGAAGGCAGATGCTTCTTCCAAGAAGTTTCTTGCTGGGCTCCCCTTTGCTGGTTCCCGGCTGTTCGGTGAACAGCTGGATGAAATTATTAAGGAAGCTACTGGCGGGAAGAGTACTTCCATGCCACAAACTAAGACCAGGAAACCTGCCCAGGGTAGGAATCAATCAAGGTTTCGTTCCTTTCGTTCCTCCAACTGGTCGTCCTCTAAGCCCTCCGCCTCGTCCGCTAACTCAGCTAAGGATCAGAAATCCAACTGGCGCCCAAAAGCGCGTCCGCAGAAGACCGCAGGAGGTTCTGCCACTAAGGCAGCCTCCTCATGACTCTCTGCCCGCTCCAGCCACGTCCTTAGTCGGTGGCAGGCTCTCTCACTTTGGTGACGCTTGGTTAAAACAAGTCTCCAATCAGTGGGTGAGAGATATCATATCTCACGGCTACAGGATAGAATTCTCTTCCAGCCCGCCAAACAGATTTTTTCTCTCAACTCCCCCCTGCTCCAAGGCCGCCGCCTTCTCACAGGCCGTGGCATCCCTGCAGGCAAACGGAGTGATTGTACCAGTTCCTACTCGGGAACGGTTCAGAGGTTTTTACTCAAACCTCTTCCTAGTTCCCAAAAAGGACGGTACCTTCCGGCCCATCCTGGATCTCAAGCTTCTCAACAAGCATGTTCAGGTGCGGCATTTTCGCATGGAGTCTCTGCGATCAGTCATTGCCTCTATGACCCAAGGGGATTTCCTGGCGTCCATCGACATCAGAGATGCCTATCTACATGTGCCAATCGCAGTTTCACACCAGCGTTGGTTACGTTTTGCCATAGGAGAGGATCATTTTCAATTCGTGGCTCTCCCCTTCGGGTTAGCCACGGCCCCTCGGGTATTCACCAAGGTCATGGCGGCAGTGATTGCGGTCCTGCACCTCCAGGGGTTGGCAGTGCTTCCTTACCTGGATGACCTTCTGGTCAAGGCTCCATCCAGCGCAGACTGTCAGCGGAGTGTCTCGCTCACTCTCGCCACTCTAGCCCAATTCGGGTGGCTTGTCAATCTTCCCAAATCCTCTCTGACTCCGACCCAGAGTCTCACGTACCTAGGGATGCAGTTCGAGACTTTGCCGGCACTTGTGAAGTTGCCCTTAATCAAACAGCAGTCTCTCCAGCTAGCGGTGCGCTCTCTGCTGCGTCCCCGCCGTTATACCCTCAGGCGCCTGATGCAGGTGCTGGGTCAAATGGTGGCGTCCATGGAGGCTGTTCCCTTTGCCCAGTTCCATCTGCGCCCTCTGCAGCTGGACATTCTCCGCTGTTGGGACAAGCGGCCTTCCTCCTTACAGAGGTTAGTGGCTCTGTCGCCACGGAGCAGGAGCTCTCTTCAGTGGTGGCTTCGGCCCCTCTCCCTGTCACAAGAGCGCTCCTTCCTGGCCCTGTCCTGGGTGATTCTCACCACGGATGCCAGTCTATCCGGCTGGGGAGCGGTATATCTCCACCACAGAGCACAGGGCATTTGGACTCCGTCCGAGTCAGCCCTTTCAATCAATGTGCTGGAAACCAGAGCCGTGTTTCTAGCTCTCCTAGCTTTTCACCACCTGTTGGCGGGCAGGCACATTCGAGTCCAGTCAGACAACGCAACAGCGGTTGCCTATATCAATCACCAAGGCGGGACACGCAGCCGCCTGGCAATGATGGAGGTACAACGCATCCTTCAATGGGCGGAGGACTCCAAGTCCACCATATCCGCAGTCCACATCCCAGGCGTGGAAAACTGGGAGGCAGATTATCTCAGCCGTCAATGCGTGGACGGTGGCGAGTGGTCCCTGCACCCGGCAGTGTTTGTCAATCTGCCGCAAATGGGGCACTCCGGACGTGGACCTAATGGCATCCCGTCACAACAACAAGGTTCCTGTTTACGTGCCTCGCTCCCACGATCCTCAGGCCTTCGCGGACGCTCTGGTTCAAGACTGGTCCCAGTTTCGTCTGTCCTACGTGTTTCCCCCACTAGCTCTCTTGCCCAGAGTCCTGCGCAAGATCAGAATGGAGGGCCGTCGAGTCATCCTCATTGCACCGGACTGGCCCAGGCGAGCTTGGTATCCGGACTTGCTCCAACTGTCCGTAGAGATGCCGTGGCATCTTCCGGACCGTCCAGACCTACTCTCACAAGGTCCGTTTTTCCGCCCGAATTCTGCGGCCCTCAAATTGACAGCGTGGCTCTTGAGTCCTGGATTTTGACGACTTCTGGTATTCCTTCTGAGGTCATCTCCACTATGACTCGGGCCCGTAAGTCTTCCTCCGCCAAGATCTATCACAGGACTTGGAAAATATTCCTTTCTTCAGCGCTCTATTGGGAGACCCAGACGATTGGGGTATAGCTACTGCCCTCTGGAGGCCACACAAAGCACTACATTAAAAGTGCAAGGCCCCTCCCCCTCTGGCTATACCCCCCCGTGGTATCACGGGTTCTCCAGTTTTAGCTTTGTGTGCGAAGGAGGTCAGACATTCCATGCATAGCTCCACAGATTTTAGTCAGCAGTAGCTGCTGACTGTTTCGGATGGAAGAAAAGAGGACACATATAGTGTTCCCAGCATGCTCCCTTCTCACCCCTGGATGGTGTTGTAAGGTTGAGGTACCTATTGCTGGTACAGGGCTGGAGCCTGACATGCTGTTTTCCTTCCACATCCCCTGGTAGGGCTCTGTGGAAGTGGGATCCTGCCGGCCTCTCAGCTCTGATGCCGGGCTCCATCCACAGACCCATTAGAACCTGATGGAGACGGAGCAGGAGTACGATCAGGGACAGGCCCTGCATCATACAGGTACTCTGTGTCCCCGGCAGGCACAGACACACTCCGGGCTGGCTGGGTGTTGTAGTGCGCCGGGGACCGCAACGTGGAGTTGGTGTCCCTACAGATTACTGGGGGACTTTTTTGTGTATGGGAACGCAGCGCCAACCCCCTCTGGATCGGGCGGCGCTGCTGTGACTTGTGGTGCGCCGGGGATCCGCCGTCCGCGCTTTTACGGCGGCGGCGGCGGTTATAAATTTAGTCCCCGGCTTTTTGGGCCTAGGACGCCGGCAGCTCCGATTCGTTCCCGCCCCCACCCTGTCATTCAGGGTAGGGGAGAGACGCTGTTCGCTAGCAGCGACGAGGGCTGGAGCCTGATTTACATGCTCCAGCCCTCTCACTTGGCACAGAGGGAAGCAGGCTTCCCGCTCTTGGCCAGGAACGCCCAGGGCCCGCCCCCCTTCCTCTCTCGAGACGCCGGCAGCCATTACATGCATGCCTGGCTGGAGGAAGGACGCAAGGCTCTGGGAGACCTGGACTAGGGGCTATCTGGCGACCACACACCCGCTTTTTTAAGCGGGCGGTAAGCGATTTGTCTGTGCTGGTCCCTCTAGTGCCTCACAGTGTATCGGTGTACTGTGTACAGATATATAGATATTGTATTTCTTGCACTGTGAGGTTGCTTCTGGCTGCATATCCCAGATCGCTCTGTGGAAGCAGCAACATGTCATCCTCAAAACGCAAGGCGGCCAAGGCAAAAAGGGCTGTGTATACTGCGTGTGCTGCATGTGGGGCTAATCTACCAGCAGGCTCCGATGACCCCCATTGTGTGCAATGCTCCGACCCGGTGCTGCTTCGCCAGCCGGAATCAGGAGAGGTAGCGACCCAGGCTGAGACGCTTGTCAGTTCTGCCCCGGTGACAGGGACAGACTTTGCAGTTTTTGCAGATAATATGTCTGTGTCTATGGCAAAAATCCTTGAAACCTTGCAATCTATGCATGGGGCTCAGTCTCTGGGCACGGCGAGGCCTCTGTCCTCAGGTCCCCCTTACTTGGAATGTATCCAGCCCACAGGGGGGTCCCCGGCTTCACAGGCCGAGGATTATGACTCAGATGATGGCCCCAGCCACCCTAAGCGAGCTCGCTGGGAAAGACCCTCGACGTCTTCACACTGCTCAGGGTCTCAGCGCAATCAGTCTCCCTGTGATGTGTCTGATGAGAGTGATCAGGAATCCACTCCTGGAACCCCTCTCAACCTGGATACCCCGGATGGGGATGCCATGGTAAACGACCTTATCTCAGCCATCAATAGGCTGTTGGATATTTCTCCCCCAGCCCCTTCAGCAGAAGAGGCGGCTGCGGAGCAGGAGAAGTTTCGTTTCCTCTATCCCAAGCGTAAATTGAGTGCTTTCTTGGATCACTCTGACTTCAGAGAATCAATCCAGAAGCACGACGCTCACCCAGAAAGGCGTTTCTCTAAACGATCTAAAGATACGCGTTTCCCTTTCCCCCCTGAGGTGGTCAAGCGCTGGACACAGTGTCCAAAGGTAGACCCCCCGATTTCCAAACTTGCAGCTAGATCCATAGTTGCAGTGGAGGATGGCGCTTCACTTAAAGATGCCAATGACAGACAGATGGACCTTTGGTTAAAATCTGTCTATGAAGCTATCGGCGCGTCGTTTGCTCCGGCATTCGCAGCCGTATGGGCACTCCAGGCTATTTCAGCTGGCTTAGCAAAAGTGGATGCTATCATGCATCCAGCAGTGCCGCAAGTGGCGCACCTTACCACGCAGATGTCGGCGTTTGCGTCTTACGCTATCAATGCGGTCCTAGAATCTACCAGTCGCACCTCAATGGCGTCCGCCAATTCGGTAGTTTTGCGCAGAGCCTTGTGGTTAAAGGACTGGAAAGCAGATGCTGGTTCCAAAAAATGTTTAACCAGTTTGCCTTTGTCTAGAGATAGACTGTTTGGCGAGCCATTGGCTGACATCATTAAGCAGTCCAAGGGTAAAGACTCCTCTTTACCACAACCCAGAACATCCAAACCTCAGCAGAAAAAGTGGCAGCAGAGGTTTCAGTCCTTTCGAGGTTCGGGCAAGACACCATTTACCTCGTCCAAAGGGACTCAGAGGACGCAAAGAAACTCAGATTCGTGGCGGACTCACACACGCCCCAAGAAAGCAAATGGAGGTACCGCTTCCAAAGCGGCTACCTCATGACTTCCAGCCCCCCCCCTCCGCATCGCCGGTCGGGGGCAGGCTCTCCCGCTTTTCCGGCATTTGGATGTCACAGGTCAAAGACCGGTGGGTGACGGACATTTTGTCTCGCGGGTACAGAATCGAGTTCAATTCTCGTCCTCCAGCTCGGTTCTTCAGAACCTCCCCACATCCAGACCGAGCAGATGCTCTGCTGCAGGCGGTGGATTCCCTAAAAGCGGAAGGAGTGGTGATCCCAGTCCCTCCTCAGGAACAAGGGCAAGGGTTTTACTCCAATCTCTTTGTGGTTCCAAAAAAGGACGGCTCGTTCCGTCCTGTTCTGGACCTAAAACGGCTCAACAAACATGTGCACGCCAGGAGGTTCCGGATGGAAACCCTCCGCTCTGTCATTGCCTCAATGTCCAGAGGAGACTTCCTTGCCTCAATAGACATCAAAGATGCTTATCTCCACGTGCCAATTGCTACAGAACATCAACGTTTTCTACGTTTTGTGATAGGAGACGACCATTTTCAGTTCGTAGCTCTTCCGTTTGGTCTGGCGACAGCCCCACGGGTCTTCACCAAGGTCATGGCGGCGGTGGTAGCAGTCTTGCACTCTCAGGGACACTCGGTAATCCCTTACCTAGACGACTTATTGGTCAAAGCTCCCTCTCAGGAGGCATGTCAGCACAGCCTGAATGCTACGCTGGAGACTCTACAGTCTTTCGGATGGATCATCAACTTTCCAAAGTCGATCCTGTCACCGACTCAGTCACTAACGTATCTTGGCATGGAGTTTCATACTCTAGCAGCGATAGTGAAGCTGCCGCTGAACAAGCAGCGGTCACTACAGACAGGGGTGCAATCTCTCCTGCAGGGCCAGTTGCATCCCTTGCGGCGTCTCATGCATTTCCTAGGGAAGATGGTGGCAGCCATGGAAGCAGTTCCCTTTGCGCAGTTTCATCTGCGCCCACTTCAATGGGACATTCTCCGCCAATGGGACGGGAAGTCAACGTCCCTGGACAGGAAAGTCTCGCTTTCCCAGACGGCCAAGGACTCTCTACAATGGTGGCTCCTTCCCACCTCATTATCTCAGGGAAGATCCTTCCTGCCCCCATCCTGGGCAGTAGTTACGACAGATGCGAGTCTGTCGGGGTGGGGAGCAGTGTTTCTCCACCACAGGGCTCAGGGGACGTGGACTCCGCAGGAGTCCACCCTTCAGATCAATGTTCTGGAAATCAGAGCAGTGTATCTTGCCCTACTAGCCTTCCAGCAGTGGCTGGAAGGAAAGCAGATCCGAATCCAATCGGACAACTCCACAGCGGTGGCATACATCAACCACCAAGGAGGGACGCGCAGTCGGCAAGCCTTCCAAGAAGTCCGGCGCATTCTAATGTGGGTGGAGGACAGAGCATCCACCATATCCGCGGTTCACATCCCAGGCGTAGAAAACTGGGAAGCAGACTTCCTCAGTCGCCAGGGCATGGACGCAGGGGAATGGTCCCTTCACCCGGACGTGTTTCAGGAAATCTGTCGCCGCTGGGGAGTGCCGGACGTCGACCTAATGGCATCCCGGCACAACAACAAGGTCCCGGCATTCATGGCGAGGTCGCGCGATCAAAGAGCTCTGGCGGCAGACGCCTTGGTTCAAGATTGGTCGCAGTTTCAGCTCCCTTACGTGTTTCCGCCTCTGGCGCTCTTGCCCAGAGTGCTACGCAAGATCAGATCCGAGTGCAGTCGCATCATACTCGTCGCTCCAAACTGGCCGAGGAGGTCGTGGTATCCGGATCTGTGGCATCTCACGATCGGTCGACCGTGGTCACTGCCAGACCGACCAGACTTACTGTCCCAAGGGCCGTTTTTCCATCAGAATTCTGCGGCCCTGAACCTGACTGTGTGGCCATTGAGTCATGGATCCTAGCATCTGCAGGATTATCTCAAGGAGTGGTTGCCACAATGAGACAAGCTAGAAAGTCGAATTCTGCTAAGATCTACCACAGGACGTGGAAGATTTTCTTATCCTGGTGCTCTACTCAGGGAGTGTCTCCCTGGCCATTTGCATTACCCAAGTTTCTTTCCTTCCTGCAATCGGGGTTAGAAAAGGGCTTGTCGCTCAGCTCCCTTAAAGGGCAAGTTTCGGCACTATCCGTGTTTTTTCAGAAGCGTCTAGCACGTCTTCCTAAGGTGCGCACGTTCCTGCAGGGGGTCTGTCATATTGTGCCCCCGTACAAGCGACCGTTAGATCCATGGGATCTGAACAGGGTACTAGTTGCTCTCCAGAAGCCGCCCTTCGAGCCTCTGAAGGAAGTTTCCTTTTCTCGGCTGTCGCAGAAAGTGGCGTTTCTTGTTGCGATCACATCGCTTCGGCGAGTGTCTGAGCTGGCAGCTCTGTCATCCAAGGCTCCCTTCCTGGTGTTCCACCAGGACAAGGTTGTGCTGCGCCCTATTCCGGAGTTTCTTCCTAAGGTCGTATCCTCTTTTCATCTTAATCAGGATATCTCCTTGCCTTCGTTTTGTCCTCATCCGGTTCACCGGTATGAAAAGGACTTACGTTTGCTAGATCTGGTGAGGGCACTCAGAATCTACATTTCCCGCACGGCGCCCATACGCCGTGCCGATGCACTTTTTGTCCTTGTCGCTGGTCCGCGCAAGGGGTTGCAGGCTTCTAAAGCCACCCTGGCTCGATGGATCAAAGAACCAATTCTAGAGGCCTACCGTTCTGCGGGGCTTCCGGTTCCTTCAGGGCTAAAAGCCCACTCAACCAGAGCCGTGGGTGCGTCCTGGGCATTACGTCACCAGGCTTCGGCTCAACAGGTGTGCCAGGCAGCTACCTGGTCCAGTCTGCACACTTTCACCAAGCATTATCAGGTGCATACCTATGCTTCGGCGGATGCCAGCTTAGGTAGAAGAGTCCTGCAGGCGGCAGTGACACCCCCGTAGGGGAGGGCTGTTTTGCAGCTCTAACATGAGGTATTTATTTACCCACCCAGGGACAGCTTTTGGACGTCCCAATCGTCTGGGTCTCCCAATAGAGCGCTGAAGAAGAAGGGAATTTTGTTACTTACCGTAAATTCCTTTTCTTCTAGCTCTTATTGGGAGACCCAGCACCCGCCCTGTTGTCCTTCGGGATGTTTTTTTGTTGTTTGCGGGTACACATGTTGTTCATGTTGAACGGTTTTTCAGTTCTCCGATGTTATTCGGAGTTAATTTGTTTAAACCAGTTAATGGCTTCCTCCTTCTTGCTTTGGCACTAAAACTGGAGAACCCGTGATACCACGGGGGGGTATAGCCAGAGGGGGAGGGGCCTTGCACTTTTAATGTAGTGCTTTGTGTGGCCTCCAGAGGGCAGTAGCTATACCCCAATCGTCTGGGTCTCCCAATAAGAGCTAGAAGAAAAGGAATTTACGGTAAGTAACAAAATTCCCTTCGTCCTGGTGTTGCTCTTCCGGCCATCCTCCTTGGCCATTCTCTTTGCCAACCCTTCTGTCTTTTCTACAGTCCGGTCTGCAGCTAGGACTGTCCCTCAACTCTCTCAAGGGACAAGTCTCAGCTCTGTCAGTACTGTTCCAGCGGCGTCTCGCTCGGCTGGCTCAGGTCCGCACCTTCATGCAAGGCGCGTCTCACATCATTCCGCCTTATCGGCGGCCCTTGGATCCCTGGGACCTTAACTTGGTCCTCACGGTATTGCAGAAACCCCCTTTTGAGCCTCTTAGGGAGGTTTCTTTGTATCGTCTTTCTCAGAAAGTGGCCTTTCTAGTTGCCATAACTTCTCTCAGGAGAGTCTCCGATTTGGCTGCGCTCTCCTCGGAGTCACCTTTTTTTAGTTTTTCACCAGGACAAGGTGGTTCTCCGTCCGACTCCGGACTTTTTTCCTAAGGTGGTCTCGCCCTTCCACCTTAACCAGGACATTTCCTTACCTTCCTTCTGTCCGGCCCCTGTTCATCGCTTTGAAAAAGTGCTGCATACTCTAGATCTGGTGCGTGCTCTCCGGATTTATGTGTCTCGCACCGCTGAGCTTAGGCGGTGCACCTCTCTTTTTGTGCTGACCACAGGACGGCGCAAGGGTCTCCCTGCTTCTAAGCCGACCTTGGCCCGCTGGATTAGATCGACCATTTCGGACGCCTACCAGAGTACTCAGGTGCCTCCCCCGCCGGGGATCAAAGCACACTCGACCAGAGCTGTCGGTGCCTCTTGGGCTTTTAGGCACCAGGCTACGACTCAACAAGTCTGTCAGGCTGCCACTTGGACTAGCCTGCATACCTTCTCGAAGCACTACCTAGTGCATGCTCATGCTTCGGCAGATGCGAGCTTGGGCAGACGCATCCTTCAGGCGGCTGTCGCTCACTTGTGAAGTTAGGTTTTGCCTACTTCTTAGTTTTTCTGTTTATTTCCCACCCAGGGACTGCTTTGGAACGTCCCATGGTCTGGGTCTCCCAAAGGAACGATAAAGAAAAAGAGAATTTTGTTACTTACCGTAAATTCTTTTTCTTATAGTTCCGTATTGGGAGACCCAGCTCTCTCCCTGTTGCCCGTTGGCAATTTTCTTGTTCCGTGTGTTATCACCGGCTGTTGTCAAGACAGTCTCCGGTTGTTCCGGCTCTTGTTCTGTTCTACTTGTGGGTGGCTATTCTCCTTCAGCTTTTGCACTAAACTGGCTAGATCTGGTTCTCCAGGGGGTGTATAAGCTCAGAGGGAGGAGCTACACTTTTAAGTGTAGTACTTTGTGTGTCCTCCGGAGGCAGAAGCTAAACACCCATGGTCTGGGTCTCCCAATACGGAACTATAAGAAAAAGAATTTACGGTAAGTAAACAAAATTCTCTTTTTTCCTCACTTTTGCTGGTGGTAACTGGTCACCCGAGGCCGGCTGGTTTCACATTCAGGTCCCTTTTTGTCCCAGTGCCAGTTTAGTAATCTGGTATCTTCTTCTCCTGCACCTGTCTCTTGTTGGTGGGTCCCCGTGGCGTAGAGCAACTGGGGGTCCTTGTCTGGTGGTTTTTCCACTGCTGTCCGCCTGACGGTAGCGTGAACCCTGTGGGGTTGGAGTCTCTGGTCCTGTTTCCGATTCTCCCTTTGCTACTGAGTCTCTGATTTTTAGGGTTAGATATTTCCTTCATGGTCCCCTCGCTGTGCAGGTGTTAACAGGCCTGCCTGGAGCTTCTGCATGTCCTAGGGTCCTGTACCCCGTTGGTGCGTAGTTCTGGGAGTACTCCAGCGGCAACTACCCTCCTGGGCACCAGGTTACTGTCAACTCCTTGTCAGTGCATCTCCTCATGTCCACCTTCACTGCTCCACTCGGACTGACTCACTTTCCACTGTCTGCCCCTTCCACTGGTCAACTAGTGGACTGGAGTGGCTCCACCTCTAGGCGGCAATCCATTGGTCCGACCCTAGCCTTGTACCATTGTATGGGAGATTGTTGGGGAAAAACTGGGATTACCTGGAGTGTTTGTGTGTGACCGGCACTGGTCTTCCGGGGCCCTAGGGGGTAGGCCCTGCATCCTGGTGAGGATGCAAAACCTTGTAGCTCCCTGATGACTTCAGGGGCGCTACAAATACCATAATTCGTATTCTAGATTTTTATTTTTTTTATTTTGAATAGTTTATTCGCTGTAGGGTTGTGTCCACAGTCTGGATTTACTGTTGATAATTCTCCGCAAATCAGACCAAGAATCCACACGGGAATTTGCAACTGTTGTGCAGATAGAGCAGAGTTTCTGCAGCCAATTCTCCAGCTGCTCTTTAAAGGGAACCGGTCACCACTTTTTTGGCTATAAGCTGCGGCTACCACTACCTGGCTCTTATATACAGCATTCTAACATGCTGTATATAAGAGCCCGGGCCGGGGGTATAACATAGAAAACACTTTATAATACTTACCCAACGGTTGCGTAGTTGGCCATATGGGTGTCTCCATTGTCCGGTGCCGGCGCCTCCTCTTTCGGCCATCTTTGTTCTCCTTCTTCTCTAGCCGCGGTACATGACGCGTCCGACGTCATCCACACTCGCCGGCATTCCGGTCCTGAGCAGGGCAAATCAAAGTATTGTAGTGTGCCTGCGTAGGACCGGTGAGTGTGGATGACATAGCCGCGTCATGCACACAGGCTTCAGAAGGAGGAGGAAGATGGCTGAAAGAGGCGGCATCGGAGAACGGAGACGCCCATATGGCCAACCGCACGACCGTTGGGTGAGTATTATAAAGTGTTTTTTATGTTCTCACAGCGGTCTGCGCTCTTATATACAGCATGTCAGAATGCTGTATATAAGAGCCCACTGGTGGTGGCCGCAGCTTATAGGCCAAAAAACTGGCGACAGGTTCCCTTTAAACTCTTTCCCACGCGGCCAATTTCCAACTTTGAGTTTTCATTTTTTTTTGCCTCCCCGCCTTCCAAGGGTCAATTTTTTAATATTTTTTTTTTCTGTCCTTATAGACATAAGTGGTTGTTTTTTTGTGGGACGAGTTGTATATAGTGTATTGGGAAATAGGGGGGAAAAATACCATATTTTCAGATTATAAGACGCACCCCAAATGTAGAGGACGTTAATAGGAGAAAAAAAAACACTTTTAATGTTAAAAAAAAGGGGTCTGTCTTTTCCTAGAGTCTGTTTTATAATCCAGATATAGCTCACAGAGAATGGCTGCAGAGGCAAAGCATGTGCAGAATGAGATCTCAGAGAGCCGAAATCTCAATCTGCGCGTGCGCCGCCTCCGACGTGATAGACTTCAGGAAAATGGCTGCGAGGGGGGACATGCGCACATTTAGATCTGAGACACCCCTTCCTCCCACACCGTGGACCACAGCATTGCCCAACTAACATTGCCGCCGCTGTCATCCTTCAACTGTGGCCCTGCCTCCTGAGACCCCCGCTCCACTGTGGCTGCGCACTCCCCCCCCCCCCCCCCCCCCCCCTTCCCCCACAGGGAGCCATATATCCGAATTATAAAATTCACCCTCATTTCCCTCCCAATTTTTTGGGAAAAAAAGTGCATCTTGTAATCCAAAAAATACAATAGATAAAATTATGAAGAAAACGCAATTTTGACATTGTTTTGGGGGAGTTTTTATTGTGGTGTACATTGTGTGGTAAAAATGACCTGATAATGGGACCCTCCTCATCAATATGATATCAGCGATACCAAAATGGTCCTAATTTTTATTTTTTTTAATTTTTTTTTTTATGGTTTAAAAAAAATATAAATATGTGTATATAATAAAAAGTACCGTATTTTCCGGCGTATAAGATGACCCCCAACTTGTCCAGTTAAAATATAGAGTTTGGGATATATTGTATATACTCGAGTATAAGGCTATGTGCCCACGTTGCGTTTTTTCATGCTTTTCAGCAGCGTTTTCAACTGCAGCGTTTTCATGCCAAAATGCATGCGTTTTGATTTTACAGCAAAGTCTATGAGAAATAGGGATTTCTTGTGCGCACTTTGCTGTTCATAACGCTGCGTGAAATTTGCATATTTTTGGGCAAAATCTCTGTTTTTAAAGAAGCAACATGTCAATTGTTTTTGCCATTTTGGCTGCGTTTCCCATCTATTCAATTTAATACAAAACTGCAGCGTTTCTAAAAGCACCGGAAAAGCACTAAAAACTCATGAAAACTGCAAGGTGCGCACAGGCTACTTTCTTTGCGTTTTACATGCATTTTTAAAGCCAAAAGCATTGTCCTTTCTGCCAGAGGATGCTTTTTGAACTGGAGCTACCTGGATGCAACGTGGGCACATAGCCTAAGCCGACCCAAGTAATGTGTCCATTGTTTAGTAATGTGCCCATTGTTTAGTAATGTCCCCTGCAGTAATGTGCCCATTGTTTAGTAATGCCCCCTGCAGTATTGTGCCCATTGTTTAGTAATGTCCCCTGCAGTAATGAGCCCATTGTTTAGTAATGTCCCCTGCAGTAATGTGCCCATTGTTTAGTAATGCCCCCTGCAGTAATGTGCCCATTGTTTAGTAATGCCCCCTGCAGTAATGTGCCCATTGTTTAGTAATGCCCTCCTACTGGTCTCCTTCTTGTCCCCTATCATGCTGTTGTTTACACGCAATAAAATATATTCTCACCTGTCCTCCATTCCCACGGTGCCTCCAGCTGTTTCTTGCAGGCCACAGGCACACCGACCCCTCTGTGATGGCGTCCGGTGCACGGAGTGGCCGCTTCAGGATGTCGTCATGGCTTTACTGCAGTTGAATGCTTTACGGCGTGACAAAGCATTCAACTGCTGTAATGTGCTGACAGCAGCGGTGGCCCCATGCACTGGACATGATCATAGAGGGGTCTATGTGCCTGCGGTCCACAAGAAGCACTCCTCCATGATCGCATCCAGTACACAGGGCCGTCACTTCTGTCAGCGCTTTACGGCAGTTAAATGCTTTGTGGCGCCGTAAAGCATTCAACTGCAGTAAAGCCATGACGACATCCTGCAGCGGTCGCTCTGTGCACCGGACGCTTCATGCTGTCGTCAGAATACATAGCTAAAACCTGCTGACAGATTCCTTTTAATCATCTACATCACAAGTTTATTTCTGCTCTGAAAATTTCTGCAGTGTGTGATTGAAACGGATGGAAAATATGCAGCAATGTCATCCTGCTAGTATCCCAAGGGTAAACCGCTAGGCTAGTATTCTGTGCAGATTCAATGTAGCGGGTAAGAAACCCGAATGTAACCCTTGGAGGTCTGTGCTTGATAAGAGGTAGCCTGGACACCACCGAAGTTAGGAGGTGTCCACAGTCTGCAGAGCCAAGTCCATAGAAGCCCGAGTTATAGCAGAGGGTGCAGCGATCACAGGCTTAAGTATGTGAGGAGTTTGTGTTTTGTTTTGTGTTTTTTTTTTTTTTTTCAGTTTTAGATCTTTGGTTTCACTAACATTATGCCTCCAATTCCAGCCAGACGTGGTCCAGAAGCTCTTCATGAGGGTGCTGCAGAAAGTCTACAATGTTGGGATAGAGCAGTTTTATATGGTATGTATCCGTGAATATGCTGCGACTTTATATTGATTGCCTCAATTGTGCCTGCTACACACACAAAAAAATTAGTTTGTAAAGTTTTTTCAAAATTCTTATAATGGACTCCAGGATGTGTTGGGGTATGTGTGCATGAGAACTTTAAAGGGAACCGGTCACCAGACTTGGCAACTATACGCCTTGGCCACCACCAGTGAGCTCTTATATACAGCACTCCAGAATGCTGTATATAAGAACCCAGACCGCTGTGTGGAACATAAAAAACACTTTTAGGCTATGTGCGCACTGGAAAATGGAATTTTCTCAAGAAAATTCCGCAGGCATTGAAAGATTACTGCTCCCGAAAACCGCATGCGGTTTGCTGCGGTTTTACCGCAGTATTGTTCGCGGTTTTGCCGCATGCGGTTTGGTACATCTGTTTTATTGCATTCAATGCAATAAAGCACATTTAAAAAAAAAAAAAAAATAATTTCCTTCTGAGATGGATAGTAGATGGAGAAATAAATAGACAGAAGAATAGATAGAGGGATAGATAGAGGACAAATCGCTGCATTTCTCACGGTCGGCAGTGAGTTCACATTACCGGCCGTGGGAAATGCCCTGTGGTTACCTCTGCTGTCTCGCTGCGAGGCTGCATTCAGTGCTGTGTGTCAGTGTCAGTTGTGGCTGGATGCAAGCAGCGCAGGACCTGTGGATTACGTCGGAGCTTTGTTTCGGGGGGGTTAAAAAAAACGGGTGAACGAGGCTTTTTTGTGTTTTAAATAAAATAAAGGATTTTTCGGTGTGTGTTTTTTCACTTTACTTACGGGTTGATCATGTCATCTGTCACATAGACGCTGCCATGATCAAGCCTGGACTTAGTGGCGGCGAACCACCGCCATTAACTCCTTACTACCTGGATCGCCACTGCATCACGGCATCTAGAAGAGCTGGGGACACTCCGGTACTGCCGCATAATGGATGCAACAGTCCCGGGGCAGCTGCGGCTGATATTCTCGGCTGTGGGAGGTGGGAGGGAGGCGGGGGACATTAACCCTACCCCTCGCCCTCCCCAGCCTGAGAATACCGGGCCGCCGCTGTGTGCTTACCTCAACTGGACGGTAAATATACAGCGGAGCCCACGTGTTTTTTTTCTTCTTTTCTTCTATATTTCCGTTTGTCTATGTGCAGTCTATATGTCTGTGTGTGAGTGCGATGTGTGTGTGCTATGTCTGTGATGTGTGTATTTACTCTGCTCCGCTTCCTCTTCCTGTCATAATGACATCACTTCCCTGCAAACCGCAGGCAAGTGATGTACATTACCGCAGGTAAACCGCAAAATACCGCAGGGAATAACGCAAGAAAACACAATGAACCGCACAGATTTTGCTGCCTGCGTTATTCCCTGCGGGATTTCACGATTACATGGCAGTCAATGGAGTGAAATCCCGCAGCGACGTGCGGAAAATAAGTGATATGCAATTGTTTTTGCTGCGGGAATCCCGCAGCAAAACATGCAGCTGTCAAAATCCGCATAGTGCGCACAGCATTTTTTCCTTTCGCCACGACAGCACCCACAAGAGGGATCCGCCCCCTTCAGGACAGGAAACCTACAGATAAAAAGGGGCGGTCCCCCTCCCTCATCAGTTGGTTTCCTGTCCTGGAAGGATCGGAACCTACCATACCTGGGTCTAGGAGTCCGTGCGGTGTCTAAGGGAACGGCGGAGCTCAGGATTCCAGAAGCACGGTCGGTGGAGCTCCCCTCGTGGACTCCATCCTCCGGTGCACCCCGTCCTCTTTCCCTCGGCTTGGCCTTGTCCTCCGGGGAAATGACGCCTGCAGGACCGCGCCGGTAAGTAGGCTGTTCGTGGAACGGTGACTCTCCCTGTGCTGCGTGATTCCAGCTCCTTCCGGATGTGGAGCATGTGCCGGAGGCGTGTCCGGAAACTGCCACGTCAGCTCACGCGTGAATTCCTGCAGGGACCCGGAAGTGAAAGGACACTTCCGGGGAACGGATGGCTTGGAGACTCGTGGATTCCTCCTGAATACAACGTGTCTGGGACTTGCGGTAATCAACGGGCCGGTGAGTTGCTGTGTGCGGTGAGTCTGGCGCTTCCCCTGCACCACGTGCTTACAGTAACGTGTACGCGCGCGGGGGGGGGGCGTGTCCGGGTCTTGCTGCGTCAGCGCTCGTTGCCACAGCGTGACGGAGCTGCAGGAGTGGTTGGGGAGCGCACAGCTTAAGAAGCGGGCTTCCTTTCTATTTGAATCTTCTCCGCTTCTACAAAGATGGGAAGTCCCCGCGCCTCCCCAGCCCGGGACACTTCTCCGTCCAGGGATGCTGGACGTAAAGACTCGAGTGACACAAGGAGTTCCACGGGTCGTAAGAGGACCGAGGACTCTGCATCCTCCAAGGACCGGACAAATCGTTCGTCCCCACCTCCAAAGCCGGTATCCGTTCTTTTCCTGGTATGGGTGAGTGAACTTTGTGAATGTTGCCCTATACTGATGTTCCCTTTCAGTTCTGTTCCAGGGCCCTAAGAAAAGCACCGCTAAAGCTAATAATAAGGAGTGCCCACTGTGTGCCTGTCCCCTCCCAAAGGACTATATGCAGAAACTTTGTAGGTCCTGTATCCAAGCTATTCGGGGGGAGGCTTCAGCTTCTACCAACCCCCCTCCGGATCTCAGGGAACTGATACGTACAGAAATTCAGGCTTCTCTTCAGTCCCTGCATGGGTCTAAGAAAACAAAGAAATCTCACCGCCAGCATGATTCCCCCCGTCTTCTGACTCAGCTGACAGCCAGAGTGATGCTTCTTCAGCCTCTACCTCATCCTCTTCTGACGAGGCTGGAAAGGCGTGTTTCTCATTGGATGGGATGGACACATTAGTAAAGGCCGTTCGATCAACCATGGGGATTGCAGAAGAGAAAATCCCCAAATCTGCTGATCATACCTTGTTTGCTGGTCTCACTCAGAAGAAAAGGAAATCCTTTCCTGTGAATGAGGCCCTAAAAACCCTTGTTCGCAAGGAATGGCAGAAACAGGATCATCGTGGGTTTCTCCCGTCTTCTTCAAAACGGAGATACCCCTTTGATGATGCAGACTTGTCCCAATGGTGCAAGGTACCAAAGGTGGATGTGGCAGTAGCAAAATCCTCCAAAAAATCAGCCTTGCCTTTCGAGGATATGGGATTTCTACGAGACCCTCTAGACCGTAAAGCAGACGCCTTCCTGCGTAAAACCTGGGAAGCCTCTGCAGGGGCGCTGAAACCAGCCATTTCCGCAACATGTACAGCCAGGTCACTTTTAGTCTGGCTAGATACCCTAGACAAGCAGCTTAAGTCAGGTACCTCCAGGGATAAGATTGTTTCCTCGCTACCCTTACTCAAAGACGCGGCTAATTACCTGGCAGATGCTTCTGCTGACTCTGTCCGCCTGGCGGCCCGAGCGGCAGGGTCTTCTAATGCAGCCCGGAGAGCCCTCTGGTTAAAATCGTGGAAAGGGGACACATCCTCAAAATCGAGACTGTGTGCACTTCCCTGTGAGGGTGAGTTCCTCTTTGGTCCACAGCTGGATGACATACTCACCAAGGCGGGTGATAGTAAAAAGGGGTTCCCTAATGCATTTGCTCCTCCTTCTAGGCTCCCGTATCGCAAACGTCGTTTCCAGCCCACACGACCTGATCGCAGGGATAGATCGGACAACCCCGCCTCTGGGTCCAAGGGGACCCTGTTCGGAAACCCTTCCTTCCGTAGGAAGTTCCCTAAACAATGATGGGGGGGTTCCGGTGGGAGGCAGACTCAGGTTTTTTGCAACCCTTTGGAAAACCATCACTTCCAGCTCCTTTATACTGGATTTGATTTCTCATGGTCTCCGGCTAGAATTCACTTCCCTACCTCCTCAATTGTATTGTCTTACACCCATTAGGAGATCGGAGGATCAACATAACGCACTGGTGACGGCAGTCCTCACTCTGGTGGAAAAACGGGTTCTTACGCCAGTCCCATTACATGAGAGGGGCCAAGGGTTTTACTCCCCTCTTTTCTTAGTACTAAAGCCTGATGGGTCGTTTCGAACCATAATTAATTTACGAAAGCTTAATCTCTTTCTAAAATACCGACGGTTTAAAATGGAATCCCTCCTGACCACCATAAAATTGCTCTATCCCTATTGCTACATGACGGTCCTTGATCTAAAAGATGCATATTACCACTTCCCGGTTCACGCACATTATCAGCAGTACTTCCTGGTAGCACTCTATATGCACAACTCTGTTCACCATTTCCAATTCACGGCCATGCCCTTCGGCGGTTCACTCGCCCCTCGGATTTTCACTAAAGTAATGGCGGAGGTCACTGCTCACCTTCGCGAGCGACAGACTTTCGTGATCCCTTATCTAGATGACCTACTGGTTGTGGGTAGCACGGCGGCACAATGTTCTCTTCGTCTCCATAATGCTATGTCAACTCTGGGTCGTCTGGGGTGGCTTTTAAATCTCCAAAAATCTAGACTCACGCCCTCAACTTTTCAGTCTTTCCTAGGCATGCTTCTGGATTCTCGTCAACAGCGTTGTTTTCTCCCAGTGGACAAAATAGCAAAAATCCAGAGGATTGTACGACACGCACAGAATCACAGATCTCTATCTCTCCGTTCTGCAATGTCTCTGTTGGGGTCCCTGACCTCCTGTATCCCCGCTGTCCAATGGGCCCAACTTCACTCCAGACAGCTTCAGTGGGAGGTCCTGGCAGCTGCACGATCCCATCCAGGGTCCCTCGATCGTCCTCTGAGATTGACAGACACTGCACGTGCTTCCCTGACTTGGTGGCTTCGGGAGGAGAACTTAACCAAGGGGAAGGAATGGCATGTTCACCCCACCAATGTCCTCACAACGGACGCCAGTCCCTGGGGGTGGGGGGCTCACCTGGGGGACTCTATGACCCAAGGTCTTTGGTCCCAGCAAGAATCAACCGAGTCCTCCAACCGGAAAGAACTCATGGCGGTCTCTCAGGCCCTGATGTCGTTTCTTCACCTCCTCAGGGGAACACATGTACGGCTTTGTACGGACAATCAGACGGTGGTTGCATACATCAACCACCAAGGGGGAACGAGATCGTCTTCCCTCATGTCCACGGCGGTTCAACTGTTGGAACTTGCCGAGACTCATCTGTTATCCCTCTCTGCAGTGCACATCCGAGGGGTGGACAATGTCAAGGCGGATTTTCTCAGCCGTCACACTCTCTATTAGGGAGAATGGGTCTTGCATCAGGAAGTGTTTGCTCAAATCATACAGTACTGGGGCCTCCCGGTTATAGATTTGTTTGGATCCCTGAGCAGGGCGGATCAGCCAACGGTACTGGATGCCCTTCAGGTTCCCTGGCGGTACAGCCTTGCTTATGCCTTTCCTCCCATAATTCTTCTACCAACGGTCCTTCGGAAAATCGGAAGATCAGGCTCGCATTCTCCTTATAGCTCCCTTCTGGCCCAGACGTCCCTGGTTCTCCCTCCTGAGACAGATGTCAGTGACGGACCCCTGGGTTCTCCCATCCCGCCCGGATCTCCTATCACAGGGGCCTTTCCTGCATCCACGCGTCAAGGGATTCCACTTGACGGCATGGAATTTGAAAGGGCGTTACTAGACTCCCGGGGGTTTTCCGGTCGCCTGGTGGATACCTTGCTGCAGAGTCGAAAACCAGTGACTACCCGTCAGTATGGTCGGGTATGGCACCGGTTCCTTGTCTCCTTCCCTGATGCCGCGCCTTCGGTGGTCCCGATTTCTTCTATTCTGGAGTTTCTCCAGTCTGGGCGAGATCTGGGTCTGTCAGTCAGTACCCTTAAAGTTCATGTGTCAGCTCTGGGCGCCCTTTATAATTCTAATATAGCTGGGGATAAGTGAGTCATGCGTTTCATCAAGGCCTGTGACCGGGGTCAGCCGCTTCGTCTTCCCTGCCCACCCCCCTGGTATCTCACTCTAGTTCTGGATTCCCTAACCCGTCCACCCTTTGAACCACTCGCCTCGGCGTCTGACAAATTGCTATCTTTTAAAACATGCCTCTTAGTTGCACTCACTTCGGCCCGTCGTGTTAGTGATCTTCAGGCTCTTTCTGTAGATCCTCCTTTCCTTAGGATCTTCCCAGATCATATTGTTCTAAGAACAGACCCGGCCTATTTGCCTAAAGTAGCCTCACAGTTTCACCGGAATGCAGAAATCATCCTTCCTTCCTTCTTTCCTGCCCCTTCCACACCGGAGGAATGCCGGTTTCACACACTAGACGTAAAGGACACTATTCTAGCATATATCTCTAGGACAGCCCCTTGGCGACAGGATAGGGCTTTGTTTATTGCCTTTCAGGGTTCCAGACGTGGTCGTCAGGTGACGAAGCAGTCCTTGGCCCGATGGATGCAGGATGCCATTTCTGTTGCATATGAGTCGAAACATGAGCCCCTTCCGTCTCCTGTACAGGCTCACTCTACTAGGGCGATGGCTTCATCTTGGGCTGCCATGGCGAATGTCTCCATTGACAGTATTTGTAAGGCTGCGACCTGGTCCTCTCCTTCTACTTTTTACAAACACTACCGACTGGACCTTTCTTCCTCCTCTGACCTTTCCTTTGGGAGATCGGTTCTTCAGATGGTGGTCCCTCCCTAAGTGTGTTATCTCACCAAGTCTCTCGTGGGTGCTGTTGTGGCGAAAGGAAAAGACTATATTACTTACGGTAATGGGATTTTCCAGAGTCCACGACAGCACCCTTTACACCCCTACCCTTTTGTTTTCTTCACCCTTTGGGTTTGGTGGTTCTACTTTTTTCTTGTCTTGTTACTAATTTGTGGCGGTCCCTCTCCATTTCTCTGAAACCAACTGATGAGGGAGGGGGACCGCCCCCTTTTATCTGTAGGTTTCCTGTCCTGAAGGGGGCGGATCCCTCTCGTGGGTGCTGTCGTGGACTCTGGAAAATCCCAGTACCGTAAGTAATATAGTCTTTTTTTTTTTTTTCATAGGTTTTGCTGGTGAGTCACTGCAGAGATGTTATGAACATTTTCTGCAGCAAAACTGCAGGAAATCCGCTGCAAAAACCGGCAAGTGCGCACAGGGCCTTATACTACTCACCTAAGGGGCAGTCCAGTCCAATGGCTGTTGCTGCTCTCCGGTCCGATGGGTGTTGCTGCTATCCTGTCCGATGGGTGTTGCTGCTATCCTGTCCGATGCCTCCGTTCTCTGGTCTGGCGCCTCATCTCTGCAGCGATCACCGTCCTCCTGAAGCCGGGATGCATGATGTGTCCTACGTCATCCACACTAGGCAGCATTGAAGTCCTATGCAGGCACACTTTGCTCTAACCTGCTCAAGGCAGATGAAAGTATTGTAGTGCGCATGCGCGGGCGGTCTTTAACCTTTCCTCGTGCCTGTGCATTACAGTACTCAACCCTCAGCATGGCTCATCAAAATGCGCCTGTGCAGGACTGAAATGTCGGCCTGTGTGGATGACGGAGATGCGTCATTCACATAGGGCTGGGTAGAAGGAAACCGGAGATTGCAGCAGAGAGGAGGTGTCGGACTGGAGAGCAGCGACACCCATCGGAAAGGACCGCCTCCCCCCAAGGGAGTATTATAAAAGTGTTTTTTTACATTATACAGAGTGGTCTGGGCTCTTATATACACCATATTAGAATGCTGTATACAAGAGCCCACTGGTGGTGGCCGCAGCTTATATTCCCCAAATCTGGTGACAGGTTCCCTTTAACAGGGGGATGCCTCTCCAAACCCGGCCTGAAACCGTGCCCAGAAAACATTCAAAACAATGAAATCTGTATTTATATGGGCTAACTAGCTGCTTTTTTCCAGCACCCATGACAGCACCACGAGAGAGGGGATCCGCCCTTCAAGGACAGGAAACCTCCAGGATAAAAAGGGGCGGTACCTCTCCCCGCATCAGTTGGTTTCCTGTCCTTGAACAGGGAGCCTCCAGAGTTCCAGGATGGTCCTGATGGGCCGAAGATTCAAAACCGGCGCCCAGCCGGCTGGCTCTGGCAGCGGCATGGGTCCTGCTGCGGTCGGCTGAGGTGCCGTGGAGCTGCCGCAGCGGACCCACGGGGGTCGGGCCTGCGTGCGGCACACCATCCTCCGGTGACGCCAGGACGGATTCCAGGCGCGAGGACGTGGTGTGGAGCCTGCGGGGACCAGGTAAGGGTTGGTCGGCCGCAAGTGCTCTCCCGCCGCAACAAACCCACGGGGGTTCAGTCTGCGCGTGGGCTCCCTCCCCCCCCCCCCCCCTCTCCTTACCACCGGCGCCAGGGGCTGTGATGGAGGTGGCTGCTGCTGCGCTTCCCTGCGGTGGCGTCCTCGTGGCTGCTGCTGCGCTTCCCTGCGGTGGCGTCCTCGTGGCTGCTGCTGCGCTTCCCTGCGGTGGCGTCCTCGTGGCTGCTGCTGCGCTTCCCTGCGGTGGCGTCCTCGTGGCTGCAGGCCCACGGGGGATGTACCTGTTTCTTTGGCCTCACCTGGGAGTGGCGGAGCCTACCAGCAGCAAGTCTGAGGACTCGCCACAGCAGCCCACGGGGGCTATGCCTGTGAATGTCAGTGTCTCCCACGCTCCAATGCTGCAGGAGCAGTGACGCTGTCTTACCGGCCTAGAGGTAAGTGGTGGTGTTCCACAGTGTGCTTCGGGGCCTCACAAGTATCTGCCCGGCCACTCCGGGTGATTGGGCAGGAGAGACAACGGGGGACGCCATCTTGAGGATGGCCGCTGCCGCATGGTGTGTGTGCGCGCAGGCGCAGGATCTTCTCTAGCTTCTCGCATGACGCTCAGCTGACGTCAGCTCCCGGAAGAGACACCGGCTGTGTGCTGAGACTCGGCTGCAGTGAGATGAACTGAAGGCTTCACCCCCTCCGGTGGAATACGGCTGTCCCCGTGCTGCTGGAAACAGCTTCCAGGGTTTCATGTGGCCTGCGGGCCTGGTGTTGGAGACCCTTGGTGTGGGTCGGCCTCCGCATTAGCGACATGGCTCCTATAACGTTATGGGTTTGACTCCGTTCTTGCAGACTGCTATGTACACGGTAACAGCTCCGTGTTGACAGCTGGGGGACAGAGGGAGCTGGTTGCTGGCAGTTGCTGCACTCATATGGCTCTTGTCGGTCGCGCTAAATGACTGGTAACCCTTTAGATGTGAGCATTCATGTCATTCATTCAAAAAAAAAAAAGGGGGGGCTCACTGAGGCAACCTCCAGTTCTGCTCCTACCAGACAGCGCAGGCTGGCATGCAGTTGGGGCAGTGTGATTGCAAACCTCAACGCGGACGGGTATACTAGCTCATGTGATACTCTTGACGGATCGGCACCTGGTCCAATTAGTGGAGTCTAAAATCCAGCAGGACCGACGCCCAGAGCCTGCAGGGGAGATTGATCAGATGCCATCATTCCTCCTTCTACCCCAGTTCCGCCTCTGCATCAGAGTGGTAAGTGACCTTCATGAAAGTTCCCTTTGTTCAGAGCCACTCTTGCCTGTTTTTGGGGCGGACTCAATGGATACACTTCAATACCTAGACCACGCTCCCTTTAATCGGGAGATGTCTGTTACCTGGTCTCAGAAGTGGTGCCAGAAGGGTATTAAGCATAACCTCTCAGGTGAGGACTTGGCTTAGGGCTGTCAAGCCCGATGTTGGCTTGACAGTTTTGCAGCGTCATGGCCTTCGGAAATTCAGGCCTGCCTTCCCTGCTTATGGAGACTGTCAGGTCCGAGGGTGAGTGGAATTCTTCAGCTTCCCCATCAATGTCTGACAGTATCTCGGGTTGTTCAGACTTCTCGATGGAGAACAATGTGACACTAGTGACTGTGGTCGGGCCCGCTATGGGCATCCCTGAAGTGGCACCCAAGAGATGTCTCGATTTCGTATGTTGTGGCCTAGAAGAGGGAACCCGTGATGCCTCCCGGTTGTTGATAATGTATAGTCCCTCATTGCTATATAAGGGCCACAGGCGGATAGGCAAAGTTCAACCCAGCCTGCCCTTTGAGGAAGCAGCTTGTTCCTTCTGTCGCAGGGCCCCTTAAGCTGACTGTCGCTGCTCTCAGGATTTCAAATAATCATCGGCCGCTCTAGGCTGCTTGTGCCTGCCCTTGTTAGCTCACAGCGGCTCTACAGTTGAGACTGGACAAGTAACGGCTGAAGGGATTGGGGGGGCAATTCCCTATTCTGTGAAAATGAGGGAGGTAAGGACTTACAGCGTTCTAGGATGAAAATAACGCCACTTCCTCAAATACCTGGGAATTTTCAGCTGGGGCTTGCAACAGCTAATGAAGCTGCTTCCACAATGGAGTCCCTGGCAGTATGAGTTGACCACATCAAGGTTAGGCTATGCCAGAGAGCCCCTAGACGGATCATGTCCCCACTCCTCTTCTCACAAGGAGCGGCAGCGTTCCTTTTAGACTCATCTGCGGCCTCACCCAGACTGGCAACCAGTTCTCTCGTTGTAAACCTGTTTCGGAATAGTGTCCGGGAGGTCCAGTGTGAAACATTTTTTCCAGGCGGTCACATACCAGTAGTGAATCTGACGGATGCATACTATCATGTCCAGTTCGACGTAGTTTAGTGTTCCTCAGAGTAGCCTGTTTATGGAAGGAAACATTCAACGTTTCCGGTATGCAACCCTTCCAAGGGATGTCGATGGGCTGGGAGTCTTCGCAAGATTTTCAGACGTTACAGTGCAGAGAAGTGCTTATCATCCCTTACCTCGGCAACTTCTTGTTTGATGGCAGGCCTGCCTGTCATCGTGCCGCCTTTCTGCGGGAGGGTGTTTTTCCTGCTCACACGGAAAAGGCTCCTACACTAGGAGAATCAGGATTGTGTCCGAGGACAGTCCTAATTTTCTTTTTTAGGGCTTACTTCGATTCAGAAGTTTGGGTTTTTCGTCTTCCGGTCCTAATAGATCCGGCACCAGAGGCACCAAGGTTGTCCCTCAAAGGTGCTATGTCCCTACAGGGTTCCCTTACGTCCGCCATTGCGACAGTTCGGTGGGACCGGGCGCACACTGTAGTAACCTTCAGTGGGACATATTGGGGACTCCAGCAATTGTTGAGGATCATTGACCAAGTGCTTGCACTCCGGCACATTCGAATCCCTACATTGCTGGTTGAACCGGTGAAGTAAAGAAACACGCTTCATATGACCTGAGATCCTAAGGTGCTTGCTTTTGCCGCACGTCTTCAAAGAGGAGCCCGCCTTCGGGGTCACCTGTTCTGCGGTGTGTGGTCTGGAAGCGAATCCCATGGTTTGTTTTCTTTTCTTTTCTTAAAAATTGCCAGGATATGGCTGGTTGTAGACTGAGCGGTGGGCTGGTCCCTGCCCTCCCTGTCTGGTCGTCAGTTCCTGTATGGAGAAGAGTATTCAGTTTGGACTCTCTTTTCGGCAGCGGCCGGTTGAGACGGGGGATGGGTCCTCCGTCAGTCCATCGCCACTTCGCTATACGTTGCCTGTGTTCTGATAATAGACCTCTTTGTGGCCTGAAATAAGGTTCACTGGTTCTGTTCTCTAATTCCTCGGGATCGGCCTCATGTGGTGGACGCCCTGCTTTTCGAATGTAGATGTGACCTTGTTGTACCTGTCCACTCATAGCCTGTTTCCAGCCGTGTTGAAGAAAATCCTGGAGAACAGGGCTGTGATGATCCTGATAGCGCCATTTTTTGCCAGATTACCATGATTCTATTCCCTGGTAACTTGTCGTTCTCCAGGCCAGGGGTCCTACTGGTCCTCCTCACTCAGGTTCCAGATCTTCACCCCCTGTCAGGCATATTGCATCTTACCGTGTGGTCTTTTTTGAAAGGTCACCTTACGACTCAGGGTTTTCTCTTGTTCTTGTCCCTACTCTTCTTCGGAGTAGTAAGGTTGGAAGAAAAAAAAAAAAAAAAAAAAGGGCCTGGGGGTGAGCCCTGATGGACCGACGACTGTTGCGGTAATCTTAGAGTTTTTCCGGAAGGGGTTGACACTGGGTCTGTCATTGCGTTCACCAAGAGTTCTAATATGGGCCCTTGCTACCTGGTACTATTGTGTCCAGTCTGGAGTCCGCTGGCCTCCCGGTTCATTCGGGTATGGTCTAGCCCTCTGCGCACTGTATCTTGCCCCCTTGGGGCCTTATTCTCGTTCTATCTGCCCTGACAAAGCCCCATTGATCCCTTGGAGTCCATGTTATTAACTACTCTGCCTCTGAAACAGACTTCCTGACACCGTCGCATCGGCTTGTAGGGTTAGTGACTTCCAGGCCCTATCTTAGTTCCACCATTACTCAGCTTTCAAGGATAAGGTGTCCTGAAACCTGCCCCTCCTTGCCTCCTGATAGTATGTCATGTTTTCTTAATTCAAAAGGGAATTGTTCTTCCATCCTTTGGGATAGTCGGCAAGATCAGGAAGGGCAGGGGGGGGCCATTTGCTGGACATTAGCGGTTCCTTATGGAATATCTGTCTGCAGCAGAGGCAGGTCCGGTTTGTTTTCTTTCAGGGTGATAGCTAGACGCTCAAGGCTTCTAAATCCACTTGGTGGGTGGATCTGCGAAGCCACTTCTTCGTCTGCTCGGCTTGTGGTAGGTATGTGCCTGTAAGTCTGAAAGTTCCCTGCACAAGGGCAATGACATCTCCTGGGCTGCAAGATCGTTTGTCACCATTGAGCAGCTTGTCAGGGGCCACGTGATCTTCCCCTTTCACTCGCTATAGGCACTATAAGTTGGCCTTATCCTTGCTGGCTTCACCTGGGGAGCTCGGTTCTGTGATTTTTTTTCCCCCCTTGGCTTATTCCTCTATCTATGTAATTCTCTCGTGGTGCTGTCATGGGTGCTGGAAAAATACGTAATTACTTACCGGTAATGTGTTTTTTCTGAACCCATGACAGCACCCTTACATTCCCTCCCTGCATGTGGATAATTGGCTGTTTTTTAGCTGCACGGGGTTCATGTTGGTGCTGGTTATGTTATAATGTTGTTTCCTCCGGAGGTCCTTTCATGCTCTGTAAACCAACTGATGCGGGGAGAGGTACCGCCCCTTTTTATCCTGGAGGTTTCCTGTCCTTGAAGGGCGGATCCCCTCTCTCGTGGTGCTGTCATGGGTTCAGAAAAAACACATTACCGGTAAGTAATTACGTATTTCACATGTTCAGGCTTTAGAATATTTTTTTTCATTTATTAACCAAGTAGATAACAGAGGTGACCGGACTATTGTCGCTGGCGGGGAAGGACGCCGCTGCGCTCGCTAACGCTCGGGTCCGGCGCTGCTCGGTGGCTTGAGTGGTGGGCCGGATCCGGAGACTCGAGCGGCGCTCCTCGCCCGTGAGTGAAAGGGGGTAGTTTGGTTTGGGGATTTGGTCCGTGACGCCACCCACGGGTTGTGGTGAGGTTGGGCACCACCGCTGCTGGTGATGGGGATCCCGGGAGCGATGGCAGGGAGCAGCTGGGATGTTGTTTTCCCCCCTCCGTGGGTAGGGGTTGGTGGTCCCGGGGCCCGGTGAGATGACAGGGAGGCAGGGTTGGATGGGTGCAGGGTCGCTTGGGCTGCGCAGCGCGGTGCCAGACGGTACGGTAGTACTCACTCAGCCACAAAGGTACACAAAGTCTCTGATAAACCAAACGGCTGGATGGACGGGTCCCGCAGCCGGCTGCTGTGGCTTCTCCTGGACGGTTAGTGGTGGCTGCCTTTCCCTGCACCTTTTGTGTATGTTCGGTTCCGATGGATTCCCACCGGTAACACACATGCTGGGGAGCGGATGTGCCGGAGGAGCCCTTTTGCCCGCAGGCTCTGGCCCTTGGAACTCTAGCTGTGGTGGTAGCTGTATTTCCTTCTCTTGGTTGGACGGTTGCCTTCAATCGGGTCTTGGCTGTTAGGAAACCCCTGGGGTTCCGGTCACTGAAGGATTTGACCTCTAATGGCGACTCCAAGCCTGGTTGGGGGCCGTAGGCCCTGCCTGTGTGTGCTGGCTTCACTTCGCTCCCCGGTTCGGTACCGGCGGGCCACCGCCCGTCCCCGGTCCTACGGTTCCGCGTTGATCTGCCTCTCCTGCAGACGGCCACCACCGTCTGCCAACCTTGCTCTTAGTGCCTGGGCCACACACCTGGACACGGTCAGTTTACTCCTCCACTACTACTTCACTCCTTCTACTTGCACTTCCGTAACTGATCTCACTTCCTTTCCCGCCTCCAGGACTGTGAACTCCTCAGTGGGTGGGGCCAACCACCTGGCTCCACCCCACCTGGTGTGGACATCAGTCCCTGGAGGGAGGCAACAAGGATTTTGTGTCTGGCTGATGTGCCTGTCTCGGGGTGGGGGTGTATGTTGTAGTACCTGTGACAACCTGGCTAGTCCAGGGCACCACACTATTATTTAGGCATCTTCTGCTCATTAGCGGCTCTGTGATTTACAGTACAAGTCAATGGGAAGACGCCGAAGTGTCTGAGAGTTTCCAGCTAGTGATATATTCATTGTCAAATGGAGAAAAACGACCTAAAGATAATTTAAAGAAAAAAAAAAAACATTAAAAAAATTGGGGGTCAAACCAATCAAGCAAGCGTCATCCTCCTCTTAGGTTCTCCTGTGTGTAATAGGGTGCACTTCCCCCGACCGCCCATTTATTGCAGATACAGCTCAGCATTTCTAGTGTGATCAGAGCCCTAGTGATATAACTGGCGTTGAATGTGATCTGCTGATTTTTCGTTATTTGTCTCGCACTACAGTAATGGGGGAATCGCTTTTCTTTGTACATATGACAAAGTTCATTTCATTTATTCCAGGTTCCGATGGGTTTAGATGTTCAATACCCGCATCTGATGGAAGGTTTTGCTCCTGTGGCTTATATTGTGAAGTACATGTAGGTATACCTGGTATATACCCTTACTGTACAGGTAATCCGTATATGTAATATAACACAATATTTCCTAGGCCATAACTCGCTCATATCACGGGTAACGATGATTTGTGGTTCATGAATGGCTTTACTTGCCCTCAATGTAATGGCTAATTCACATGCAGTCTACCAGTGAAATGGCTATGACTATTTTCTGGATCCTTCAGTCAATTAGTAGAAGTGGGTCATTCTTAAGCTTGTGTGCTCATTAGACGTCTAATGGCCATTATAATTGTGCTGTGCATCTCACTATCTGGGCTGCTGCGTTTGCTGTACTGCGTTTTGCTCTGTGTTGCTGTGCTTCTGTCTATCTTTTGGTGGTGCTGTGTGTGCTGCGCTGCTCTTTCCTATTGTGCTTTAGCATTCTCCATCCTTAATGAGGCTGAATGCCTCATTCTGCTCTGTATCGCTGGCTACTGCTGCGTATCCTGTGCTGCTCTCTACTGATGTTATTGCATGCCCTGTGCTGCGGTCTACTCCTGCAATGGCTGCCGCTGCATGCCTCATGCTGCTTTTTAACCTTGCTGCGCCTGGTACTGCTGCCCCATGCCGCTCTCTACCCCTGGTGCGGCTGCCCCATGCCACTCTCTACCCCTGTTTTTCTTAGTGCTGTGTGCCCTGTGCCTTTCTCTATCCTCAGAGCTGGTTACTGCTGCATGTCTGATGCTGCTCTCTGATTGGTGCTGTGTGCCCTGTGCTGCTCTCTACCACTGATGTGGCTGGTGTTGCGCTCTCCATGCCACTCTTTACCCTTGGTGAGGCTAGTATTGTGTGCCACATGTCACTCTATAACCCTAGTTTGATTGGTGCTGTGTGCCGCTCTATACCTCTGGTATGGCTACTGCTGCGTGCCCTGTGCTGCTCTCTAGCCTTAGTGCGACTAGTGTTGCATACCACATGCCACTCTATAGCCCTAATGTGATAAGTGCTGTGTTCTCTGTGCTGGTCTCTACATCTGTGGCTAGTATTGCATGCTGCTCTCAACCTCTGGCGGTAGGGTTGCCACTGCATGTCCCATACTGCTCTCTTAGCCTTGGTGTGTCCAGTGTTGTGTGCCCTGTGCAGCTTTGTTAGTCTTGGTGTGTCCAGTGTTGGGTGCCCTGTGCAGCTTTGTTAGTCTTGGTGTGTCCAGTGTTGGGTGCCCTGTGCTATTCTTAGGCGGGCTTTGCACGTTGCGACATCGCAAGCCGGTGCTGCGATGTCGCACGTGATAGTCCCCGCCCCCGTCGCAGGTACGATATCGTCTGATAGCTGGCGTAGCGAAAATTATCGCTACGCCAGCTTCACATGCACTCACCTGCCCTCCGACCGTCGCTCTGGCCGGCGATCCGCCTCCTTCCTAAGGGGGCGGGTCGTTTGGCGTCATTGCGACGTCACATGGCAGGTGGCCAATAGCGGCGGAGGGGCGGAGATGAGCAGGATGTAAACATCCCACCCACCTCCTTCCTTCCACATATCCTACGGAAGCCGCGGTGACGCCGGTAGGAGAAGTTCCTCGCTCCTGCGACTTCAAACACAGCGTTGTGTGCTGCCGCAGGAGCGAGGAACAACATCGGACCGTCGCGTCAGCGTAATTATGGATTACGCCGACGCTGCACCGGTGATACGATTACGACGCTTTTGCGCTCGTTAATCGTATCATCTAGGCTTTACACACTACGATGTCGCATGCGATGCCGGATGTGCGTCACTTTCAATTTGACCCCACCGACATCGCACCTGCGATATCGTAGTGTGCAAAGCCCGCCTAAGTCTTGTTGTGTCCAGTGTTGTGTGACCTGTGCTGATCTCTTAGTCTTGTTGTGTCCAGTGTTAGGTGCCCTGTGCAGCTTTGTTAGTCTTGGTGTGTCCAGTGTTGTGTGCCCTGTGCTGCTCTCTAACCCTAGTGTGATTGATTGCTGCGTGAGCCTTACCGCCCTTTCAGCCTTTGTGTGTTCAGTATTGCGTGCCCCGTGCCGCACTTTTAGCTTTGGTGTGTCTAGTGTTGTTTTCCCCTTGGCCGCTCTCTAGCCCTAGTGTGATTGATGCTGCATGCCCTGTGCTGCTCTTTTAGCTTTGATGTGTCCAGTGTTGCGTCCCCCGTGCGTGCCGCTGTGTAACCCTCGTGTGATTGGCGCTGTGTACCGCTTTCTACCCCTGGTGGGGCTGGAGTTGCCTACCATGTGCTGCTTCCTACCGCTGATGGTGGAACTGTCTAGGCTTGCCCCGTGTCGCTCTCCACATGTCCCTTGTTGCGGTGCTCTACAACAACTTGTGCTGTTCCGGAAAAATAACTGGATCTTTTCAGGCCATGTTCCAAATATCAGCTTTACTACCAAATCCTTCCCTATATCCTCTGTGTATGCTGGTAACTTAGTGTTTTGTTTTTTTCCTGTATAATATAGGGCCCGCTTCTTGCCGATGTGCCTCATCTATGATTTTCACCCATCTGATATCCTAAACCCAAGTAAGTGCCTTCAGCACTAGTATTCCATATACCGCAGCTTGTGTAGAGTTGTACTGATTTGTAGTCTTTGTCCTCTGTCTTTAGAAGGGAAGCGGACCCTCTACTTGCTGAGTGGGATGGTAAACTTCCTCCATTTCAGGGACACCCGTAAAGGGGTCTACCTAACCTTCTGCTTAAACTACGTAAGGACCACCACAGTCTGCCGCTTCTGCCGCCGTCTCCTATTATCTGCATTTGTCACTGATTGTGTCACCATTATTTGTAGAAATCGGTTTTGGACAATATAAGCCAACTGCAGAAAACCAATCAGGAGTTGGAAGCTAAAATCGAAAAACTCTCGTAAGTTTTTGGTTTTTTTTTTTCCCGGTTTTTCCAGTGGGACTTCTCTGACCATTTTCATCATTCGGTTTCATGGATTCCTCTGCAGTTTGGGGAAGTACATCTGCAGCACAGAAGTCTGCCACCACGTCCTTTCCCAAGACTTCCTTTCTCTTCTTTCCCTTAATACTTTACGCACACTTGTCCATTTTACCTGCTGCCCTAAGGCGGAAGCCCACCTTTTGTGCTTGGGGGGTATAACAGAGGGGAAGCTTGACTATGGCAGGAAGCAGAGGAGAGGACAGGCAGTAATGTGAGTGACAGGAAGCGCTGCTATGGCAGGAAGCAGAGGAGAGGACGGGCAGTAATGTGAGTGACAGGAAGTCCTGCTATGGGAGGAAGCAGAGGAGAGGACGGGCAGTAATGTGAGTATCAGGAAGTCCTGCTATGGGAGGAAGGAGAGGAGAGGACAAGCAGTAATGTGAGTAACGGGAAGCCCCGCTATGGGAGGAAGCAGAGGAGAGGACGGGAAGTAATGTGAGTATCAGGAAGTCCTGCTATGGCAGGAAGCAGAGGAGAGGACAAGCAGTAATGTGAGTAACGGGAAGCCCCGCTATGGCAGGAAGCAGAGGAGAGGACAGGCAGTAATGTGAGTGACAGAAAGCACTGCTATGGCAGGAAGCAGAGGAGAGGACAGGCAGTAATGTGAGTGACAGGAAGGCCTGCTATGGCAGGAAGCAGAGGAGAGGACAGGCAGTAATGTGAGTAACGGGAAGCCCCGCTATGGGAGGAAGCAGAGGAGAGGACAGGCAGTAATGTGAGTGACAGAAAGCACTGCTATGGAAGGAAGCAGAGGAGAGGACAGGCATTAATGTGAGTGACAGGAAGGCCTGCTATGGCAGGAAGCAGAGGAGAGGACAGGCAGTAATGTGAGTGACAGAAAGCACTGCTATGGCAGGAAGCAGAGGAGAGGACAGGCAGTAATGTGAGTGACAGGAAGGCCTGCTATGGCAGGAAGCAGAGGAGAGGACAGGCAGTAATGTGAGTAACGGGAAGCCCCGCTATGGCAGGAAGCAGAGGAGAGGACAGGCAGTAATGTGAGTATCAGGAAGGCCTGCTATGGCAGGAAGCAGAGGAGAGGACAGGCAGTAATGTGAGTAACGGGAAGCCCCGCTATGGCAGGAAGCAGAGGAGAGGACAGGCAGTAATGTGAGTATCAGGAAGGCCTGCTATGGCAGGAAACAGAGGAGAGGACAGGCAGTAATGTGAGTGACAGAAAGCACTGCTATGGCAGGAAGCAGAGGAGAGTACAGGCAGTAATGTGAGTGACAGGAAGGCCTGCTATGGCAGGAAGCAGAGGAGAGGACAGGCAGTAATGTGAGTGACAGGAAGGCCTGCTATGGCAGGAAGCCTCAGTTCCTGCTGGGCTCTTTCACCAATGTGATGAGCTGGCACTACTTTTCTCTGGATGGGGCTGTGGAACAACTCTTACCTTACTCCTGATGAATCAAGTACGAGGAAACGCATCGGGAGAATATTAGGACCCAATGGTGGAGCACACTCACCATATACCAACCTTGGCTGTCCTATGGTCTTAGAAACGTTTGGACTCTACCTCTGACTGATGAGATTGTTCCATTTTCTAGTAAGGTTCTTCCTTGTTATATGAATTTAGCTCTATTTGGGATACACTTACTGGTGGTCATAGGGTTATGTTTAGGACCATACTACCTTAATAGTTGTGCCTTGAGAGTATTGGTTTTACCCCTTTTTATCCCAATATTGTCAAAGGCTATATTTTGAGACCTTAGTACCCTGCACTTTCAAGAGAGTTTATGGATGGCAAAATATTTTTCTTTGAGTAGTGATTTGCAATTTTATTATTCGACTCTATTACCTGAAGCAATATATCTGAAAGTGAAGTAACCATTCATTTTAAGGAAAAACAAAACCCTTTCTTTCACATCTTAGGACCGTCCCACCGGAACAACAAGCAGAATTCAAAACCCTTTCCAGTGAAATTGACGACCTGCAGCAATCTATAAGCCAGGAGTACCGCGCAAAAGATGTGAGTCGCTCCGCAGGATTTTTAAAAAAAAATAAAAGAAAGTACCTTATTTTCTTTGTCGCTCCATTGGGAGACCCAGACAATTGGGGTGTATAGCTTCTGCCTGCGGAGGCCACACAAAGTATTACACTTAAAAGTGTAAAGCCCCTCCCCTTCTGCCTATACACCCCCCCGTGAGTCACGGGCTCCTCAGTTTTTATGCTTTGTGCGAAGGAGGCACACATGCACGCATAGCTCCACAATTTAGTCAGCAGCAGCTGCTGACTATTTCGGATGGAAGAAAAGTGGGCCCATAACAGGGCCCCCAGCATGCTCCCTTCTCACCCCACTCTGGTCGGCGGTGCGGTTAAGGTTGAGGTACCCATTGCGGGTACATAGGCAGGAGCCAACATGCTGTTTTCCTTCCCCATCCCTGCAGGGCTCTGGGTGAAGTGGGATCCTAATCGGTCTCCAGACACTGGGACCGTGCTCCCTCCGCAGCCCCTGGGGAATCTGCTGGACAGGAGCTGGGTATCGTCAGGGACAAGGCCCTGCTACTGTGAGGTACTCTGTGTCCCCTTGGGGACAGCGCATGGAGCGCTTGTGTCATACACGCTGCAGCACTGCTGGGTGTGTTAGTGCGCCGGGACTACCGCGCTGACCGCGCTTGTTTGCCGGCCGCGCTTATAACTTTAGTCCCCGGCTTTTGCGGCCTAGTACCGCATATTCCCGCCCCCGGGCCTGTCAGTCAGGGGAAGGGAGGGACGCTGCACTGGACGTCAGCGCTGAGGGCTGGAGCATACTTTGTATCCTCCTCCCCCCTCACTGGGCACAGTGGGACACCAGATTCCCGCACTTTCTTGGGCACGCCCACGGCCCCCTCCTCCTCACAGAACGCTGGCAGCCATTCCTGTCAGCACTTCTGAAGCTAGAGAGGAGAGACAAACTGCTCTGGGAGATCCAGGCAGGGAATCTGGTGGTCACACAACCGCTTTGGGCGGTCGGTAAGCCGCACCTGTTTCTAGGTGCTGGCCCCCCTGGGTGCCGAAGTGTGTATATATATAGGTTTATATGCTATACATTTACTCTGTACGGTCGCACTGGTTTTTGGCTATATACCCTCCCACATTGTACTCAGAGGAGACAACAGCATGTCGTCTGCAAATAGCAAGGGTGCCAAAGCACAGGCTTACTTTGCAACCTGTACCTCATGTGCGGCTATGCTACCTGCAGGTTCCACCTACCCTCATTGTGTGCAATGCTCGGCACCTATTGTACTTACTCAGCCGGAGCCTCAGCCACTAGTGGGACCCTCGGCCCAGGTAGAAACACCGGCTGCCACTGTCCAGGTGACAGGGACGGAGTTTGCAGTATTCGCTGACAAACTTTCTGAGACTATGGATAAATGGTCTGCTAAGATACTAGAAGCTTTGCAGTCCAGACCTGTAACACAGGCCCCGGGCACTGTTGAATCATTGACCCCAGGCCCCCCGCGGTTGGAGCAGCAAAGTGCTCCTGGGGTGACTCATAGGTCTCAAGGTGAGGTCTCTGACACGGACCGCAGTCCCAGACCACCTAAGCGGGGTCGCTGGGAGCTTCCCTCGACTTCATCACCCTGCTCAGGGTCTCAGCAGGAGGACTCTAGAGGATGAAGCGGAGGGGGCAGATCAGGACTCTGATCCTGAAGCCGCTCTCAACCTAGATACACCAGAAGGGGACGCCATAGTGAACGACCTTATAGCGTCCATCAATCAGGTGTTGGATCTTTCTCCCCCAGCTCCTCCAATTGAGGAGTCAGCTTCTCAGCAGGAGAAATTCCGTTTTAGGTTTCCCAAGCGTACAATGAGTATGTTCCTGGATCACTCCGATTTCAGAGAGGCAGTCCAGAAACACCGAGCTTGTCCAAATAAGCGCTTTTCTAAGCGACTTAAGGACACACGTTATCCCTTTCCCCCTGACGTTGTCAAGGGTTGGGCTCAGTGTCCCAAGGTGGATCCTCCAGTCTCCAGACTGGCGGCTAGATCCATAGTTGCAGTGGAAGATGGGGCCTCACTCAAAGATGCCACTGACAGACAGATGGAGCTCTGGTTGAAATCCATCTATGAGGCTATCGGCGCGTCCTTTGCTCCGGCATTCGCAGCCGTATGGGCGCTCCAAGCTATCTCAGCTTGTCACTCGCAGATTAATGCAGTCACACGGGCCTCTGCTCCGCAGGTGGTGTCATTAACCTCTCAGGCGTCGGCGTTTGCGTCATACGCCATTAATGCTGTCCTGGACTCTACGAGCCGTACGGCGGTAGCATCCGCCAATTCGGTGGCAGTCCGCAGGGCCATGTGGCTACGTGAATGGAAGGCAGACTCTGCCTCCAAAAAGTTCTTAACCGGGTTGCCATTTTCTGGCGACCGCCTGTTTGGTGAGCGATTGGATGAAATCATTAAACAATCCAAGGGAAAGGACTCATCCTTACCCCAGTCCAAACCAAAAATACCTCAACAACGGAAGGTACAATCGAGGTTTCGGTCCTTTCGGCCCGCGGGCAGGTCTCAATTCTCCTCGTCCAACAGGCCACAGAAGGGTCAGACGAACTCCGATTCATGGCGGTCTAAGTCACGTCCTAAAAAGACCGCCGGAGGAACCGCTCCCAAAGCGGCCTCCTCATGACTTTCGGCCTCTTCACGCCGCATCCTCGGTCGGTGGCAGGCTCTCCCGCTTTTGCGACGCCTGGTTGCCACAGGTACAAGACCGTTGGGTGAGAGACATTCTGTCTCACGGTTACAGGATAGAGCTCAGCTCTCGTCCTCCGACTCGTTTCTTCAGAACATCTCCGCCCCCCGAGCGAGCCGATGCTCTTCTTCAGGCAGTGTGCACTCTGAAGGCAGAAGGAGTGGTGATCCCTGTTCCTCTTCAGCAACAGGGTCACGGTTTTTACTCCAACTTGTTTGTGGTGCCAAAAAAGGACGGATCTTTCCGTCCTGTTCTGGATCTAAAACTGCTCAACAAACACGTGAAAACCAGGCGGTTCCGGGTGGAATCGCTCCGCTCCGTCATCGCCTCAATGTCCCAAGGAGATTTCCTAGCATCAATCGACATCAAAGATGCTTATCTCCACGTACCGATTGCACCAGAGCATCAGCGCTTCCTGCGTTTCGCCATCGGGGACGAACACCTTCAGTTCGTGGCACTGCCTTTCGGCCTGGCGACAGCACCACGGGTCTTCACCAAGGTCATGGCAGCAGTTGTAGCAGTCCTACACTCTCAGGGACACTCGGTGATCCCTTACTTAGACGATCTGCTTGTCAAGGCACCCTCCCGAGTGGCATGCCAACACAGCCTGGACATTGCTCTGGAGACTCTTCAGAGATTCGGGTGGATCATCAATTTCACAAAGTCAAATCTAACACCGGCCCAATCACTGACATATCTTGGCATGGAGTTTCATACTCTTCCAGCGATAGTGAAGCTTCCGCTGGACAAACAGCGTTCACTACAGACAGGGGTGCAATCTCTACTTCAAGGCCAGTCACACCCCTTGAGGCGCCTCATGCACTTCCTAGGGAAGATGGTGGCAGCAATGGAGGCAGTTCCTTTTGCGCAGTTTCATCTGCGTCCACTTCAATGGGACATTCTCCGCAAGTGGGACAGGAAGTCGACGTCCCTCGACAGGAACGTCTCCCTTTCTCAGGCAGCCAAAGATTCTCTTCGGTGGTGGCTTCTTCCCACTTCATTGTTGAAATCCTTCCTACCACCATCCTGGGCGGTGGTCACGACGGACGCGAGCCTGTCAGGGTGGGGAGCGGTCTTTCTCCACCACAGGGCCCAGGGTACCTGGACTCAGCCAGAGTCCTCCCTGCAGATCAATGTTCTGGAGATAAGGGCAGTGTATCTTGCCCTAAAAGCGTTCCAGCCGTGGCTGGAAGGCAAACAGATCCGAATTCAGTTGGACAACTCCACAGCGGTGGCATACATCAACCACCAGGGCGGCACACGCAGTCGGCAAGCCTTCCAGGAAGTCCGGCGGATTCTGCTGTGGGCGGAAGCCACTGCATCCGCCATATCCGCAGTTCACATCCCGGGCGTAGAAAACTGGGAAGCAGACTTTCTCAGTCGCCAGGGCATGGACGCAGGGGAATGGTCCCTTCACCCGGACGTATTTCAAGAGATCTGTTGCCGCTGGGGGATGCCGGACGTCGACCTAATGGCATCCCGGCACAACAACAAGGTCCCGGCATTCATGGCACGGTCTCAAGATCACAGAGCTCTGGCGGCAGACGCATTAGTTCAGGATTGGTCGCAGTTTCAACTGCCTTATGTGTTTCCTCCTCTGGCACTGTTGCCCAGAGTGTTACGCAAGATCAGGTCAGACTGCCGCCGCGCCATCCTCGTCGCTCCAGACTGGCCGAGGAGGTCGTGGTACCCGGATCTGTGGCATCTCACGGTGGGTCAACCGTGGGCACTACCAGACCGACCAGACTTGCTGTCTCAAGGGCCGTTTTTCCATCTGAATTCTGCGGCCCTCAACCTGACTGTGTGGCCATTGAGTCCTGGATCCTAGCATCTTCAGGGTTATCTCAAGAGGTCATTGCCACTATGAGACAGGCCAGGAAACCAACGTCCGCCAAGATCTACCACAGGACGTGGAGAATATTCTTATCCTGGTGCGCTGATCAGGGTTTTACTCCCTGGCCATTTGCCTTGCCCACTTTTCTTTCCTTCCTTCAATCCGGATTGGAAAAGGGTTTGTCGCTCGGTTCTCTTAAGAGACAAGTCTCAGCGCTCTCTGTGTTTTTCCAGAAGCGCCTAGCCAGACTTCCAAAGGTGCGCACGTTCCTGCAGGGGGTTTGTCACATAGTTCCTCCTTACAAGCGTCCGTTAGAACCCTGGGATCTGAACAGGGTGCTGAAGGCTCTTCAGAAACCACCTTTTGAGCCAATGAAGGATATTTCTCTTTCACGCCTTTCGCAGAAAGTGGTCTTCCTAGTAGCAGTCACATCACTTCGGAGAGTGTCTGAGCTAGCAGCGCTGTCATGCAAGGCTCCTTTCCTGGTGTTTCACCAGGACAAGGTGGTTCTGCGTCCGGTTCCGGAATTTCTCCCTAAGGTGGTATCCCCCTTTCATCTCAATCAGGATATCTCCTTACCTTCTCTTTGTCCACATCCAGTTCACAATGTGAAAAGGATTTGCACTTGTTAGATCTGGTGAGAGCACTCAGACTCTACATTTCTCGTACGGCGCCCCTGCGCCGCTCGGATGCACTCTTTGTCCTTGTCGCTGGCCAGCGTAAAGGGTCACAGGCTTCCAAATCAACCCTGGCTCGGTGGATCAAGGAACCAATTCTCGAAGCCTACCGTTCCTCTGGGCTTCCGGTTCCCTCAGGGCTGAAGGCCCATTCTACCAGAGCCGTGGGTGCGTCCTGGGCTTTGCGGCACCAGGCTACGGCTCAGCAGGTGTGTCAGGCGGCTACCTGGTCGAGTCTGCACACTTTCACGAAACACTATCAGGTGCATACCTATGCTTCGGCAGATGCCAGCCTAGGTAGGCGAGTCCTTCAGGCGGCGGTTGCCCACCTGTAGGAAGGGGCCGTTTTACGGCTCTATTACGAGGTATTATTTTACCCACCCAGGGACTGCTTTTGGACGTCCCAATTGTCTGGGTCTCCCAATGGAGCGACAAAGAAGGGAATTTTGTTTACTTACCGTAAATTCCTTTTCTTCTAGCTCCAATTGGGAGACCCAGCACCCGCCCCTGTTCCCTTCGGGCTGTTGTTCTTTGTGTACACATGTTGTTCATGTTGAATGGTTTTCAGTTTTCCGAACTTCCTTCGGATTGAATTACTTTAGACCAAATTATAAGTTTCCTCCTTCCTGCTTTTGCACCAAAACTGAGGAGCCCGTGACTCACGGGGGGGTGTATAGGCAGAAGGGGAGGGGCTTTACACTTTTAAGTGTAATACTTTGTGTGGCCTCCGGAGGCAGAAGCTATACACCCCAATTGTCTGGGTCTCCCAATTGGAGCTAGAAGAAAAGGAATTTACGGTAAGTAAACAAAATTCCCTTCTTTCGTTTTATAAGACGCACTGGATTATAAGACTCACCACAAATTTAGAGATTAAGAAAAAAAAAAAAAATGGGGTCCGTCTTATACTCCGGTGTTGTCTTACCAGAGGGGAGCGGCAGCGGTGGTGGAGCGGGGTCACAGAAGGCAGAAGCTGTGCTGGCAGCGGCGGCGGGTCAGTGGTGGCAGTGGCGGTGGTTGTGTGGTGGAGCAGGACGGTGTGGCGAGTGTCCTAGTCTGTCCGCAGTCCGAGCTTCAAAGAAATGGCGCCCGGAGCGGCGTGTGCGCAGATGGAGCTCTCATCCAAGAGCTCAATCTGCACACGTGCTGACTCCCGGAGCCATGATTTGAAGTTGGGACTGCAGACAATCTAGGACTCGCGACACACAGCCACCCTGCCGGCTGCACAGTGCGACAGCCAGCAGGCCGCCCAGCCGCACAGAGGCAGCCGGCCACCGGGATAGAGAAGCAGCCGGCACCGACAGGCACCCGGCCGCCCACACGGACAGGCACCCTGCCGGCCGGCCGCCCATATGCGCTGACAGGCACCCGGCTGCCCGCACACATCTGGCCGCCCGCCAATTAACCTCCCAGTAAGCTATATTCAGATTTTAAGACGCACCCCTTATTTTCCTCACAAATGTTTGTTTTATAATCTGAAAAATATGGTATAACAAAAAAAGTTATAAGACGTATAGTTTTAATGTAGTTATTTATTTTATACTTAATTTGTACTATTTCACGTGTAGAAGATCGGTGGGGTCCAGGTTCTGAGACCCCATCAATCGCTCAAAATGCTCTGCAGCGCATTGCTTAGCAGGCAACAAAAAGTAAAAAATCTAAATGACCGACGCTGTACTGAAAGAGTTACTTATTAACACCCTGTTTTAAAAAGCTCAGGCCCCTGTGTGATGTGTATATACTTTGTAAGCTCTGGTAATAACTCATATCCTTATATATTGGTTTGATTAGCTCGCCCTTCAGGAAAAGATCGCACATGAAAAAAACGACCTTGCCGAAAAAATGAAGAAGCTGGTAAGCACCATTTTGAAATATTATTTATTTTTTTAATTGGGCAAAATAGGACATGTTTTAAAAAGACGTAATAAGCATTGCTTGCCCTTTAAATCTCATTGATCCAATAGTTTCAGCTGTGATGGCGACAATCACTCTTGTGACCTCTGCAAGCAATCGCTAGCCTTAGCGATGCCATTTACATGTATAGGCTGTCTAATCTGATGCCAGTGATTGTCAGCAGTGGTCACTTACTGGAGGTTACGCCTTCCAATATCAACAGAGACCACCTAAATGGCAGATTGGCACTTTTAGAACTACTCTATAAGGAACTTTTCAGGACTTGAATAGGGATGGTATCCTATTCTCATAGGTGGTGACTGGTGGGCTGCAGCAAGCGTGGTTCACCAGGCGCAGCTGGCACTAAAGCTACAGAGGTGTACCTGGTGACCAAGCGGGCTAGAATGCGGATCCCCTTTGTTCAACTTGATATTAGGAGTTCGGCCTCCATTCACTTTAGACTAGTGTTGGCCGGCTCCGTTTATATTGACTGACGGTCTTGTGTATGGAGGGCACTGGACAATTTATTGTTGGGGGGCAGGGGGAACGATCTGGCATATCCGGTTTCAGACTTATCCCCCCGAACATGAGCCGCCGCTAACTGTATTTAATCTGTAAATACCATCTGGATGTTTGGCACTTGGATAAACATATGTCTTTGCCACAGAATCAGCACAAGCTAGCTATTGCCACCATGAAGGAAGAACAAGAATGGATGAAGTCCCAGGTAGTGGAATCTCCAGAACAGCGCAAGAATAAAACTGAGCGGATGAAAGAAAATGTGCACAGACTCAAGCAAGCAAGGGTAAGAGAACATAACGCCATTATCTCAGCCAGCAAGGCGGTAACCATTAAATTGCCTTCCCCGATTATCTCTTCTGTCTCCTGACATGTCACTGGTAAACTTATGGAAGGTTCTGTATATGACATTGTCTTCACAGCAAGAAACCAGTGAGAAATGCGATCATTATCGGGAGAGGGTGACCATGGCCGGCCTGTGGCAGTCAGATGTGCAAGCTTATAACAAGAAGCTGCAAAGTATCGAGACCAACCTGGAGATTTACAGGAAGATCCTTGAAGAGGTACTTATGCCAAACGGGTGTACATAGACTCAGATTTGGTGTCTATCACTTTCAGGAATGGTATTACTTTGTCTGTTTTCTCCTAGACGAGACAAAAAGAGGAGCAAATTGTTAATGAGAACCTGGAGGTGAAATCCATCGCTAATGAAGAAACCCATTTAAAAAGAATGATCCAGATAAAGAAAGAGAAACTGGCAAAGATGGATATCAAGAATCAGAAGAAACTAGAGGATTTTGTACAGCGAAAGAACGAGATCTTGGAGTGAGTTTTATTCTGTCTCTCTCTGTTCCTAATTATGTGTGAGCTCTTGTCCGTCAGCGGAGAAAATCTGGACAACCACAATGGCCATGCTTAGTCTCACAATATGGGCTGTTTTGCTGTAGAACGACATTTTCCATTTTTCTACTGATGGCTTTGTTTTTCTTCACCACATTCTTTTAAAATAAGCTTCACACCACAGCGTGACTGTTCAAAATAAGCACAGACGCTCGGTGCACCCTTATCTTTGTCAAATAGTTCAGTGTAACTTGCCACCTACTTGTGTTGCCTCCATCTCCACCCTTTATTTCCTTGATTTGTAATTCTGGCTTTAAAGGATTCTGAGAAGGCTGGAGATACATGGAAAACAAGTAGGTGGAAAGGTGTACCAAACAGTTTAGCCACACTAAGGGTGCACCGAGCACTAGTGCTTGGTTTGAGCAGTCATTTTGAGGTTACAGACTCTTCAGACTGGTTTCAGAGACAAAATGGAGAACCCACCCCCCCTCCCCCATAAATTTACATTTCAAAATAAAAATGTATAAATCTCAAAAATGGCTCTCATGAACAGATGGTAGGTATAAATTTGCCCACAAGAGTAAAAACACCAAGAAATAAAATGTTAAAAAAATATATTTTTATATTAGCAAATAATTTAAAAATTAACTATTGAGATGTTTATCAAAAATAAATAATGGGCACAAAAATATTTACAGAGACAGGGTTATTCCTAAAAGGCGAGGGGGAAAAATACCAGAGGGACTACTACAAATAGGTTAAAACATCATGTATGTCCATAAATAGAGTAGAAAATAATAGTATATCCATAAATGACAGTATTTTAGAAAAATCAAGTGCAGTGCATTCCCATAGTGGAGCTTCCAATGACTGATATCAAAGTAAAGTGCATAGTGCCCAAATAATAATACTGCAGTGGACATGAAAGCAATGGCACATAGAGGGAAGATATGGAATGCCATGAAACTCGTCAGCCTTCAGCCCTGACGCGCGTTTCGTTTTGCGTTAGACTTTTTTTGGGGGGGTGGGTAGTGATACAATTAGGTAAAGGTAGTGACCTTTACATGTGCACTCATTTTTAGGTGTCCTCCGGTCTTGGATTATACAGCTCCTTCCTTTTCTTGTGCTGGCTCTATATCGGTGACGTGTGTGTTGGCTACGTTTTTCCGTTGCTGTTTCCTGGCTGGCTGTATTTCCCTTTTTGTCAAACAAATATTATTGTAAAATGATTAGTGAATTTTTTTTTCTTTTGAATTTTTAGTTTTGTGTTTTTTTTTCCCTCTTTCTTTTGTGCCTCTCCATTCCAAGGTTTTGCCCCTCAATAATAAAGATGCACGTTTTCATTTCACCCTCCTGGTCGTGTACCACAGAACCTCTCTGAAAGTGCGGACCTGTTTGATTGGTATTTGATTGATATGGCATCAGGAGACAAAGAAAATGCTTGATTGTTTATTAACTGGGAGCATAACCTTGGAACGGATGGACACGGGGAAAAAAAACCCAAAAACCATTCAGAATCAGTAAAGCAGCGCCAACTAGAGAGGAGGTACTTGGTCTAAATGATAAAATCCAGCGACATGTCCTCTTTAACCCCTTCAGCCCCCAGCCTGTTTTCACCTTAAAGACCCGGCCATTTTTTGCAATTTTGACCAGTGTCACTTTGACGGGTTATAACTCTGGAACACTTCAACGGATCCTGGCGATTCTGAGACTGTTTTTTCGTGACATATTGTACTTCATGTCAGTGGTAAATTTAGGCCGATATGTTTTGCGTTAATTTGTGAAAATTTCGGAAATTTGGCGAAAATTTTGAAAATTTCGCAATTTTCAAAATTTGAAATTTTATGCCCATAAATCTGAGAGATGTCACACAAAATAGTTACTAAATAACATTTCCCACTTGTCTGCTTTACACCAGCGCACTTTTTGAAAAAAAAAAAAATTCCGTTAGGAAGTTAGAAGGGTTCAAAGTTCATCAGCAATTTCTCATTTCTTTGGCGCTCCATTGGGAGACCCAGACAATTGGGGTGTATAGCTATGCCTCCGGAGGCCACACAAAGTATTACACTAAAAGTGTAAAGCCCCTCCCCTTCAGCCTATACACCCCCCGTGCTGCCACGGGCTCCTCAGTTTTTATGCTTTGTGCGAAGGAGGCAGACATCCACGCATAGCTCCACAGCTTAGTCAGCAGCAGCTGCTATGTCGGATGGAAGAAAAGAGGGCCCATAACAGGGCCCCCAGCATGCTCCCTTCTCACCCCACTCTTGTCGGCGGTGTTGTTAAGGTTGAGGTATCCATTGCGGGTACGGAGGCTGGAGCCCACATGCTGCTTTCCTTCCCCATCCCTCAATTAGGGCTCTGGGTGAAGTGGGATCTCATCGGTCTCCAGGCACAGGAGACCGTGCTCCATCCACAGCTCCTGAGGACCCTGCTGGATAGGAGCCGGGTATCGTTCAGGGACATGGCCCTGCTACTTGGAGGTACTCTGGGTCCCCGTGGGGACCGCGCACAGCAACACTCCAGCATTGCTGGGTGTGCTAGTGCACCGGGGACCGCAGCGCTGACTGCGTTTTGTGCCACTATACACTCAGCGTTGCTGAGTGTGTTTGTGTAGGGGGACTGCCGCGCTGGCCGCCGCTGCCATGGGTATCACTGCGGCGCGGCTGGGACTGTTAGTGCGCCGGGGACTTCCGCGCCGACCGCGCTTATACGGCGGCCGCGCTTATAACTCGAGTCCCCGGCTTCTGCGGCCTAGTCTCTTTTTCTTCGGCGCTCTATTGGGAGACCCAGACGATTGGGTGTATAGCTACTGCCTCCGGAGGCCACACAAAGCATTACACTAAAAAGTGTAAGGCCCCTCCCCTTCTGGCTATACACCCCCCGTGGGAACACGGGATGCTCAGTTTTCAAGCTTTGTGTGCGAAGGAGGTCATACATCCACGCATAGCTCCACTGTTTGTAGTCAGCAGCAGCTGCTGACTATATCGGATGGAAGAAAAGAGGGCCCATATAGGGCCCCCAGCATGCTCCCTTCTCACCCGCGGTGGTGCTTGTAAGGTTGAGGTACCTATTGCTGGTACAGAGGCTGGAGCCCACATGCTGTTGTCCTTCCACATCCCCTCGTAGGGCTCTGTGGAAGTGGGATCTTGCCGGCCTCCAAGCCCTGAGGCCGGGCTCCATCCACAGACCCAGAGAACCTGCTGGATTCGGAGCATGAGTACAGTCAGGGACATGGCCCTGCATCATTCAGGTACTCGGTGTCCCCGGCAGGCACGGACACACTCAGGACTTGCTGAGTGTTGTAGTGCGCCGGGGACAGTAGCGCTGTGCGCCGGGGTTAGGTCACTGCAGCTTTGCTGAGTGACGATACATGGTGGGAACTACTGCGCCGACCGCTCCTGGAGCGGCGGCGCAGCTGCGACCTGTAGTGCGCCGGGGACTTCGCGCCGACCGCGCTTTTACGGCGGCGGCGCTTCTAACTTCAGTCCCCGGCTTCTGTGGCCCAGCGCCGTTTCGTTCCCGCCCCCACCCTGTCAATCAGGGTAGGGGAGAGACGCTGTTCAATAGGCAGCGCCGAGGGCTGGAGCCTTATTTGCATGCTCCAGCCCTCTCACTAGGCACAGGGGAACGCAGACTTCCCGCTCTTTGTCGGTGCACGCCCAGGGCCCGCCCCCTCCCCTTCACAGAACGCCGGCAGCCATTACACATGCAGTCTGGCTGGGGAAAGGCAGCAGGCTCTGGGAGACCCAGACTGGAGGGATTTCGGCGACCACACACCCGCTCTTAAGCGGGCGGTAAGCAGCGCTTCAGTGCTGGCCCCATAGTGCCTCAGTGTTATATTTGTGTACTTTTTTCTTGGTACCATATATATATATATATATAAATATATTTATATAGTTGCACTGTAAGGTCGCTTCTTGGCTGGACACCCTGTACTGCTCTGAGGAGACAGCAACATGTCATCCGCAAAACGCAAGGGTGCCAAGGCACAGGCTGTGTACACTGCTTGTACTACATGTGGGGCTGATCTACCGGCAGGTTCCAATGATTCCCATTGTGTGCAATGTTCAGTCCCAGTGGCACTTCGTCAGCCAGAGCCTATGGTGGTAGTTGCCCAGGCAGAGCCGCCTGTGAATCCTGCCCCGGTGACAGGGACAGACTTTGCAGTTTTTGCTGATAAGATGTCTGTGACTATGTCAAAAATCCTTGAGGCTTTGCAGTCCAGGCCAGTTATGCAGGCCATGGACACTGATATGCCTTTGCTCCCAGGTCCCCCTCAGTTGGAACTAATCCGTACTTCAAGGGAGTCCCAGGCATCACAGGCTGAAATCTCTGACTCAGATGACAGCCCCAGGCACCCTAAGCGAGCTCGCTGGGAAAGACCCTCGACGTCATCACACTGCTCAGGGTCTCAGCGAGGAGAGTCTCTCTGTGATGAGTCTGAGGACGGTGATCAGGATTCTAACCCTGAAACCCCTCTCAATCTGGATGCCCCTGATGGTGACGCCATGGTTAATGACCTTATATCGGCCATCAATAGACTGTTGGATATTTCTCCCCCAGCTCCTTCAGCAGAGGAGGCAGCTGCACAGCAGGAGAAGTTCCGTTTCCTATATCCCAAGCGTAAATTAAGTGCTTTTTTGGACCACTCTGACTTCAGAGAATCAATCCAGAAACACGACGCTCATCCAGACAAGCGTTTCTCTAAACGTTCTAAGGATACCCGTTATCCTTTTCCCCCTGACGTGGCCAAACGCTGGACCCACTGTCCAAAGGTGGATCCACCAATTTCCAAGCTTGCGGCTAGATCCATAGTCGCAGTAGAGGATGGCGCTTCACTTAAAGATGCCAACGACAGACAGATGGACCTTTGGTTGAAATCTGTCTATGAAGCTATCGGCGCGTCGTTTGCTCCAGCATTCGCGGCCGTGTGGGCACTCCAAGCTATTTCAGCTGGTTTAGCACAGGTGGATGCTATCATACATCCAGCAGTGCCGCAGGTGGCGTCCCTAACTTCGCAAATGTCTGCGTTTGCAACCTATGCTATCAATGCTGTCCTGGAGTCTACAAGCCGTACCTCTATGGCGTCCGCCAACTCTGTGGTTTTGCGCAGAGCCTTGTGGTTGAAGGACTGGAAAGCAGATGCTGGTTCCAAAAAATGCTTAACCAGCTTGCCATTATCTAGAGACAGACTGTTTGGTGAGCCATTGGCTGAAATCATTAAACAGTCCAAGGGTAAGGACTCTTCCTTACCACAGTCCAGATCAAACAAACCACAGCAGAAAAGGTGGCAGTCGAGGTTTCGGTCCTTTCGAGGTTCGGGCAAGGCCCAATTCTCCTCTTCCAAAGGGACTCAGAAGGAACGCAGGACCTCAGATTCCTGGCGGACTCACTCACGCCCCAGGAAACCAAATGGAGGAACCGCCTCCAAAGCGGCAACCTCATGACTTTCAGCCTCCTCCCTCCGCATCCTCGGTCGGTGGCAGGCTCTCCCGCTTTTGCGACATTTGGCTGTCACAGGTCAAGGACCGGTGGGTAACAGACATTTTGTCTCGCGGGTACAGAATCGAGTTCAGCTCTCGGCCTCCACCTCGGTTCTTCAGAACCTCCCCACACCCCGACCGAGCAGATGCCCTGCTGCAGGCGGTGGACTCTCTAAGAGCAGAAAGAGTAGTGATCCCGGTCCCCCCTCAGGAACGAGGGCAAGGATTTTACTCCCATCTCTTTGTGGTTCCAAAAAAGGACGGCTCCTTCCGTCCTGTTCTGGACCTAAAACTGCTCAACAAGCATGTGAACGCAAGGCGGTTCCGGATGGAATCCCTCCGCTCCGTCATTGCCTCAATGTCTCGAGGAGACTTCCTTGCCTCAATAGACATCAAAGATGCCTATCTCCACGTGCCAATTGCTACGGAGCACCAACGTTTCCTACGTTTTGTAATAGGAGACGACCATCTTCAGTTCGTAGCTCTGCCATTCGGTCTGGCGACAGCCCCAAGGGTTTTCACCAAGGTCATGGCGGCAGTGGTAGCTGTCTTGCACTCTCAGGGACACTCGGTGATCCCTTACCTGGACGATCTACTTGTCAAGGCACCCTCTCTCGAGGCATGCCAACTCAGCCTGAATATTACGCTGGATACTCTCCAGACTTTCGGGTGGATCATCAATTTTGCCAAGTCAAATCTGTCACCGACCCAATCACTAACGTATCTTGGCATGGAGTTTCATACTCTATCAGCGATAGTGAAGCTTCCGCTGAACAAGCAGCGTTCACTACAGACAGGGGTGCAGTCTCTCCTTCAAGGACAGTCGCACTCCTTAAGGCGCCTCATGCACTTCCTAGGGAAGATGGTGGCAGCCATGGAGGCAGTTCCCTTTGCGCAGTTTCATCTGCGTCCACTTCAATGGGACATTCTCCGCCAATGGGACGGGAAGTCATCGTCCCTAGACAGGAAAGTCTCCCTTTCCCAGACGACCAAGGACTCTCTGCAATGGTGGCTTCTTCCCACCTCGTTGTCTCAGGGAAGATCCTTCCTGCCCCCATCCTGGGCAGTGGTCACGACAGATGCGAGTCTATCAGGGTGGGGAGCAGTTTTTCTCCACCACAAGGCTCAGGGGACGTGGACTCAGCAGGAGTCCACCCTTCAGATCAATGTTCTGGAACTCAGGGCAGTGTATCTTGCTCTCCTAGCTTTTCAGCAGTGGCTGGAAGGAAAGCAAATCCGAGTCCAGTCGGACAACTCCACAGCGGTGGCATACATCAACCACCAAGGAGGGACGCGCAGTCGGCAAGCCTTCCAGGAAGTCAGGCGGATTCTGACGTGGGTGGAGGACACAGCATCCACCATATCCGCGGTTCACATCCCAGGCGTAGAAAATTGGGAAGCGGACTTCCTCAGTCGCCAGGGTATGGACGCGGGGGAATGGTCCCTTCACCCGGAAGTGTTTCAGGAAATCTGTCGCCGCTGGGGGGTGCCGGACGTCGACCTAATGGCGTCTCGCCACAACAACAAGGTCACGGCATTCATAGCGCGGTCGCGCGATCAAAGAGCTCTGGCAGCAGACGCCTTAGTCCAAGATTGGTCGCAGTTCAGGCTCCCATATGTATTCCCGCCTCTGGCACTCTTGCCCAGAGTGTTACGCAAGATCAGAGCCGATTGCAGCCGCGCCATACTCGTCGCCCCAGATTGGCCGAGGAGATCGTGGTACCCGGATCTGTGGCATCTCACGGTCGGCCGACCGTGGTCACTCCCAGACCGGCCAGACTTACTGTCCCAAGGGCCGTTTTTCCATCGGAATTCTGCGGCCCTGAACCTGACTGTGTGGCCATTGAGTCCTGGATCCTAGCGTCTTCAGGATTATCCCAAGAAGTCGTTGCCACCATGAAACAGGCTAGGAAGTCCACCTCTGTTAAGATCTACCACAGAACGTGGAGAATTTTCTTATCCTGGTGCTCTGCACAAGGAGTATCCCCCTGGCCATTTGCATTGCCTACTTTTCTTTCCTTCCTGCAATCAGGGTTAGAAAAGGGCTTGTCGCTCGGCTCCCTTAAAGGGCAAGTCTCGGCACTATCCGTGTTTTTTCAGAGGCGTCTGGCACGCCTTTCTAAGGTGCGCACGTTCCTGCAGGGGGTTTGTCATATCGTGCCCCCGTACAAGCGGCCGTTAGATCCATGGGATCTGAACAGAGTACTAGTTGCTCTCCAGAAGCCGCCTTTCGAGCCTCTGAAAGATGTTTCCCTTTCTCGCCTGTCACAGAAAGTGGCCTTTCTGGTAGCGATCACGTCTCTTCGGAGAGTGTCTGAGCTGGCAGCTCTGTCATCCAAGGCTCCCTTCCTGGTGTTCCACCAGGACAAGGTAGTGTTGCGCCCCATTCAGGAGTTTCTCCCTAAGGTAGTATCCTCGTTTCATCTTAATCAGGATATCTCCTTACCTTCTTTTTGTCGTCATCCGGTTCACCGGTATGAAAAGGATTTACATTTGTTAGATCTGGTGAGAGCACTCAGAATCTACATTTCCCGCACGGCGCCACTGCGCCGTTCTGATGCACTCTTTGTCCTTGTCGCTGGTAAGCGCAAGGGGTCGCAGGCTTCTAAAGCCACCCTGGCTCGATGGATCAAAGAACCAATTCTGGAAGCCTACCGTTCTGCGGGGCTTCCGGTTCCTTCTGGGCTGAAAGCCCATTCAACCAGAGCTGTCGGTGCGTCCTGGGCATTACGACACCAGGCTACGGCTCAGCAAGTGTGCCAGGCAGCTACCTGGTCGAGCTTGCACACTTTCACCAAACATTATCAGGTGCATACCTATGCTTCGGCGGACGCCAGCCTAGGTAGAAGAGTCCTGCAGGCGGCAGTTGCCTCCCCATAGGGGAGAGCTGTCTTGCAGCTCTAATATGAGGTATTTCTTTACCCACCCAGGGACTGCTTTTGGACGTCCCAATCGTCTGGGTCTCCCAATAGAGCGCCGAAGAAGAAGGGAATTTTGTTACTTACCGTAAATTCCTTTTCTTCTAGCTCTTATTGGGAGACCCAGCACCCGCCCTGTTGTCCTTCGGGATTTTTGGTTTGTTTGCGGGTACACATGTTGTTCATGTTAAACGGTTTTCAGTTCTCCGATGTTATTCGGAGTGAATTTGTTTAAACCAGTTATTGGCTTTCCTCCTTCTTGCTTTAGCACTAAAACTGAGCATCCCGTGTTCCCACGGGGGGTGTATAGCCAGAAGGGGAGGGGCCTTACACTTTTTAGTGTAATGCTTTGTGTGGCCTCCGGAGGCAGTAGCTATACACCCAATCGTCTGGGTCTCCCAATAAGAGCTAGAAGAAAAGGAATTTACGGTAAGTAACAAAATTCCCTTCTTCTTCCCGCCCTCAGCCCTGCCAGTCAGGGGAAGGGCGGGACGCTGTACAGGGTATGGCTACAGTACAGCAGCACTGAGGGCTGGAGCATGCTTTGCATACTCCACCCCCCTCACTCTGCACAGTGGGGCACCAGTTCCCGCACTTTTCTGGGTCACGCCCACGGCTCCCTCCTCTCCTCAGGACGCTGGCAGCCATTACTCTCAGCTCTGCTAACGCTGGAGAGGACAGACAAGCTGAAAGAGACCCAGGCAGGAATTCTGGTGCCCACACAAACGCTTTGCAAGGGCGGTAAGCAGCACCTGTGGTGCTGGCCCCACTAGTGCAGAAGTGTATTTATAGTTTATGGATTATAGTCTATACTTTACACTGTATGGTGCACTGTTAATTTTTGGCTATATCTCCTCCTGTATTGCTCAGAGGAGACAACAGCATGTCGTCCACAAATAGCAAGGGACAGACTTACTATGCTGCCTGTGCAGCATGTACGGCTATACTGCCGGCAGGTTCCACTGACCCTCATTGTGTGCAATGCTCGGCCCCTGTGGCACTTACTCAGCCGGAGTCTCTGCTAAGGGTGACCCAGGGAGATCCACCTGTTAACGCTGTACAGGTGACAGGGACGGAGTTTGCAGTTTTTACTGAAAGACTTTCTGAGCCTATGGCTAAGATATTAGAAGGTCCCCCTCAGTTGGAACAGCAATGTCTTCCCGGGGTGTCTCATGGATCCCAGGGTGAGGTCTCTGACACGGACCGCAACCCCAGACCGACTAAGCGAGCTAGCTATGAAATCCCCTCGACATCATCACAATGTTCAGGGTCTCAGCGAGAGGACTCTCTGTATGATGAAGCGGAGCTAGCTGATCAGGATTCTGACCCTGAAGCCGCTCTCAACCTTGATACTCCTGATGGGGACGCCATAGTGAATGATCTTATTGCGTCCATCAATGAAATGTTGGATATTTCTCCCTCAGCTCCTCCAGTGGAGGAGTCAGCTTCTCAGCAGGAGAAATTCCGTTTCAGGTTTCCCAAGCGTACAAAGAGTATGTTTCTGGACCACTCTGACTTCAGAGAGGCAGTCCAGAAACACCGAGATTGTCCAGATAAGCGTTTTTCCAAGCGCCTTAAGGATACACGTTACCCTTTCCCCCCTGACGTGGTCAAGGGCTGGACTCAGTGTCCCAAGGTGGATCCTCCAATCTCCAGACTGGCGGCTAGATCCATAGTTGCAGTGGAAGATGGAGCTTCACTCAAGGATGCCACTGACAGACAGATGGAGCTCTGGTTGAAATCCATCTATGAAGCTATCGGCGCGTCTTTTGCTCCAGCATTCGCAGCCGTATGGGCACTCCAAGCTATCTCAGCTGGTCAGGCGCAAATTGACGCACTCACACGTACGTCTGCGCCGCAGGTGGCGTCCATAACCTCTCAAACGTCAGCATTTGCGTCCTACACTATTAATGCTGTCCTGGACTCTGCGAGCCGTACGGCGGTTGCAGCCGCCAATTCGGTGACAATACGCAGGGCCTTATGGCTGCGGGAATGGAAGGCAGATTCGGCTTCCAAAAAGTGCTTAACTGGTTTGCCATTTTCTGGCGAACGTTTATTTGGTGAGAGATTGGATGAAATCATCAAACAATCCAAGGGAAAGGAAACATCCTTACCCCAAGCCAAACCAAAAACACCCCAACAGAGGAGGGGACAGTCGAGGTTTCGGTCCTTTCGGGGTGCGGGCAGGTCCCAATTCTCCTCGTCCAAAAGGCCTCAGAAAGATCAGAGGAACTCCGACGCGTGGCGGTCTAAATCACGCCCTAAAAAGACCGCCGGAGGTGCCGCTGCCAAGGCGGCTTCCTCATGACTTACGGCCTCCTCACACCGCATCCTCGGTCGGTGGCAGGCTCTCCCGCTTTTGCGACACCTGGCTACCACAAGTAAAAGACCGTTGGGTGAGAGACATTTTGTCTCACGGTTACAGGATAGAGTTCAGCTCTCGTCCTCCGACTCGATTCTTCAGAACATCTCTGCCTCCCGAGCGAGCCGATGCTCTGCTGCAGGCGGTGGACATTCTGTAGGCAGAAGGAGTGGTGGTCCCGGTTCCTCTTCAGCAACAGCGTCACGGTTTCTACTCCAACCTGTTTGTGGTTCCAAAGAAAGACGGGTCCTTCCGTCCTGTTTTGGACCTAAAACTGCTCAACAAACACGTAATGACCAGGCGGTTGCGGATGGAATCCCCCCTCCACTCTCAGGGTCACTCTGTGATACCCTACTTAGACGATCTGCTGGTCAAGGCACCCTCTCAAGAGGCATGCCAACACAGCCTCAACGTCACTCTGGAGATTCTCCAGAGTTTCGGGTGGATCATCAATTTTCCAAAGTCAAATCTGACACCGGTCCAATCGCTGACATATCTTGGCATGGAGTTTCATACTCTTCCAGCGATAGTGAAGCTTCCGCTGGACAAACAGCGTCCGCTACAGACAGGGGTACAATCTCTCCTTCAAGGTCGGTCACACCCCTTGATGCGCCTCATGCACTTCCTGGGGAAGATGGTGGCAGCAATGGAAGCAGTACCTTTCGCGCAGTTTCACCTGCGTCTCCTTCAAGGGGACTGGGAGGTGGTTACGACGGACGCGAGCCTGTCAGGGTGGGGAGCAGTTTTTCTCCACCACAGGGCTCAGGGTACGTGGACTCAGCAAGAGTCCTCACTTCAGATCAATGTATTGGAGATCAGGGCAGTGTATCTTGCCCTAAAAGCGTTCCAGCAGTGGCTGGAAGGCAAGCAGATCCGAATTCAGTCGGACAATTCCACAGCGGTGGCTTACATCAACCACCAAGGTGGGACACGCAGTCGGCAAGCCTTCCAGGAAGTCCGGCGGATTCTGCTGTGGGTGGAAGACGATTGGTCGCAGTTTCAGCTTCCTTATGTGTTTCCTCCTCTGGCACGGTTGCCCAGAGTGTTACGCAAGATCAGGGCCGACTGCCGCCGCGCCATCCTCGTCGCTCCAGACTGGCCGAGGAGGTCGTGGTACCCGGATCTGTGGCATCTCATGGTCGGCCACCCGTGGGCACTGCCAGATCGACCAGATTTGCTGTCTCAAGGGCCGTTTTTCCATCTGAATTCTGCGGCCCTCAACCTGACTGTGTGGCCATTGAGTCCTGGATCCTAGCGTCTTCAGGATTATCTCAAGAGGTCATTGCCACTATGAGACAGGCTAGGAAACCAACGTCTGCCAAGATCTACCACAGGACTTGGAAAATATTCCTGTCGTGGTGCTCTGCTCAGGCGTTTTCTCCCTGGCCTTTTGCCTTGCCCACTTTTCTGTCCTTTCTTCAATCCGGATTGGAAAAGGGTTTGTCGCTAGGCTCCCTTAAGGGACAAGTCTCTGCGCTCTCTGTGTTTTTTCAGAAGCGCCTGGCCAGGCTCCCACAGGTACGCACGGGCCTGCAGGGGGTTTGTCACATCGTCCCTCCTTACAAGCGTCCGTTAGAACCCTGGGATCTGAACAGGGTGCTGATGGTCCTTCAGAAACCACCGTTCGAGCCAATGAGGGATATTTCGCTCGCACGCCTTTCGCAGAAAGTGGTTTTTCTAGTAGCAGTCACCTCACTTCGGAGAGTGTCTGAGTTGGCAGCGTTATCATGCAAAGCTCCTTTCCTGGTGTTTCACCAGGACAAGGTGGTTCTGCGTCCGGTTCCGGAATTCCTCCCTAAGGTGGTATCCCCTTTTCATCTCAATCAGGACATCTCCTTACCCTCGTTTTGTCCTCATCCAGTTCACCAATGTGAAAAGGATTTGCACTTGTTAGATCTGGTGAGAGCACTCAGACTCTACATTTCTCGTACGGCGCCCCTGCGCCGCTCGGATGCACTCTTTGTCCTTGTCGCTGGCCAGCGTAAAGGGACACAAGCTTCCAAATCAACCCTAGCTCGGTGGATCAAGGAACCAATTCTCGAAGCTTACCGTTCCTCGGGGCTTCCGGTTCCCTCAGGACTGAAGGCCCATTCTACCAGGGCCGTGGGAGCGTCCTGGGCCTTGCGACACCAGGCTACGGCTCAGCAGGTGTGTCAGGCAGCTGCCTGGTCGAGCCTGCACACTTTCACAAAACACTATCAGGTGCATACCTATGCTTCGGCAGATGCCAGCCTAGGTAGGCAAGTCCTTCAGGCGGCAGTTGCCCACCTGTAGGACGGAGCCGTTACGGCTCTATTATGAGGTATTATTTACCCACCCAGGGACTGCTTTTGGACGTCCCAATTGTCTGGGTCTCCCAATTAGGAGCGACAAAGAAGAAAGGAATTTTGTTTACTTACCGTAAATTCCTTTTCTTCTAGCTCCAATTGGGAGACCCAGCACCCGCCCCTGTTTTTTGTATACACATGTTGTTCATGTTAAATGGTTTCAGTTCTCCGATATTCCTTCGGATTGAATTTACTTTAAACCAGTTTATAATTTTTTCCTCCTTCTGGCTTTTGCACCAAAACTGATGAGCCCGTAGCAGCACGGGGGGTGTATAGCCTGAAGGGGAGGGGCTTTACACTTTTAGTGTAATGCTTTGTGTGGCCTCCGGAGGCATAGCTATACACCCCAATTGTCTGGGTCTCCCAATTGGAGCTAGAAGAAAAGGAATTTACGGTAAGTAAACAAAATTCCCTTCTTTCCAAGCGCCTTAAGGATACACGTTACCCCTTCCCCCCTGACGTGGTCAAGGGCTGGACTCAGTGTCCCAAGGTGGATCCTCCAATCTCCAGACTGGCGGCTAGATCCATAGTTGCAGTGGAAGATGGAGCTTCACTCAAGGATGCCACTGACAGACAGATGGAGCTCTGGTTGAAATCCATCTATGAAGCTATCGGCGCGTCTTTTGCTCCAGCATTCGCAGCCGTATGGGCACTCCAAGCTATCTCAGCTGGTCAGGCGCAAATTGACGCACTCACACGTACGTCTGCGCCGCAGGTGGCGTCCATAACCTCTCAAACGTCGGCATTTGCGTCCTACGCTATTAATGCTGTCCTGGACTCTGCGAGCCGTACCGCGGTTGCAGACGACAATTCGGTGGCAATACGCAGGGCCTTGTGGCTACGGGAATGGAAGGCAGATTCGGCTTCCAAAAAGTGCTTAACTGGTTTGCCATTTTCTGGCGACCGCTTGTTTGGTGAGAGATTGGACGAAATCATCAAACAATCCAAGGGAAAGGAAACATCCTTACCCCAGGCCAAACCAAAAACACCCAAACAGAGGAGGGGACAGTCGAGGTTTCGGTCCTTTCGGGGGGCGGGCAGGTCCCAATTCTCCTCGTCCAAAAGGCCTCAGAAGGATCAGAGGAACTCCGACGCATGGCGGTCCAAATCACGCCCTAAAAAGACCGCCGGAGGTGCCGCTACCAAAGCGGCTTCCTCATGACTTACGGCCTCCTCACACCGCATCCTCGGTCGGTGGCAGGCTCTCCCGCTTTTGCGACACCTGGCTGCCACAAGTAAAAGACCGTTGGGTGAGAGACATTTTGTCTCACGGTTACAGGATAGAGTTCAGCTCTCGTCCTCCGACTCGATTCTTCAGAACATCTCCGCCTCCCGAGCGAGCCGAGGCTCTTCTGCAGGCGGTGGGCATTCTGAAGGCAGAAGGAGTGGTGGTCCCGGTTCCTCTTCAGCAACAGGGTCACGGTTTCTACTCCAACCTGTTTGTGGTTCCAAAGAAGGACGGGTCTTTCCGTCCTGTTTTGGATCTAAAACTGCTCAACAAACACGTAATGACCAGGCGGTTCCGGATGGAATCCCTCCGCTCCGTCATCGCCTCAATGTCCCAAGGAGATTTCCTAGCATCGATCGATATCAAAGATGCTTATCTCCACGTACCGATTGCTCCAGAGCATCAGCGTTTCCTGCGCTTCGCCATAGGAGACGAACACCTTCAGTTCGCGGCACTGCCATTCGGCCTGGCGACAGCCCCAAGGGTTTTCACCAAGGTCATGGCTACAGTAGTTGCGGTCCTCCACTCTCAGGGTCACTCGGTGATACCTTACTTAGACGATCTGCTGGTCAAGGCACCCTCTCAAGAGGCATGCCAACACAGCCTCAACGTTACTCTGGAGACTCTCCAGAGTTTCGGGTGGATCATCAATTTTCCAAAGTCAAATCTGACACCGGTCCAATCGCTGACATATCTTGGCATGGAGTTCCATACTCTTCCAGCGATAGTGAAGCTTCCGCTGGACAAACAGCGTTCACTTCAGACAGGGGTGCAATCTCTCCTTCAAGGTCGGTCACACCCCTTGAGGCGCCTCATGCACTTCCTGGGGAAGATGGTGGCAGCAATGGAGGCAGTTCCTTTCGCGCAGTTTCACCTGCGTCCTCTTCAATGGGACATCCTACGCAAATGGGACAGGATGCCGACGTCCATAGACAGGAACGTCTCCCTCTCTCAGGCAACCAAAGCTTCCCTTCGGTGGTGGCTTCTTCCCACCTCATTATCGAAGGGGAAATCCTTCCTACCCCCATCCTGGGCGGTGGTCACGACGGACGCGAGTCTGTCAGGGTGGGGAGCAGTCTTTCTCCACCACAGGGCTCAGGGTACGTGGACTCAGCAAGAGTCCTCACTTCAGATCAATGTTCTGGAGATCAGGGCAGTGTATCTTGCCCTAAAAGCGTTCCAGCAGTGGCTGGAAGGCAAGCAGATCCGAATTCAGTCGGACAACTCCACAGCGGTGGCTTACATCAACCACCAAGGTGGAACACGCAGTCGGCAAGCCTTCCAAGAAGTCCGGCGGATTTTGATGTGGGTGGAAGCCACGGCCTCCACCATCTCCGCAGTTCACATCCCGGGCGTAGAAAACTGGGAAGCAGACTTTCTCAGTCGCCAGGGCATGGACGCAGGGGAATGGTCCCTTCACCCGGACGTGTTTCAGGAGATCTGTTGCCGCTGGGGGATGCCGGACGTCGACCTAATGGCGTCACGGCACAACAACAAGGTCCCAACATTCATGGCTCGATCTCAAGATCACAGAGCTCTGGCGGCAGACGCCTTAGTTCAGGATTGGTCGCAGTTTCAGCTTCCTTATGTGTTCCTCCTCTGGCACTACTGCCCAGAGTGTTACGCAAGATCAGGGCCGACTGCCGCCGCGCCATCCTCGTCGCTCCAGACTGGCCGAGGAGGTCGTGGTACCCGGATCTGTGGCATCTCATGGTCGGACAACCGTGGGCACTGCCAGACCGACCAGACTTGCTGTCTCAAGGGCCGTTTTTCCATCTGAATTCTGCGGCCCTCAACCTGACTGTGTGGCCATTGAGTCCTGGATCTTAGCGTCTTCCGGATTATCTCAAGAGGTCATTGCCACCATGAGACAGGCTAGGAAACCAACGTCTGCCAAGATCTACCACAGGACGTGGAAAATATTCCTGTCGTGGTGCTCTGCTCAGGGTTTCTCTCCCTGGCCATTTGCCTTGCCCACTTTTCTGTCCTTTCTTCAATCCGGATTGGAAAAGGGTTTGTCGCTAGGCTCCCTTAAGGGACAAGTCTCTGCGCTCTCTGTGTTTTTTCAGAAGCGCCTGGCCAGACTCCCACAGGTACGCACGTTCCTGCAAGGGGTTTGTCACATTGTCCCTCCTTACAAGCGTCCGTTAGAACCCTGGGATCTGAACAGGGTGCTGATGGTTCTTCAGAAACCACCGTTCGAGCCAATGAGGGATATTTCGCTCGCACGCCTTTCGCAGAAAGTGGTTTTTCTAGTAGCAGTCACTTCACTTCGGAGAGTGTCTGAGCTAGCAGCGTTGTCATGCAAAGCTCCTTTCCTGGTGTTTCACCAGGACAAGGTGGTTCTGCGTCCGGTTCCGGAATTCCTCCCTAAGGTGGTATCCCCCTTTCATCTCAATCAGGATATCTCCTTACCTTCTTTTTGCCCTCATCCAGTTCACCAGTGTGAAAAGGATTTGCACTTGTTAGATCTGGTGAGAGCACTCAGACTCTACATTTCTCGTACGGCGCCCCTGCGCCGCTCGGATGCACTCTTTGTCCTTGTCGCTGGCCAGCGTAAAGGGACACAAGCTTCCAAATCAACCCTGGCTCGGTGGATCAAGGAACCAATTCTCGAAGCTTATCGTTCCTCGGGGCTTCCGGTTCCCTCAGGGCTGAAGGCCCATTCTACCAGGGCCGTGGGAGCGTCCTGGGCCTTGCGACACCAGGCTACGGCTCAGCAGGTGTGTCAGGCAGCTACCTGGTCGAGCCTGCACACTTTCACAAAACACTATCAGGTGCATACCTATGCTTCGGCAGATGCCAGCCTAGGTAGGCAAGTCCTTCAGGCGGCGGTTGCCCACCTGTAGGACGGAGCCGTTACGGCTCTATTATGAGGTATTATTTACCCACCCAGGGACTTCTTTTGGACGTCCCAATTGTCTGGGTCTCCCAATGGAGCGCCAAAGAAGAAGGGAATTTTGTTTACTTACCGTAAATTCCTTTTCTTCTAGCTCCAATTGGGAGACCCAGCACCCGCCCCTGTTTTTGTGTACACATGTTGTTCACGTTGAATGGTTTCAGTTCTCCGATATTCCTTCGGATTGAATTTACTTTAAACCAGTTTATAATTTTTTCCTCCTTCTTGCTTTTGCAGCAAAACTGAGGAGCCCGTGGCAGCACGGGGGGTGTATAGGCTGAAGGGGAGGGGCTTTACACTTTTAGTGTAATACTTTGTGTGGCCTCCGGAGGCATAGCTATACACCCCAATTGTCTGGGTCTCCCAATTGGAGCTAGAAGAAAAGGAATTTACGGTAAGTAAACAAAATTCCCTTCTTTTCCAACAAAATTTACATAAAAAAATTTTTTAGGTACCACATCACATTTGGAGTGATTTGAGAAACCTAGGCAACAGAAAATACCCAAAAGTGACCCCATTCTAAAATCTGCACCCCTCACTCTGCTCAAAACCACATCCAAGAAGTTTATTAACCCTTTAGGAGCTTCACAGCAACCAAAGCAATGTAGACGAAAAAATGAAAATTTTACTTTTTTAACACAAAAATGTTACTTTAGCCATAAAAATTAGTATTTTCACAAGGGTATCAGGAAAAATGCATCATAAAATGTATCGTGCATTTTCTCCTGAGTACGCAGATACCTCATATGTGGTGGAAATCAAATGTTTGGGCACACGGCAGGACTCTGAAGGCAAGGAGCGCCATTTTGAGTGCAAAATTAGCTGCAAGCCACCCTCCCCCCACATGTGCTGCAAGCCACCCTCCCCCCACATGTGGGGGGAGGGTGGCTTGCAGCACATGGAGGGATAGGAGGTGTAGTGGCGATGAAGGAGGCGGCGGCCGATTCGGGGGCGGCAGCGGCTGAAAAAGGTGGGTGCGACAGTGGTGGATCGGGAGCGGCGGCGGGGACAGTGGCGGCGGGGACAGTGGCGAGCGTGGCGGCGGGGACAGCGGTGAATCGGGAGCAGCGGCGGGGACAGCGGCGAGCGTGGCGGCGGGGACAGCGGTGGATCGAGCGTGGCGGCGGGGACAGCGATGGATCGGGAGCGGCGGCGGGGACAGCGGCGAGCGTGGCGGCGGGGACAGCGGTGGATCGAGCGTGGCGGCGGGGACAGCGGTGGATCGGGAGCGGCGGCGGGGACAGTGGCGAGCGTGGCGGCGGGGACAGCGGTGGATCGGGAGCGGCGGCGGGGACAGTGGCGAGTGTGGCGGCGGGGACAGCGGTGGATCGAGCGTGGCGGCGGGGACAGCGGTGGATCGGGAGTGGCGGCGGGGACAGTGGCGAGCGTGGCGGCGGGGACAGCGGTGGATCGGGAGCGGCGGCGGGGACAGTGGCGAGCATGGCGGTGGGGACAGCGGTGGATCGAGTGTGGCAGCGTGGCGGCGGGGACAGCGGTGGATCGGGAGCAGCGGCGGGGCTGGCGGGGCGATCGGAGACAGCGGCGGGGCTGGCGGTGGCGATCGGACCCGCGGCGGGGCTGGCGGTGGCGGGCGGGGCGATCGGACCCGCGGCGGGGCTGGCGGTGGCGGGCGGGGCGATCAAAGACAGGGGCGAGCGGCGGGGCTGGCAGGGCGATCGGGGACAGGGGCGAGCGGCGGGGCTGGCAGGGCGAGCGGGGACAGGGGCGAGCAGCGGGGGCAGCAACTTACCGATGGGCACCCGCAGAGCTTCGGCTTCCAGGGACGGTCACAGGCCCCAGATCCACATGGATTTGAGAGACCGGTCACAAGACCGGTCTCTCCAATCAGAGCTGGGGGCGGGTGAAGCACCGATCACCCAGCTCCAGCCAATGGCCAGTGCTACAGCAGCACTGATCAGGGCTGGATTTCAATGTTCCAGCCATTTTCAATGGCTGGAACATTACAGTGACTGTAATTGGCTGAGCGGCGTTTGTCAGCCAATCACAGCCTCTGTAGGTTCGGGGAGGAGGCATCACCCCTCCTGAGGTCAGGCAGAAGTCCCCTCCTTCCCGAATCTACCGCTTAATTAAAGAAATTGGACTCCCCGGGGCTCCGGGACCGCGATTTCGCCATGACGTACTGGGTACGTCATGGGTCATTTAGCACCATGTCACCGTGACGTACCCAGTACGTCAAAGGTCGTTAAGGGGTTAAACTTCTTGATTATTCTGTTGCAAAGGTTTGGCCCCCGGGTCTGTCTAGATCAGCTCTTCTCAAATTTTCTGGTGCCCTCTTGGTTCAGAGATCTGACAGAAATTATCATATGCCGGACGGGTGTTTCTATGGGTCTCCAATCTGTGGTTTCATAACAGAACTGGTTATTTTCTGCTCAGGACACAAATTTGAAGGTCATTTGAAATTAAATTTAGACCAACAGTGAGGTCCAGACCATGCCATGTTTTGGCTGTTTAGGCCTCTGGTTTGGAGAGACTGAGAACCTCTGATCCTAGACCATATTATAAATTGTGCAGGAAGCCCGGAGCTTGAAAGGAACTGACAATTTAACCAATCTCCTAATTACACAGGATCTGTAGTCACATTCAAGAAAAGAGGCAAGCCGTGCATGGACGAGTGTCTAATGTTCTTCAAGAAATCCAACAAACAAGCAATAAGAAAGAGCAGCTCCTGCAAGCGGCTGAGGAGGACGAGAAAAAATATCAGGTAGGAGCATTGGTGATCACCTTCATGAAGCCCTCGTATAATTGCATGATAGACTGTGACCGATTTATGGAGAGGCAGCAGGTGAGTGAGGAGAGAAGCCGTTCATGTTCTTTAGCGGAAATCTGGTTATTCTTATCGAAAGTAATTTGCTGCCTAAGTAGGGTTAGTCGTGGGATAACTAGGATACACCTCACTCCATCTCGGGGGGTGCACGGATAGATAACCCTCTGATTTGTAACTTTACACTACAAAAAGCCTCTGTTCTGCAATATTCTAAAACGCCCCAAGTTTTCAAAACCCGAATCCTCATATTCGGCTGAGTTCAGGGGCATTCTTTGTCCATTTTTATTTTTTCCATGAGCTGTGGGCAATTCAACATTTCACCCCACAAAAAGTAAAACAAAATGCGATTAAAAATTTGTCTAAAAATATCTAATTAAAACTGCATCTTGTCATGCAAAATCCTATTTATCTGTCAGCTAAAAAAAATAAGTGATCTCAGAAAACAGGTACATCTGAATAAAATAGCAAATCATCAAAAAGTTAATTTATTTCGGTAATTCAATACAAAAAGGAAACCGCCTATATTATATAGCCATTACACACAGAGCGATTTAGAATGCCACAACACCTGCAAAGGCTTCCTAAGCTTTTAAAATGGTCCCTTAGTCTGGTTCAGTAGGCTACACAATCATGTGGAAAAATACAAAATTCTCAACATTGAATCCAATTTAAATATTGCTGAGAGGTGGTCAAGTAAACCACCTACTCAAACAGCACTACTCATAGAATCATATAAAAAAAAACTAGAGAACAAGGAGCATATGTGCAAAATATAACAATTCTTTATTATGGAAAAAACCACAATAGACAATTTAAAAACAGGTAAAACATCACTATATTAAAACTTCATGATGAAGTCCAGGTTCCTCTCTGGGGATTCTCCAAACTGAAGGTCTAACCCTGTTTTCACCCTCTGCACCTTTATCCCAGGTAACATCTTGTCCTTAGTTGGGAGCTTTAACAGCTGTTTACTATTCTGATGTACATATGGTTATTGTGCTCCTGCAATGGACCCGATTAGTCTACCTTAACAGTCATGGTTTTAATATAGTTATTACTACTGGGTGGTGCAGGGAGAGTGTGACTCTAGTCCTTAATTTTGGGCAGTTTTTCATATATATGGCTAGGTATCTCAGATGTACCAGAATTCCTTTTAATGCTATATCGTGATACCCATACAAATTTTATTTTAGTATATAACTTATCCTGGGTATCTGGAATGTTCTGAGTTTTGTGCTGAGAAATGCCCTGTCTTTATTGTGTAGCAATCTTATTCTCCCCAGATGATTCATTGTGGTGATGGTTTACCTGTTTTTAAATTGTCTATTGTGTTTTTTTTCCATAATAAAGAGTTGTTATATTTTGCACATATACTCCTTGATATCTAGTTTTCTTTGTCGCTCCATTGGGAGACCCAGACAATTGGGGTGTATAGCTTCTGCCTCCGGAGGCCACACAAAGTATTACACTTTAAAAAGTGTAACCCCTCCCCTCTGCCTATACACCCTCCCGTGCATCACGGGCCCATCAGTTTTATGCTTTGTGTTGAAGGAGGCACACATTCACGCAAGCTCCACATTTAGTCAGCAGTAGCTGCTGATTTTATCGGATGGAAGAAAAGAGGGCCCCCCACAGGGCCCCCGGCATGCTCCCTTCTCACCCCACTAAGGTCGGCGGTGCTGTTAAGGTTGAGGTACCCATTGCGGGTACAAAGGCTGGAGCCACATGCCGTTTTCCTTCCCCATCCCTTAGAGGCTCTGGGAGAAGTGGGATCCTAACCGGTCACCATGCACTGGGACCGGGCTCCCTCCGCAGCCCCTGGGGGAATCTGACGGACAGGAGACTGGGTATCATCAGGGACAGGCCCTGCTTCTAAGAGGTACTCTGTGTCCCCTTGGGGACGGCGCATGGAGCGCCTGTGTAACAGACGCTGCAGCGGCTGCTGTGTTTTTTGTGACGCCGGGACTACCGCGCCGACCGCGCCTGTTTGCCGGCCGCGTTATTAAATTTAGTCCCCGACTTCTGCGGCCTAGTACCATAACTCCCGCCCCCGGGCCTGCCAGTCGGGTAAGGGCGGGACGCTCGACTAGACGTCGGCAGTGAGGGCTGGAGCATACTTAGGTATCCTCCTCCCCCCTCACTGAGCACTGAGGGGCACCAGATTCCCGCACTTTATTAGTCACGCCCACGGCTCCCTCCTCCTCTGAGAACGCTGGCAGCCATTGTTATAATCACTTCTGCCGGTGGAGGAACTCAGAACGAGCTCTACAGCTCTGGGAGGCCCAGGCAGGGAATCTGGTGGTCACACAACCGCTTGGGGCGGTCGGTAAGCCGCACCGGTTAAGGTGCTGGCCCCCTTGGGTGCCGAAATATATATATATATATATATTTCGGCACCCAAGGGGGCCAGCACCTTAACCGGTGCGGCTTACCGACCGCCCCAAGCGGTTGTGTGACCACCAGATTCCCTGCCTGGGCCTCCCAGAGCTGTAGAGCTCGTTCTGAGTTCCTCCACCGGCAGAAGTGATTATAACAATGGCTGCCAGCGTTCTCAGAGGAGGAGGGAGCCGTGGGCGTGACTAATAAAGTGCGGGAATCTGGTGCCCCTCAGTGCTCAGTGAGGGGGGAGGAGGATACCTAAGTATGCTCCAGCCCTCACTGCCGACGTCTAGTCGAGCGTCCCGCCCTTACCCGACTGGCAGGCCCGGGGGCGGGAGTTATGGTACTAGGCCGCAGAAGTCGGGGACTAAATTTAATAACGCGGCCGGCAAACAGGCGCGGTCGGCGCGGTAGTCCCGGCGTCACAAAAAACACAGCAGCCGCTGCAGCGTCTGTTACACAGGCGCTCCATGCGCCGTCCCCAAGGGGACACAGAGTACCTCTTAGAAGCAGGGCCTGTCCCTGATGATACCCAGTCTCCTGTCCGTCAGATTCCCCCAGGGGCTGCGGAGGGAGCCCGGTCCCAGTGCATGGTGACCGGTTAGGATCCCACTTCTCCCAGAGCCTCTAAGGGATTGGGAAGGAAAACGGCATGTGGCTCCAGCCTTTGTACCCGCAATGGGTACCTCAACCTTAACAGCACCGCCGACCTTATATATATATATATATATATATATATATATATATATATATATATATATATATATATATATATATATATATATTTTCATATATATATATTCATATATATATATATATTCATATATATATATATATTCATATATATATATATATTCATATATATATATATATTCATATATATATATATATTCATATATATATATATATATATATATATATATATATAATATATTCATATATTGTATACATCTTCTCTATATATATATATATATATATATATATATATATATATATATATATATATAATATATTCATATATTGTATACATCTTCTCTGTTCGGCCACATTATTTGCCCTTGGCTATATACCCTCACTGATTACTCTAAGAGGAGACAACAGCATGTCGTCCGCAAAGAGCAAGGGTGCCAAGGCACAGGCTTATTTTGCAACCTGTACCTCTTGTGCGGCTATGTTACCTGCAGGTTCCACCTACCCTCATTGTGTGCAATGCTCGGCCCCTGTGGCACTCACTCAGCCGGAGCCTCAGGCACTGGTGGGACCCTCGGCTCAGGTAGAACCACCGGCTTCCACTGTCCAGGTGGCAGGGACAGAGTTTGCAGTTTTGGCTGAAAAACTCTGAGTCGCTTTCACAATCCATGGCTCAGTCTATGGACAGATGGTCTGCTAAGATACTAGAAGCCTTGCAGTCCAGACCGGTATCACAGGCCCAGGGCAGTTCATCACCCCCAGGCCCCCCTCGGTCGGCGCAGCAAAGTGCTCCTGGGGTGACACCTAGATCCCACGGGGAGGACTCCGACACGGACCGCAGTCCCAGACCGCCTAAGCGGGCTCGCTGGGAACCTTCCTCGCCTTCATCACGCTGCTCAGGGTCTCAGCATGAGGACTCTCTGGAGGACGAAGCGGAGGTCGCAGCTCAGGGCTCTGACCCTGACGTTGCTCTCAATCTTGATACACCTGAAGGGGACGCCATAGTAAATGACCTTATAGCGTCCATCAACCAGGTGCTAGAACTTTCTCCTGCTGTGAAGCCGACTCCTCTATAGGTGGAGTTGGAGGAGAAACACCAGTTTAGGTTTCCCAAACGTACACGGAGTGCGTTTTTCGATCACTCTAACTTCAGAGATGCTGTCCAGAAGCACCGAGCATTTCCGGACAAGCGCTTTACTAAGCGCCTTAATGACACACGTTACCCCTTCCCCCCTGACGTAGTTAAGGGTTGGGCTCAGTGTCCCAAGGTGGATCCTCCAGTCTCTAGACTGGCGGCTAGATCCGTAGTATCAGTGGCAGATGGCTCATCGCTCAAGGATGCCACTGACAGGCAAATGGAGCTCCTGATGAAATCCATCTATGAAGCTATCGGCGCGTCTTTTGCTCGGGCATTCGCAGCCGTGTGGGCACTCCAAGCTATCTCAGCTTGTCTGTCTGAGATTAATGCGGTCACACGTACCTCTACTCCGCAGGTTGTGTCTTTGACTTCTCAGGCGTCGGCTTTTTCGTCCTACGCCATGAACGCCGTCCTGGACTCTGCAAGCCGTACAGCGGTAGCATCCGCCAATTCGGTGGCAGTCCGCAGGGCCATGTGGCTACGCGAATGGAAGGCAGACTCTGCTTCCAAGAAGTTCTTAACCGGTTTGCCATTTTCTGGCGACCGTTTGTTTGGCGAGCAATTGGACGAAATTATTAAACAATCCAAGGGAAAGGACTCGTCCTTACCCCAGTCCAAACCAAACAGGCCTCAGCAGCGAAAGATACAACCCAGGTTTTGGTCCTTTCGGCCCTCAGCCAAGTCCCATTCCTCCACGTCCAACAGGTCAGAGAAGGGCCAGAGGAACTCTTCTGCATGGCGGTCTAAGTCACGTCCTAAAAAGACCGCCGGAGGAGCCGCCCCAAAGGCGGCCTCCTCATGACTTTCGGCCTCCCCAAACCGCATCCTCGGTCGGTGGCAGGCTCTCCCGCTTTTGCGACGCCTGGTGGCCACATGTCCAAGACCGATGGGTGAGAGACATTCTGTCTCACGGTTACAGGATAGAGCTCAGTTCTCGTCCTCCGACTCGTTTCTTCAGAACATCTCTGCCCCCCGAGCGAGCCGATGCACTTTTTCAGGCGGTGAACACTCTGAAGGCAGAAGGAGTTGTGATCCCCGTTCCCCTTCAAGAACGTGGTCGCGGTTTTTACTCCAACTTGTTCGTGGTGCCAAAAAAGGACGGATCATTCCGTCCCGTTCTGGACCTCAAACTGCTCAACAGACACGTGAGAACCAGACGGTTCCGGATGGAATCTCTCCGCTCTGTCATCGCCTCGATGTCCCAAGGAGACTTCCTAGCATCAATCGACATCAGGGATGCTTATCTCCATGTGCCGATTGCACCAGAGCATCAACGCTTCCTGCGTTTCGCCATCGGGGACGAACACCTTCAGTTCGTGGCACTGCCTTTCGGCCTGGCGACAGCCCCACGGGTCTTCACCAAGGTCATGGCAGCAGTGGTGGCGGTCCTACACTCTCAGGGACACTCGGTGATCCCTTACTTAGACGATCTTCTAGTCAAGGCACCCTCCCGGGGGGCATGTCAACACAGCCTGACCATTGCTCTGGAGACTCTCCAGAGGTTCGGGTGGATCATCAATTTCCCAAAGTCAAAATTGACACCGACCCAATCACTGACTTACCTCGGGATGGAGTTTCATACTCTCTCAGCGATGGTGAAGCTTCCGCTGGACAAACAGCGTTCGCTGCAGACAGGGGTGCACTCTCTCCTTCGGGCCCAGTCACACCCCTTGAGGCGCCTCATGCACTTCCTAGGGAAGATGGTGGCAGCAATGGAGGCAGTTCCCTTTGCGCAGTTTCATCTGCGTCCACTTCAATGGGACATTCTCCGCAAATGGGACAGGAGGTCGACGTCCCTAGACAGGAACGTCTCTCTTTCACTGGCAGCCAAAACCTCTCTTCAGTGGTGGCTTCTTCCCACTTCTTTGTCGAAGGGAAAATCCTTCCTGCCCCCATCCTGGGCTGTGGTCACGACGGACGCGAGTCTGTCAGGGTGGGGAGCGGTCTTCCTCCACCACAGGGCTCAGGGAACCTGGACTCCGACAGAGTCCTCCCTTCAGATCAATGTTCTGGAAATAAAGGCAGTGTATCTAGCCCTAAGGGCGTTCCAGCGGTGGCTGGAGGGCAGGCAGATCCGAATACAGTCGGACAACGCCACGGCGGTCGCGTACATCAACCACTAGGGCGGCACACGCAGTCGTCAAGCCTTCCAAGAAGTTCGGCGGATTCTGCTGTGGGCGGAAGCCACAGCCTCCATCATCTCCGCAGTTCACATCCCGGGCATAGAAAACTGGGAAGCAGACTTTCTCAGTCGCCAGGGCATGGACGCAGGGGAATGGTCTCTTCACCCGGACGTGTTTCAAGAGATCTGTTGCCGCTGGGGAATGCCGGACGTCGACCTCATGGCGTCTCGGCACAACAACAAAGTCCCGGCATTCATGGCACGGTCTCAAGATCACAGAGCTCTGGCGGCGGACGCCTTAGTTCAGGATTGGTCGCAGTTTCGACTGCCTTATGTATTTCCTTCTCTGGCACTACTGCCCAGAGTGTTACGCAAGATCAGGTCCGACTGCCGCCGCGCCATCCTCGTCGCTCCAGACTGGCCGAGGAGGTCGTGGTACCCGGATCTGTGGCACCTCACGGTGGGTCAACCGTGGGCACTCCCAGACCGACCAGACTTGCTGTCTCAAGGGCCATTTTTCCATCTGAATTCTGCGGCCCTCAACCTGACTGTGTGGCCATTGAGTCCTGGCTCCTAGCGTCCTCAGGGTTATCTCTATCACGCCTTTCGCAGAAGGTGGCCTTCCTTGTGGCAGTCACATCACTTCGGAGAGTGTCTGGACTAGCAGCGCTGTCATGCAAAGCCCCCTTCCTGGTGTTTCACCAGGATAAGGTGGTTCTGCGTCCGGTCCCGGAATTTCTCCATAAGGTGGTATCCCCTTTTCATCTCAATCAGGATATCTCCTTACCTTCTTTTTGCCCTCATCCAGTTCACCAATGTGAAAAGGATGTGCACTTGCTAGATCTGGTGAGAGCACTCCGGCTCTACATTTCTCGCACGGCGCCCCTGCGCCGTTCTGATGCGCTCTTTGTCCTGGCCAGCGTAGGGGGTCGCAGGCTTCCAAGTCAACCTTGGCTCGGTGGATCAAGGAACCGATTCTTGAAGCCTACCGTTCTTCTGGGCTTCCGATTCCTTCACGGCTGAAAGCCCATTCTACCAGAGCCGTAGGTGCATCCTGGGCACTGCGGCACCAGGCTACGGCTCAGCAGGTGTGTCAGGCGGCTACCTGGTCGAGTCTGCACACTTTCACGAAACACTATCAGGTGCATGCCTATGCTTCGGCAGATGCCAGCCTAGGTAGGCGAGTCCTTCAGGCGGCAGTTGCCCACCTGTAAGAGGGGGCCGTTTTCGGCTCTTTTTATCGAGGTATTCTTTTACCCACCCAGGGACTGCTTTTGGACGTCCCAATTGTTTGGGTCTCCCAATGGAGCGACAAAGAAGGGAATTTTGTTTACTTACCGTAAATTCCTTTTCTTCTAGCTCCTATTGGGAGACCCAGCACCCGCCCCTGTTCCCTTCGGGCTGTTTGTTCTTTTGTGTACACATGTTGTTCATGTTGAATTGTTCTTTGGTTCATGGTTTCAGTTCTCCGAACATCCTTCTGATTGAATTTACCTTAGACCAATTTATAAGTTTCCTCCTTCCTGCTTTGGCACCAAAACTGATGGGCCCGTGATGCACGGGAGGGTGTATAGGCAGAGGGGAGGGGTTACACTTTTTAAAGTGTAATACTTTGTGTGGCCTCCGGAGGCAGAAGCTATACACCCCAATTGTCTGGGTCTCCCAATGGGAGCTAGAAGAAAAGGAATTTACGGTAAGTAAACAAAATTCCCTTCTTTTGATACAATCATGTGGAAGACTACTAGACTGTTGACTTGACAGATGTCCAGTAGGCAGTCATTGACACACTCCACATGGAGGGTAAGCCACAAAAGGTCATTGCTAAAGTTAACTGTTCAGAGTGCTGTATCCAAGCAGATTAATGGAAAGTTGAGTGGAAGGAAAAAGTGTGGTAGAAAAAGGTGCACAAGCAACCGGGATAACCGCATCCTTGATAGGACTGTTAAGAAAAGGCCATTCAAAAATTTGGGGTAGGTTCACAAGGAGTGGACTGCTGCTGGAGTCAGTGCTTCAAGAGCCACCACACACATCAACTACAAGTGTTCCATTCCTTGTGTTAAGCCACTCATCACTAATAGACAACACCAGAAGAGTCTTACTTGGGTCAAGGAGAAAAAGAACTGGACTGTTGCTCAGTGTCCAAAGTGTTGTTTTAAGATGAAAGTAAATTTTTCATTTCATTTGCAAATGGCGATCTCAGAGTCTGGAGGAAGAGTGGAGAGGCCACAATCCAAGCTGCTTGAGTTCTAGTGTGAAGTCTCCACAATCAGTGGTGGTTTGGGGAGCCATGTCATCTGCTGGTGTAGGTCCACTGTGTTTTATCAAGACCAAAGTCAGCGCAGCCGTCTACCAGGAAATTTTAGAGCACTTCATGCCTTCCTCTGCCGACAAACATTTTAGAGATAGAAATTTCATTTTCCAGCAGGACTTGGCACCTGTCCACACTGCGAAAAGTACCAGTACCTGGTTTAATAACCACAGTATCACTGTGCTTGATTGGCCAGCAAACTCACCTGACCTAAACCCCATAGAAAATCTATGGGGCATTGTCAAGAGGAAGATGAGACACCACACCCAACAATGCAGACGAGCTGAAGGCTGCTATCAAAGCAATGCAGTAATTCATACAAAAAGAGCCCTGATCAAGTATTGAGGCATTTACTGTACAGACTTTTCAGTAGGCGCCAACATTTCTGAGTTTAAAATCATTTTAACAGTTGGTCTTATATAATATTCTAATTTTCTGAGAGAATGACTTTTGGGTTTTCATTGGCTATAAGCCATAATCATCAACATTAACAGAAATAATCACATGAAATAGATCCCTCTGTGTGTAATGATTGTATAGAATATATAGGAACAGATTCCTCTGTTTGAAATTAACTTGTTAATCTAATTTATTGAGATGCATCTGTATGTCGATGATAAACGTTTTTTTAATATTTTTCCCGACAAAATGATAGTGTACAAAAGTAGCAATGCATAAAAAAACCCTACATAAATCTGGGGCGGCTGTAATTGTACGGACAGCAAGAATTAAACTGTTTTCTCACTTTTAGCGCACAGTCAACCGCATAAACAAACAAAAAAAACCCAGATTGCAATTATTATTTTTTTTTTTTTTTTTTTGCCTCTTAATAATTTGAATAGAAAGTGATCAAAAAATGCTTTTTACCTCAAACTGATACTAATAAAACCTTCAGAAACAAGACCTCACACAGATCTATTGGTGGGAAAAATAAGTTCTAGCTCTCAAAGCATGATGATGCAAAGGTATTTTTTGTAATAAAAAAACCTCTTTTTTTCTGGTATGTAAAAGTATCAAAACATAAGAAACCTATTATAAATCTGGTATTGGTGTAATCGTACCAACCCAAGGAATGTGAACGTTTTATCACTTCTATCGCATGATGAATGGCAAAAAAAGTGAAATAAAAATGATTTAACTGCTGTTTCTTTGTTCTGCCGTGCATAGATTAAGTAGTAAGGCTCTGTTCACATTTATCTTGTGCTCTACACTGAGCATCAGGCAGGTTTCCGGCTAAATCCCCAAAAAACTGGATTCAGATGAAACCCTCAACAGAAGCATTTACTATAATGAGGCTGATGGGAACAGTTGAGACTCCATCTGGCCTTATTTTCTGGTGGTGTGCCATATTTTTTTTAGGTATGCACAAAAATCAGGTGGAGTCCAAAGTCAGCCATTCACTATGGGGTAAAGTACTTTGGACTCCGTATGGCCTGTATTCTGTGGACATGTAAAACGGCGGTTGATAGCATGTAACTTACAGGGCGCGTGTTCCTGAAGCTCAAGCTGGGCGCAATGTACGGGCACTGAGCTGGTATGTTTTGCAATTTTCACTATGCAACATCCATGGCATGCCTTATTTAATTTTCTATAAATCACCGGTGAAGTCAAAATAGTCACCACACCCGTAGATGAATTCCCAGAGGGGGTTATGCTATTTTGGCACTTGGGGCTCTGCAATTGGAGTCTAATTATTCTAGGGAAATCGGCGCTCCAAAAGTCAATTAGCGCTCCTCTACTCAGAGGAGCTACATAGTGGGGTATTACAAATTATCAAGTCCACTTTCACCTACTCCCCTCTATAAAAGAAAAAAATAAATTTGGGGCTAAAACATTTTAGTAATATTTTTTTTTTTTTTTTTTTTCTTTTCTTTACAGCCCAATGGTATAAAATTCTGTGAAACGCTTATGATGTGATATACTTATTGCGCCACATGGATGACTTCATTGAGGGGGTGCAGTTTGTACAATGGGGTAGTTTTTTTTGAGCAGTTGGTGGTTTTGCTAATACGATGGGGCACCTGCAAACCATTGCAACCAAGATGCTGCTCCATCCCTTCTGGAATTTTCAGTGTGCCCAATGGTATAAAATTGAGTGACTCACCTGTGGCGTAAATATTCTCACTGCACCCTCTAGGTAAAAACATTAAGGGATGCAGTTTGTAAAATGGGGTCACTAATGAGGGTCTGCTTTTCTGGCAATTCAGGAGCTCTGCCAATGTGACAAAGCACCCGCAACTAAATCTGTTCCAAAATAGTGCTCCATCCCTTCTGAAATTTTTAGTGTGCCCAATGGTAAAAAAAATCAGTGACACACCTGGTCACTCCACTCCTAGGTAAATTCATTAAGGGGTGTAGTTTGTAAGATGGGGTCACTTATGGGGGTTTTGCTTTTCTGGCATGCCAATAGCTCTGCCAATGTGACCTGGCACCCTCCAACCATTCCAACTAAGTCTGTACTCCATAATGGGGCTCCATGCCTTCTGAAATTTGCAATGTTCCTGAACAGTAGTTTCTGACCATATATTGGGGGTTTTATAATCAGAATAAAGTGGACATCACAATTTAAGTAATTTCTTCCATCACCTCTTGTGAAAATGAAACAATTGGCTAAAACAACATTTTGTGTGAAAAACATAAATTTGATTGCCACTGCCAACTGGTATAAAAATGTGAACCCTTGCTGCTTTCAAAAATGCTCACTACACCACTAAATTAAATCCTTGAGGGGTGAAGTTTTCAAAATGGGGTCACTTGTGAGGGTTTCTGCTGTTTTGGCACCTCAGGGGCTTTTCTAATGCATTTTTGCTGCACAATGAACATTGTAATAAATAAACACCATGTTGCAATTGCTATTGTGGCTGTTGTTTTTATCTTTTATTTTCCCTTGGAGAATTTTATCTAGTATAAATTGTTTTGTTATTCAAAACTACTTCTTGTCGCCTAAAAAAACAGCTCTCCTAGGTCTGTCAGTGGAAAAATAGGAGAAAAAAAGAAAAATTGAGGTGGGGGAGCAAAGGCACAAAAATGAAAATTGGCCGCTGCACTTTTCTTCTGTTTTAGTTCCTTTTCAATATATTTTTTTTATATCATTGCATCTTGACCATTTTTTTTTTCTCCTTCCAGGATGTCACGACCGTCTTCAAAAACACGCTGGAGAAATACCATGACAGTTTGCTGAAAGTCTCTGATCGCAGTGCTGTGCGGAGAAAAGAAAAAGTAGCAGAACTGAATCGGAGGCTGAAGAGACGATAGAAGTTTACAGTCTTGTATTATGTCTGTGTTTTTTTTTTTTTTGTTTTTTTTTTAATATATACAACACGTTTGTTTTAATAACTAATGTGATTTATTAATCATTAAATAACTACATTACTCCTGTACAAAGCTGCTGTGCTATGATTTATAATGGATCTTTAACATCAGACATGGACAGATTAGGGATAGTGACTATAAGAAGTGAGAGAATAAAAATAGGATTTTTATTAGATTAAAACGCTATTGACAAAGCTTTTACTATTACCAGTTTTACCATTTTTTATTTTTGTTTTATAAGACGCACCCCAAATTTAGAGGAGGAAAATGGAAAAAAAATGTTTAATGTTCAAATGAGGGTCTGTTTTATAATCCTAGTGCGTTTTAATCCTAATGCTCACCAGGGGGGAGCAGCGGTGGTGAATTGGCTTTGGAAGGTCACAGGATGCATGGGCAGCCATGCTGCGGGCTCGAGGAGGGCATGTTGCGGCTCAGGAGGGTTGGCGATACGGTGGGCTGCAGGGGTGTCAAGGCGGCGGGCGCTATAAATCTGCCGGTGGACAGTGGGTGTGATTCTGCAGTAGAGCAAGTCAGGAGGGTCACAGGACAGGGTGTCTCGGCGGTGGGTGCCATTGATCTGACTACGGGTTTGGTTGAATCGCCAGCAGCAAAGATGCCCTTCAAGAAAATTGCCGTGGAGGTGGCGCGGGTGCTGATATGACTCCGCTGCCATTTTCTTGAAATCGATCTCATCAACCGCGGGCAATTCAATGGAGCCCGCAGTCAGCTCAATGCACCTGTTGCCGAGACGCCCTGTCCTGTGACTCTCCTGAGTCGCTCCACTGCAGTGACACCCCTGAAGCCCGCCGGCAGATCAATGTTCTCTCTGCAACAGCCCTGAGCTCATCCTGTGACCCTGCCTCCTATGACCCCACTCCACCACCGCCTCCCCGGTAAGCCATATCCGTTTTGTAAGACACCCCCACCCCCATTTTACCCCCAAAAAGTGTCTTACAATCCAGAAAATACAGTATATAGACTCATAGATGGCATTGTGGTCATTCACAACCACTAATAATCTTGGGTTTTGGCTGCCATTCCCTTTAATTCTGCTCGGCCAGTTATATAGAAATTTGGGTGTGAAGATCACCTGCCTGCAGCCACTATTGTGCTGAAATGTAGAGGGCCATGCAAATTGTTAAAAACAAAAAACAAACACCTCCTTTGCACTTTTCTACTTCCACTGTAGAGCACATTTTCTCCTGGTCTTTTGGCCTTTTTCACTCCAAGCAATGTCTTCCGGCTGGATCAGACCTCGGAAAGGCACTGTGTGCCATGCCGTCATGGTGAACATTGTGAAATTATGACGTGAGTTGCCCGAGTAACGGCACAGCATATGAGGCCTTGTTGAACTCAAAGCCAGGGTGCGGAGTCAAGGAGAATGCACGCAATGGCTGTTTTGCTTTTCTTCTTGATCCTCCGATGTAGTGCAGTCTTGCGAATTGATTCTCCAAACTCTAGTCTGGACTGCAGTATGTCTTGGTATGTTTTGCCTTGGAAACTCTTCTTCAAAGGGTCTTATAATAACTCAATTACCCTGGTGATATTTACACGGAAAGAAACTTCTATATCACTAGCTGAGTTAAATGATCTCTGGAATAGCTGGTGGTCCCTTTAAAAGGGTCATCTACTACTAGAACAACCCCTTCTCATTCCGTCCATTAGGCCGTATTAAATTTAAAAAAATGCCTATGCTCTCCTTCCATGCCGGCACTCTCGTTCCTGGGACTCGCATGAGCCTCACACTTACGGTAATCAACGTCGGCTTTTCTCTCCCCCCACCTTCGGACATATAAGTGAGAGCTGTGGGTGGTCACTATGTTCGAAGGTTAGGAGAGAGAAGCCACTGGGACTGGACACGGGGCTTGTGTGCCATCACAACCTCACGTGAGCCCTGGGAACTCTATACTCCTGTCTTGTGCAGGCGCTAAACATTTTATTTTAATGCGGCCAAACTTGGGGAATGAGAAGGGGCTGCCCTAGTACCTAGTAGTGGACAACCCCCTAATTGGTGGTTAAAATTAACATTGTGAATGACCAGATTACCATCTACGTCCCTGGATTAGGCAATATGATTTTGGAAAAGCTCTGTCAATAGCATTTTAATATAATTCTTTGTTATTTTAATTCCCTTTTTTATTATTCCTAATTTCCACGTTGTTTCTAGTGGGTGCACCCTGGATATCATTGCCCTGCAAGCTACGTGTACATTTAGTTAGAAATGTTTTAAAAAATGAACCATTCTTTATTGCGCCATCAGCCGACGGCTCTTGTTTGATTATTACTTGTTGATTTATATTGGAGTAATGTATGCAACCGTCTGTATTTATCTAAAACAAAGTTCACGGTTTAACTGAAAAACCAAAAAAACTACCTTTTGGGTAGTCATGGAAATATAGCCGGAGGATACAATGCCTTTCTCAGAAAAGCAGCAACGTGTCAGATTACTAAGTAGAACATGAATTGCTCGGTCATTCCGAAGTGACTGGTCCTAATGAAGTCCTGCTGTCACCCTGGACATTGTGAACCCCCGGCTTCTTCTGATGAGGTTCTGAGAATCTCCTCTGTGCTCCTGCATACACAATCACCCATCTATCATCTCTATACTCTGCTTTTACTATATTAGTGTCATTAATAAAAAGTCCCAGAACTGATGTGTTCAGTGTTGTACAATGAGTATCAATACTAGCTAGAGACGGAGAACTATCCCCGGCTGTCAGGAAGGGTTTTGTTTGCTTGTTTTTTAAGCTGAATGGAAGACTGTGTGTGTGTGTGTGTGTGTGTGTGTGTGTGTGTGTGTGTACTGCTCAAAAAAAATAAAGAACACTAAAATACCGTTTTGTTGTTTAAGTGTTCCCTTTATTTTTTTGAGCAGTATATTGTTACGAATCGGCGCCACATTAGCCGCAAGTAGCCTGCTGTGGTTCCAGTTGCGCTCAGGCACCAGCCGCCGTTTTTAGCTGTGCCTCGGGTCGTCCAGCTGGCTGCTCCCTCCTCCGCGTCTAAGTGTGATGAGGTGGCTAGTGCGCATGCGTGCGCCGATTTACCCCAGCCAGAGCCTAAAGGGTACTTTACACACAATGATATCGCTAACGATATATCCTTGGGGTCACGTCGTTAGTGACTCACATCTGGCGCCGTTGGCGATATCGTTGTGTGTGACTAAAAGGAGCGACGATGAACGATCGCAAAAACGTCAAAAATCGTTGATCGTTGACATGTCTCTCCTTTTCATAATATCGGTGGTGCATGCTGCTGGTTGTTCGTCGTTCCTGCGGCACCACACATCGCTGTGTGTGACACCGCAGGAACGACGATCATCCTACCTGCGTCCACCGGAAAGGAGGAAGGAAGGAGGTGGGCGGCATGTTCCGGACGCTCACCTCCTCCCCTCCTGTTCTATTGGGCGACTGTTTTGTGACTCCGAACGCATCTCCCCCTTGAAGGAGGGATTGTTCGGCAGCGACGTCGCGGAAAAGGTATGTGCGTGTGACGCTGCCGTAGCGATATTGTTCGCTACGGGAGCGATCACAACATATCGCAAGAACGACGGGGGCGGGTGCTATCGCTCGTAACATCGTTAGCAATCGCCAGCGATGTCGCAGTGTGTAAAGCACCCTTTTAGTCCAGTGTTTCGCGTAGTGAGCACTCAGCCTGATTGTGCCATTTCTGAGGCTAAAGCCTGCTTTACACCTTATGATCCAGCATACGATATCGTATGCGATCGTAACCGCCCCCATCGTATGTGCGGCACGTTCAATTTGTTGAATGTGCCGCACATACTAGTAACCCCCAGTCACACGTACTTACCCATCCATACGACCTCGATGTGGGCGGCGAACATCCACTTCCTGGAGTGGGAGGGACGTTCGGCGTCACAGCGACGTCACGCGGCAGCCGGCCAATAGAAGCGGAGGGGCGGAGCTGAGCGGGACGCAAACATCCTGCCCACCTCCTTCCTTCCGCATTACCGGCCGGGAGCCGCAGGACGCAGGTAAGATCTGTTCATCGTTCCCGGGGTGTCACACACTGCGATGTGCGCTACCCCGGGTACGATGAACAATCTGACGTTCAATTCATGAGGAATGAACGACGTGCATGCGATGAACGTTTTACCGTTCAATCGCATGTAGCTGTTACACACTGGAATGTACCTTACGATGCCGGATGTGCGTCACGACGTGACCCCGCCGACACATTGTAAGATACATTGCAGTGTGTAAAGCAGGCTTAAGTCCTTAGTTCGGGCTACTGAGCATGCTCCCACATTTAGTGCGAAAAGCCTCTTTGCACAGGTACTTGGACATTGTGCCATGTCAAAGTCCTGTGTTGTGCCTACTGAGCATGCTCAGGCTGATAGTCTGATTCCGGTGCTCAGGTCCATGGTTCATGCTACTGGAGGCTAAGTCCGGTAAGGACTTCACTGGGCATGTCCATGAGGTGGCAGGCCCTGATAGTGCAGGGGGCATCAGGTGTCCTGATGAAATGGCCACTCCGGACTGGCTCGCGGAGGCCCGCCCCTATGACACGTCACCTCACCATTGGGCGTCAGACTATAACTCGTGTTTGGGGGGTGGCTGCCATGAGGTCTTCAGTGACGTGCCGGTTCCTTATAGGCCGCTGGTGATGTCACTGATGATGTGACACTCCGCTATTGGCCCCTGGAGGTGCCATTATGGTCCACCCTGAGTTTGGGGCAGACCCTAGGTCATAAAAGGGGCTGGAGGCAACATGGAGGTGTGCAGCCTTCTCTTATGCTTGTGGTTAGCACACCTCCATGTATAGAACCCATTTGTGGCTACAGCCTGTTAGATTGGAAGCAGTAGGTAGGGATAGGCGTCCGGTGCCAGCCACGTCAAGACACCCGGCTGGGCACGATAGGGTCAGGCGCCGCGATTCCCTTCTACTGTCCAGTCCTGCTAGTGCAGCCCAGTTGAGTTAACTGGGCTGCTGCGCCACCTGTCCTGTTGTGCCCCTTATGCACACGGACCTCTGTGGCGTTAACAGGGAGTTCCTGGGCTGGGTGTGTGGACCTTGTGACGCTAACAGGGTCCACAGTCTCCTGATCCGAGTGGCGTCTAACTCTGGTCAGGCTCCTATTAGTTCAGAGCCACCCAGCTCTGTATTCTCTGCCTAACCTTTGGGTTGCCAGTATCTCCTTTACCATCTGGGAGTACGGTGGACCCCAACTGGCGATTGGGATATACACCACCTTATCCTAATCTGCCAGTCCCCCCGTAACAAAATACAAATATATATGTGTGTGTGTGTATGCATATGTATATGTATATATATATATATATATATATGTATATGTATATATATATATATATATAATGTGTGTGTGTGTGTAGATTATATATAATCTATATCTATCTATTAGTACATATACAGTACAGATAAAAAACGTTTGGACACACCAACTCATTCAAAGAGTTTTCTTTATTTTCATGACTCTAAAAATTGTAGATTCACATTGAAGGCATCAAAGCTATGAATTAAAACATGTGGAATGAAATACTTTGTGTGAAACAACTGAAAATATGTCTTATATTCTAGGTTCTTCAAAGTAGCCACCTTTTGCTTTGATTACTGCTTTGCATACTCTTGGCATTCTCTTGATGAGCTTCAATAAGTAGTCACCGGAAATGGTTTTCCCAACAGTCTTGAAGGAGTTCCCAGAGATGCTTAGCACTTGTTGGCCCTTTTGCCTTCACTCTGCGGTCCAGCTCACCCCAAACCATCTCGATTGGGTTCAGATCTGGTGACTGTGGAGACCAGGTCATCTGGCGTAGCACCCCATCACCCTCCTTCTTAGTCAAATAGCCCTTACACAGCCTGGAGGTGTGTTTGGGGTCATTATCTTATTGAAAAATAAATGATGGTCCAACTAAAAGCAAACCGGATGGAATAACACGCCGCTGCAAAATGCTGTGGTAGGCATGCTGGTTCAGTATCCCTTCAATTTTGAATAAATCCCCAACAGTGTCACCAGCAAAGCACCATCACACCACCTCCTCCATGCTTCACGGTGGGAACCAGCCATGTAGAGTCCATCCGTTCACCTTTTCTACAAAGACACCGTGGTTGGATCCAAGGATCTCAAATTTGGACTCATCAGACCAAAGCACAGATTTTCACTGGTCTAATGTCCATTCCTTGTGTTCTTTAACCCAAACAGGTCTCTTCTGCTTGTTGCCTGTCCTTAGCAGTGGTTTCTTAGCAGCTATTTTACCATGAAGGCCTGCTGCACAAAGTCTCCTCTTAATAATTATTCTAGAGATGAGGTGTGTCCAAACTTTTGGTCTGTACTGGGTGTATGTATGTATATATATATATTTGCCTTATTCGGTCTGTCTGTCTTGCTCCAAAATTGTGTCCTTACGGTGACACAAAGCGGATTGGCCGCTGGGCTCGCCATGGCCCCGCCCCCCCGCCCCGCACGGATTGGCCGGCCGCTCGCCCAGGCTCCGCCCCCCCACACGGATTGGCCTCTCGCCCCGGCACCCTGCACGCATTGGCAACTCGACCACGCCCCGCCCCCCTCACGCAATGCACGCTCGCTCTGGCCCCGCCCCCCGCACTCCCCGAACCGACACGGAGCCACGACTTCCAGGTGAGTACTGTAACCCCCGGGAGCCCACATCAGCATACGCCGCCAACCCAGCCGACACATACCCTCGCATTGCTGGGGTTGCCGGCGTATGCTGGTGTGGGCTCCCGTGCGAGCGGGGGATGGGATACGCTGGTAACCATGGTAGCATAGTTACCAGCGCATCAAGGTCCTGCAGCGACGGAACATACACACACGCACACACATAACAACACACGCACACACACATCAGATCACACTCTCACACACACCTCACACACACATCACATCGCATCCACACACTCACAACATCCTGGGATATCGCTTGCTTCTCGGCGGCGATACTGTGCAGTGACGTTCCAGGACCTGCCGGAGGATCACATGGCCGGAAGCATGTGGTATCTCCGGATGTTGTGAGTGTGAGCGCGTATGTGCAATATTGTCAGTGTGTGTGTGTGAGTGTGTGAGTGTATGCGATCGGATCTGTGAGTGTCGGCAGAGGAGCACGGCGTGCTGGAGGAGGCTGGGAGGAGAGAGGCTGATCCTGGGGGAGGCTGATGCTGGGGGAGGCTGGGAGGGGGGAGGCTGATGCTGGGGGAGGCTGGGAGGAGAGAGGCTGATGCTGGGGTAGGCTGATGCTGGGGGAGGCTGATGCTGGGGGAGGCTGGGAGGAGAAAGGCTGATGCTGGGGGAGGCTGATACTGGGGGAGGCTGGGAGGAGAGAGGCTGATGCTGGGGGAGGCTGATGCTGGGAGGGGGAGGGTGATGCTGGGGGAGGCTGGGAGGAGAGAGGCTGATCCTGGGGAAGGCTGGGAGGGGGAGGCTGATGCTGGGGGAGGCTGGGAGGAGAGAGGCTGATACTGGAGGAGGCTGGGAGGAGAGAGGCTGATGCTGGGGGAGGCTGGGAGGAGAGAGGCTGATGCTGGGGGAGGCTGGGAGGCGGAGGCTGATGCTGGGGGAGGCTGGGAGGCGGAGGCTGATGCTGGGGGAGTCTAGAACGGGGAGGCTGATGCTGTGGGAGGCTGGGAGGGGGAGGCTGATGCTGTGGGAGGCTGGGAGGGGGGAGGCTGAGAGAAGAGAGGCTGATGCTGGGGGAGGCTGAGGCTGGGGTAGGCTGGGAGGAGAGAGGCTGATGCTGGGGACAGAGAGGCTGATGCTGGGGACAGAGAGGAGAGGCTGATGCTGGGAGGAGAGAGGCTGATGCTGGGGGCAGAGAGGCTGATGCTGGTGCAGCATGGGGGATGGAGCACGATGGGGGGGTGCGCAGCATGGGGGATGGAGCACGTTTGGGAGTGTGCAGCTTGGGGGATGGAGCACGTTTGGGAGTGCGCAGCTTGGGGGATGGAGCACGATGGGGAGTGTGCAGCATGGGGGATGGAGCACGATGGGGAGTGCGCAGCATGGGGGATGGAGCACGTTTGGGATTGCGCAGCATGGGGGATGGAGCACGATGGGGAGTGCGCAGCATGGGGGATGGAGCACGTTTGGGAGTGCGCAGCATGGGGGATGGAGCACGATGGGGAGTGCGCAGCATGGGGGATGGAGCACGATGGGGAGTGCGCAGCATGGCGGATGGAGCACGATGGGGAATGCGCAGCATGGGGGATGGAGCACAATGGGGAGTGCGCAGCATGGGAGATGGAGCACGATGGGGAATGCGCAGCATAGGGGATGGAGCACAATGGGGAGTGCGCAGCATGGGGGATGGAGCACGATGGGGGGTGCGCAGCATGGGGGATGGAGCACGATGGGAGGTGCACACCTCCCCACAACACACCACACACACACTGGGAATCTCAAACACTGCCCTACACAGACACCCACACACACAGACAACGCCGCACACACACAACACCCAACACACAAA